>NW_027249013.1:0-331556 GCF_019359855.2 Lolium perenne | reverse complement strand
ATAGCCCATGCAAAAACCGAACAAGAAAAACAAAAAAAAACTTGTGTTTTTTGCATACTTGTTTGTTACTTTGGGTTAGTCGTTTTGGGGGTCGAGAGTTTCAACACGTGTGAGGGGATGTGTGCGTACAATAAAATTTATATAGATCATGAGAAAGTGAAGTAATTTCATCTTAGATCCCAAAGAGATTTTCAATGCTTTCTAAACGGCCTCAATCGGAGCTTGTTCTTATTCATGTTGTTACTCTTAACTACTTCCCTCTTCTAGATGATGCCTATAATCAATTCGTCACCGTATATTCTCTAATGTGACACCAACACCCTATCGTAGACATCCGTATCTGGGCGTCTAGGACCTGGATAGCATCGGGATGAAATAGCCCATGCAAAACCGAACAGTAAAAACAAAAAAACTTGTGTTTTTTGCATACTTGTTTGTTACTTTGGGTTAGTCGTTTTGGGGGTCGAGAGTTTCAACACGTGTGAGGGGATGTGTGCGTACACTAAAATTTATATAGATCGTGAGAAAGTGAAGTAATTTCATCTTAGATCCCAAAGAGATTTTCAATGCTTTCTAAACGGCCTCAATCGGAGCATGTTCTTATTCATGTTGTTACTCTTAACTACTTCCCTCTTCTAGATGATGCCTATAATCAATTTCGTCACCGTATATTCTCTAATGTGACACCAACACCCTATCGTAGACATCCGTATCTGGGGCGTCTAGGACCTGGATAGCATCGGGATGAAATAGCCCATGCAAAACCGAACAGTAAAAACAAAAAAAACTTGTGTTTTTTGCATACTTGTTTGTTACTTTGGGTTAGTCGTTTTGGGGGTCGAGAGTTTCAACACGTGTGAGGGGATGTGTTCGTACATTAAAATTTATATAGATCGTGAGAAAGTGAAGTAATTTCATCTTAGATCCCAAAGATATTTTCAATGCTTTCTAAACGGCCTCAATCGGAGCTTGTTCTTATTCATGTTGTTACTCTTAACTACTTCCCTCTTCTAGATGATGCCTATAATCAATTTCGTCACCGTATCTTCTCTAATGTGACACTAACACCCTATCGTAGACATCCGTATCTGGGGCGTCTAGGACCTGGATAGCATCGGGATGAAATAGCCCATGCAAAACCGAACAGTAAAAACAAAAAAACTTGTGTTTTTTGCATACTTGTTTGTTACTTTGGGTTAGTCGTTTTGGGGGTCAAGAGTTTCAACACGTGTGAGGGGATGTGTGCGTACACTAAAATTTATATAGATCGTGAGAAAGTGAAGTAATTTCATCTTAGATCCCAAAGAGATTTTCAATGCTTTCTAAACGGCCTCAATCGGAGCTTGTTCTTATTCATGTTGTTACTCTTAACTACTTCCCTCTTCTAGATGATGCCTATAATCAATTTCGTCACCGTATCTTCTCTAATGTGACACCAACACCCTATCGTAGACATCCGTATCTGGGGCGTCTAGGACCTGGATAGCATCGGGATGAAATAACCCATGCAAAACCGAACAGTAAAAACAAAAACAAAAAACTTGTGTTTTTTGCATACTTGTTTGTTACTTTGGGTTAGTCGTTTTGGGGGTCGAGAGTTTCAACACATGTGAGGGGATGTGTGCGTACATTAAAATTTATATAGATCGTGAGAAAGTGAAGTAATTTCATCTTAGATCCCAAAGATATTTTCAATGCTTTCTAAACGGCCTCAATCGGAGCTTGTTCTTATTCATGTTGTTACTCTTAACTACTTCCCTCTTCTAGATGATGCCTATAATCAATTTCGTCACCGTATCTTCTCTAATGTGACACCAACACCCTATCGTAGACATCCGTATCTGGGGCGTCTAGGACCTGGATTGCATCGGGATGAAATAGCCCATGCAAAACCGAACAGTAAAAACAAAAAAAAAACTTGTGTTTTTTGCATACTTGTTTGTTACTTTGGGTTAGTCGTTTTGGGGGTCGAGAGTTTCAACACGTGTGAGGGGATGTGTGTGTACACTAAAATTTATATAGATCGTGAGAAAGTGAAGTAATTTCATCTTAGATCCCAAAGAGATTTTCAATGCTTTCTAAACGGCCTCAATCGGAGCTTGTTCTTATTCATGTTGTTACTCTTAACTACTTCCCTCTTCTAGATGATGCCTATAATCAATTTCGTCACCGTATCTTCTCTAATGTGACACCAACACCCTATCGTAGATATCCGTATCTGGGGCGTCTAGGACCTGGATAGCATCGGGATGAAATAACCCATGCAAAACCAAACACTAAAAACAAAAATAAAACTTGTGCTTTTTGCATACTTGTTTGTTACTTTGGGTTAGTCGTTTTGGGGGTCGAGAGTTTCAACACGTGTGAGGGGATGTGTGCGTACATTAAAATTTATATAGATCGTGAGAAAGTGAAGTAATTTCATCTTAGATCCCAAAGAGATTTTCAATGCTTTCTAAACGGCCTCAATCGGAGCTTGTTCTTATTCATGTTGTTACTCTTAACTACTTCCCTCTTCTAGATGATGCCTATAATCAATTTCGTCATCGTATCTTCTCTAATGTGACACCAACACCCTATCGTAGACATCCGTATCTGGGGCGTCTAGGACCTGGATTGCATCGGGATGAAATAGCCCATGCAAAACCGAACACTAAAAACAAAAAAACTTGTGTTTTTTGCATACTTGTTTGTTACTTTGGGTTAGTCGTTTTGGGGGTCGAGAGTTTCAACACGTGTGAGGGGATGTGTGCGTACACTAAAATTTATATAGATCGTGAGAAAGTGAAGTAATTTCATCTTAGATCCCAAAGAGATTTTCAATGCTTTCTAAACGGCCTCAATCGGAGCTTGTTCTTATTCATGTTGTTACTCTTAACTACTTCCCTCTTCTAGATGATGCCTATAATCAATTTAATCCACGTAGATTCTCTAATGTGAGAGGAACACCCTATCGTAGACATCCGTATCTGGGGCGTCTAGGACCTGGATAGCATCGGGATGAAATAACCCATGCAAAACCGAACAGTAAAAACAAAAAAAAACGTGTGTTTTTTGCAAACGTGGTTGTTACGTTGGGTTAGGGGGTTTGGGGGTCGAGAGTTTCAACACGTGTGAGGGGATATGTGCGTACACTAAAATTTATATAGATCGTGAGAAAGTGAAGTAATTTCATCTTAGATCCCAAAGAGATTTTCAATGCTTTCTAAACGGCCTCAATCGGAGCTTGTTCTTATTCATGTTGTTACTCTTAACTACTTCCCTCTTCTAGATGATGCCTATAATCAATTTCGTCATCGTATCTTCTCTAATGTGACACCAACACCCTATCGTAGACATCCGTATCGGGGCGTCTAGGACCTGGATAGCATCGGGATGAAATAACCCATGCAAAACCGAGACAAGAAAAACAAAAAAAAACTTGTGTTTTTGCATACTTGTTTGTTACTTTGGGTTAGTCGTTTTGGGGGTCGAGAGTTTCAACACGTGTGAGGGGATATGTGCGTACACTAAAATTTATATAGATCGTGAGAAAGTGAAGTAATTTCATCTTAGATCCCAAAGAGATTTTCAATGCTTTCTAAACGGCCTCAATCGGAGCTTGTTCTTATTCATGTTGTTACTCTTAACTACTTCCCTCTTCTAGATGATGCCTATAATCAATTTCGTCATCGTATCTTCTCTTAATGTGACACCAACACCCTATCGTAGACATCCGTATCCGGGGCGTCTAGGACCTGGATTGCATCGGGATGAAATAGCCCATGTAAAAACCGAACAAGAAAAACAAAAAAACTTGTGTTTTTTGCATACTTGTTTGTTACTTTGGGTTAGTCATTTTGGGGGTCGAGAATTTCAACACGTGTGAGGGGATGTGTGCGTACACTAAAATTTATATAGATCGTGAGAAAGTGAAGTAATTTCATCTTAGATCCCAAAGAGATTTTCAATGCTTTCTAAACGGCCTCAATCGGAGCTTGTTCTTATTCATGTTGTTACTCTTAACTACTTCCCTCTTCTAGATGATGCCTATAATCAATTTCGTCACCGTATGTTCTCTAATGTGACACCAACACCCTATCGTAGACATCCGTATCTGGGGCGTCTAGGACCTGGATAGCTTCGGGATGAAATAACCCATGCAAAACCGAACAAGAAAAACAAAAAAAAACTTGTGTTTTTTGCATACTTGTTTGTTACTTTGGGTTAGTCGTTTTGGGGTCGAGAGTTTCAACACGTGTGAGGATATGTGCGTACACTAAAATTTATATAGATCGTGAGAAAGTGAAGTAATTTCATCTTAGATCCCAAAGAGATTTTCAATGCTTTCTAAACGGCCTCAATCGGAGCTTGTTCTTATTCATGTTGTTACTCTTAACTACTTCCCTCTTCTAGATGATGCCTATAATCAATTTCGTCAGCGTATCTTCTCAATTGTGACACCAACACCCTATCGTAGAACATCCGTATACGGGGCGTCTAGGACCACGGATAGCATCGGGATAAAATAGCCCATGCAAACCGAACAGTAAAAACAAAAATAACTTGTGTTTTTGCATACTTGTTTGTTACTTTGGGTTAGTCGTTTTGGGGGTCGAGAGTTTCAACACGTGTGAGGGGATGTGTGCATACACTAAAATTTATATAGATCGTGACGAAGTGTAGTACTTTCATCTTTGATCCCAAAGAGATTTTCAATGCTTTCTAAACGGCCTCAATCGGAGCTTGTTCTTATTCATGTTGTTACTCTTAACTACTTCCCTCTTCTAGATGATGCCTATAATCAATTTCGTCATCGTATCTTCTCTAATGTGACACCAACACCCTATCGTAGACATGTCCGTATCTCGGGGCGTCTAGGACCTGGATTGCATCGGGATGAAATAGCCCATGCAAAACCGAACAGTAAAAACAAAAAAACTTGTGTTTTTTGCATACTTGTTTGTTACTTTGGGTTAGTCGTTTTGGGGGTCGAGAGTTTCAACACGTGTGAGGGGATGTGTGCGTACACTAAAATTTATATAGATCGTGAGAAAGTGAAGTAATTTCATCTTAGATCCCAAAGAGATTTTCAATGCTTTCTAAACGGCCTCAATCGGAGCTTGTTCTTATTCATGTTGTTACTCTTAACTACTTCCCTCTTCTAGATGATGCCTATAATCAATTTCGTCACCGTATCTTCTCTAATGTGACACCAACACCCTATCGTAGACATCCGTATCTCGGGGCGTCTAGGACCTGGATAGCATCGGGATGAAATAGCCCATGCAAAACCGAACAGTAAAAACAAAAAAACTTGTGTTTTTTGCATACTTGTTTGTTACTTTGGGTTAGTCGTTTTGGGGGTCGAGAGTTTCAACACGTGTGAGGGGATATGTGCGTACACTAAAATTTATATAGATCGTGAGAAAGTGAAGTAATTTCATCTTAGATCCCAAAGAGATTTTCAATGCTTTCTAAACGGCCTCAATCGGAGCTTGTTCTTATTCATGTTGTTACTCTTAACTACTTCCCTCTTCTAGATGATGCCTATAATCAATTTCGTCACCGTATCTTCTCTAATGTGACACCAACACCCTATCGTAGAACATCCGTATCTGGGGCGTCTAGGACCTGGATAGCATCGGGATGAAATATCCCATGCAAAACCGTAAAGTAAATATTAAATAACAACTTGTTTTTTTTGCATACTTGTTTTTACTTTGGGTTAGTCGTTTTGGGGGTCGAGAGTTTCAACACGTGTGAGGGGATATGTGCGTACACTAAAATTTATATAGATCGTGAGAAAGTGAAGTAATTTCATCTTAGATCCCAAAGAGATTTTCAATGCTTTCTAAACGGCCTCAATCGGAGCTTGTTCTTATTCATGTTGTTACTCTTAACTACTTCCCTCTTCTAGATGATGCCTATAATCAATTTCGTCATCGTATCTTCTCTAATGTGACACCAACACCCTATCATAGACATCCGTATCTGGGGCGTCTAGGACCTGGATTGCATCGGGATGAAATAGCCCATGCAAAACCGAACAGTAAAAACAAAAAAAACTTGTGTTTTTTGCATACTTGTTTGTTACTTTGGGTTAGTCATTTTGGGGGTCGAGAATTTCAACACGTGTGAGGGGATGTGTGCGTACACTAAAATTTATATAGATCGTGAGAAAGTGAAGTAATTTCATCTTAGATCCCAAAGAGATTTTCAATGCTTTCTAAACGGCCTCAATCGGAGCTTGTTCTTATTCATGTTGTTACTCTTAACTACTTCCCTCTTCTAGATGATGCCTATAATCAATTTCGTCACCGTATGTTCTCTAATGTGACACCAACACCCTATCGTAGACATCCGTATCTGGGGCGTCTAGGACCTGGATAGCATCGGGATGAAATAACCCATGCAAAACCGAACAGTAAAAACAAAAAAAAAACTTGTGTTTTTTGCATACTTGTTTGTTACTTTGGGTTAGTCGTTTTGGGGGTCGAGAGTTTCAACACGTGTGAGGGGATATGTGCGTACACTAAAATTTATATAGATCGTGAGAAAGTGAAGTAATTTCATCTTAGATCCCAAAGAGATTTTCAATGCTTTCTAAACGGCCTCAATCGGAGCTTGTTCTTATTCATGTTGTTACTCTTAACTACTTCCCTCTTCTAGATGATGCCTATAATCAATTTCGTCACCGTATCTTCTCTAATGTGACACCAACACCCTATCGTAGACATCCGTATCTGGGGCGTCTAGGACCTCGATAGCATCGGGATGAAATAGCCCATGCAAAACCGAACATTAAAAACAAAAATAACTTGTGTTTTTTGCATACTTGTTTGTTACTTTGGGTTAGTCGTTTTGGGGGTCGAGAGTTTCAACACGTGTGAGGGGATGTGTGCATACACTAAAATTTATATAGATCGTGAGAAAGTGAAGTAATTTCATCTTTGATCCCAAAGAGATTTTCAATGCTTTCTAAACGGCCTCAATCGGAGCTTGTTCTTATTCATGTTGTTACTCTTAACTACTTCCCTCTTCTAGATGATGCCTATAATCAATTTCGTCACCGTATCTTCTCTAATGTGACACCAACACCCTATCGTAGACATCCGTATCTGGGGCGTCTAGGACCTGGATAGCATCGGGATGAAATAGCCCATGCAAAACCGAACAGTAAAAACAAAAAAAACTTGTGTTTTTTGCATACTTGTTTGTTACTTTGGGTTAGTGTTTTGGGGTCGAGAGTTTCAACACGTGTGAGGGGATGTGTGCGTACACTAAAATTTATATAGATCGTGAGAAAGTGAAGTAATTTCATCTTAGATCCCAAAGAGATTTTCAATGCTTTCTAAACGGCCTCAATCGGAGCTTGTTCTTATTCATGTTGTTACTCTTAACTACTTCCCTCTTCTAGATGATGCCTATAATCAATTTCGTCACCGTATCTTCTCTAATGTGACACCAACACCCTATCGTAGAACATCCAAGATGTCTGGGGCGTCTAGGACCTGGATAACATCGGGATGAAATAGCCCATGCAAAACCGAACGGTAAAAACAAAAAAAAACTTGTGTTTTTTGCATACTTGTTTGTTACTTTGGGTTAGTCGTTTTGGGGGTCGAGAGTTTCAACACGTGTGAGTACACTAAAATTTATATAGATCGTGAGAAAGTGAAGTAATTTCATCTTAGATCCCAAAGAGATTTTCAATGCTTTCTAAACGGCCTCAATCGGAGCTTGTTCTTATTCATGTTGTTACTCTTAACTACTTCCCTCTTCTAGATGATGCCTATAATCAATTTCGTCACCGTATCTTCTCTAATGTGACACCAACACCCTATTGTAGACATCCGTAGTATCTGGGCGTCTAGGACCTGGATAGCATCGGGATGAAATAGCCCATGCAAAACCGAACAAGAAAAACAAAAAAAAACTTGTGTTTTTTGCATACTTGTTTGTTACTTTGGGTTAGTCGTTTTGGGGGTTCGAGAGTTTCAACACGTGTGAGGGGATATGCGTACACTAAAATTTATATAGATCGTGAGAAAGTGAAGTAATTTCATCTTAGATCCCAAAGAGATTTTCAATGCTTTCTAAACGGCCTCAATCGGAGCTTGTTCTTATTCATGTTGTTACTCTTAACTACTTCCCTCTTCTAGATGATGCCTATAATCAATTTCGTCACCGTATCTTCTCTAATGTGACACCAACACCCAAACGTAGACATCCGTATCTGGGGCGTCTAGGACCTGGATAGCATCGGGATGAAATAGCCCATGCAAAACCGAACAGTAAAAACAAAAATAACTTGTGTTTTTGCATACTTGTTTGTTACTTTGGGTTAGTCGTTTTGGGGTCGAGAGTTTCAACACGTGTGAGGGGATGTGTGCATACACTAAAATTTATATAGATCGTGAGAAAGTGAAGTAATTTCATCTTTGATCCCAAAGAGATTTTCAATGCTTTCTAAACGGCCTCAATCGGAGCTTGTTCTTATTCATGTTGTTACTCTTAACTACTTCCCTCTTCTAGATGATGCCTATAATCAATTTCGTCATCGTATCTTCTCTAATGTGACACCAACACCCTATCGTAGACATCCGTATCTGGGCGTCTAGGACTGGATTACATCGGGATGAAATAGCCCATGCAAAACCGAACAAGAAAAAACAAAAAAAACTTGTGTTTTTTGCATACTTGTTTGTTACTTTGGGTTAGTCGTTTTGGGGGTCGAGAGTTTCAACACGTGTGAGGGGATGTGTGCGTACACTAAAATTTATATAGATCGTGAGAAAGTGAAGTAATTTCATCTTAGATCCCAAAGAGATTTTCAATGCTTTCTAAACGGCCTCAATCAGAGCTTGTTCTTATTCATGTTGTTACTCTTAACTACTTCCCTCTTCTAGATGATGCCTATAATCAATTTCGTCACCGTATCTTCTCTAATGTGACACCAACACCCTATCGTAGACATCCGTATATGGGGCGTCTAGGACCTGGATAACATCGGGATGAAATAGCCCATGCAAAACCGAACAAGAAAAACAAAAAAAACTTGTGTTTTTTGCATACTTGTTTGTTACTTTGGGTTAGTCGTTTTGGGGGTCGAGAGTTTCAACACGTGTGAGGGGATATGTGCGTACACTAAAATTTATATAGATCGTGAGAAAGTGAAGTAATTTCATCTTAGATCCCAAAGAGATTTTCAATGCTTTCTAAACGGCCTCAATCGGAGCTTGTTCTTATTCATGTTGTTACTCTTAACTACTTCCCTCTTCTAGATGATGCCTATAATCAATTTCGTCACCGTATCTTCTCTAATGTGACACCAACACCCTATCGTAGACATCCGTATCTGGGGCGTCTAGGACCTGGATAGCATCGGGATGAAATAACCCATGCAAAACCGAACAGTAAAAACAAAAAAAAACTTGTGTTTTTTGCATACTTGTTTTTTACTTTGGGTTAGTCGTTTTGGGGGTCGAGAGTTTCAACACGTGTGAGGGGATATGTGCGTACACTAAAATTTATATAGATCGTGAGAAAGTGAAGTAATTTCATCTTAGATCCCAAAGAGATTTTCAATGCTTTCTAAACGGCCTCAATCGGAGCTTGTTCTTATTCATGTTGTTACTCTTAACTACTTCCCTCTTCTAGATGATGCCTATAATCAATTTCGTCATCGTATCTTCTCTAATGTGACACCAACACCCTATCATAGACATCCGTATCTGGGGCGTCTAGGACCTGGATTGCATCGGGATGAAATAGCCCATGCAAAACCGAACAGTAAAAACAAAAAAAACTTGTGTTTTTTGCATACTTGTTTGTTACTTTGGGTTAGTCATTTTGGGGGTCGAGAATTTCAACACGTGTGAGGGGATGTGTGCGTACACTAAAATTTATATAGATCGTGAGAAAGTGAAGTAATTTCATCTTAGATCCCAAAGAGATTTTCAATGCTTTCTAAACGGCCTCAATCGGAGCTTGTTCTTATTCATGTTGTTACTCTTAACTACTTCCCTCTTCTAGATGATGCCTATAATCAATTTCGTCACCGTATGTTCTCTAATGTGACACCAACACCCTATCGTAGACATCCGTATCTGGGGCGTCTAGGACCTGGATAGCATCGGGATGAAATAACCCGTGCAAAACGAAAAGTAAAAAAAAAAAAAAACTTGTGTTTTTTGCATACTTGTTTGTTACTTTGGGTTAGTCGTTTTGGGGGTCGAGAGTTTCAACACGTGTGAGGGGATATGTGCGTACACTAAAATTTATATAGATCGTGAGAAAGTGAAGTAATTTCATCTTAGATCCCAAAGAGATTTTCAATGCTTTCTAAACGGCCTCAATCGGAGCTTGTTCTTATTCATGTTGTTACTCTTAACTACTTCCCTCTTCTAGATGATGCCTATAATCAATTTCGTCACCGTATCTTCTCTAATGTGACACCAACACCCTATCGTAGACATCCGTATCTGGGGCGTCTAGGACCTGGATAGCATCGGGATGAAATAACCCATGCAAAACCGAACAAGAAAAACAAAAATAACTTGTGTTTTTTGCATACTTGTTTGTTACTTTGGGTTAGTCGTTTTGGGGGTCGAGAGTTTCAACACGTGTGAGGGGATGTGTGCATACACTAAAATTTATATAGATCGTGAGAAAGTGAAGTAATTTCATCTTTGATCCCAAAGAGATTTTCAATGCTTTCTAAACGGCCTCAATCGGAGCTTGTTCTTATTCATGTTGTTACTCTTAACTACTTCCCTCTTCTAGATGATGCCTATAATCAATTTCGTCACCGTATCTTCTCTAATGTGACACCAACACCCTATCGTAGACATCCGTATCTGGGGCGTCTAGGACCTGGATAGCATCGGGATGAAATAGCCCATGCAAAACCGAACTATAAAAACAAAAAAAACTTGTGTTTTTTGCATACTTGTTTGTTACTTTGGGTTAGTCGTTTTGGGGGTCGAGAGTTTCAACACGTGTGAGGGGATGTGTGCGTACACTAAAATTTATATAGATCGTGAGAAAGTGAAGTAATTTCATCTTAGATCCCAAAGAGATTTTCAATGCTTTCTAAACGGCCTCAATCGGAGCTTGTTCTTATTCATGTTGTTACTCTTAACTACTTCCCTCTTCTAGATGATGCCTATAATCAATTTCGTCACCGTATCTTCTCTAATGTGACACCAACACCCTATCGTAGACATCCGTATACGGGGCGTCTAGGACCTGGATAACATCGGGATGAAATAGCCCATGCAAAACCGAACAAGAAAACAAAAAAAAACTTGTGTTTTTTGCATACTTGTTTGTTACTTTGGGTTAGTCGTTTTGGGGGTCGAGAGTTTCAACACGTGTGAGGGGATGTGTGCGTACACTAAAATTTATATAGATCGTGAGAAAGTGAAGTAATTTCATCTTAGATCCCAAAGAGATTTTCAATGCTTTCTAAACGGCCTCAATCGGAGCTTGTTCTTATTCATGTTGTTACTCTTAACTACTTCCCTCTTCTAGATGATGCCTATAATCAATTTCGTCACCGTATCTTCTCTAATGTGACACCAACACCCTATTGTAGACATCCGTATCTGGGGCGTCTAGGACCTGGATAGCATCGGGATGAAATAACCCATGCAAAACCGAACAGTAAAAACAAAAAAAAAACTTGTGTTTTTTGCATACTTGTTTGTTACTTTGGGTTAGTCGTTTTGGGGGTCGAGAGTTTCAACACGTGTGAGGGGATATGTGCGTACACTAAAATTTATATAGATCGTGAGAAAGTGAAGTAATTTCATGTCGGCCCCCGAAGTTAGATACGCATCACGGACATAGTACCCCCCGTGACTACGTATCCGTGTCGGAGTACCAAGCTGTTGACCCTAGGAGTAGGAATACGGACGCGGAACTAGTGCCCCTCGCGTACACGCATCCAGGCCTAGGTGTCTCGCCTTCCTGTGCACTCGATATGAAACACGCACAGTGCACAGGTTACAAGGGCATAGCATCACAGATGATATCACAACATTAACTCTACGACACAAAAGAGTTAAATAAGTATATAGCAGCGCTCATAGAGCAAGATAGCAAATAACACTCAGAGGACACATGTCCCAACAATACATCAATACATCATGCGGAAGCGAATATACGTCTGAGTACAGACAAGATGCAAATGGGACTAAGAGTCCATAAATAAAGCAGTCGGATCCATATCCAGCAAGCCCCAGGCTGCTGCCTTAGGAGCGTCCTCTCTACTCGACGTAGTCGTCCTCAGCGTAGTCCACAAAGTAGTGTCCAGGTGGATACTCAAAACCTGTCGTACCTGCAAACATCGGGCCAACGGTTGCCGGAAAAAGAGAGGAAAAGCGAGGGTGAGTACCAAGGCGCGTACCCAGCGAGACTTAGAATATTGGCTGCGCTCGCCGGCTATATGGTGGGTTTAGCGGCAGCAAAGCTTGCACTAAAACATATAGAGACACTCTCAACTTTCCGTCTGCAAGATATAGATAAGAGAGCGTGCATCTAACAGTTCTAAAACTCTGCAAACATTACTCATCCGATGCATTCCCCCTTCTACATGCCTACAGAAGAAGATGCAAAGAAGCACTCACACGGTTTACAGTTTTAACCAGTTTTTATTATAGTTCTGCTAATTACTACACAAGTTAATTAGCAGATAAAGGGTGAAAGTTGTCTATGATCAAGCGACACTTCTCCAAGTCGTCCATAACCGCGGACACGGCTTTTCGAAAAGATTGTAACCCTGCAGGGGTGCACTACTGGTCTCATACGCTCGATCAACCCTACTGGATCAAAGCAGAGTATCCCGACACTACCTCTCCCTTCACCACAGACCAAGTCCAAGAGCCACCTAACTAAGTTAAACCCGTTACGGAGTTCGGCCGAGTCTCCGAAGCGGACCTAGCTATTATGTGCACGGCTTCCGAGGGTCAAAACACACACGAGGCGAATGACCCGCTTCAAAGATGCGATAAACGCTCGGGCCGCAAACCTATACGTGCATACCAGAAACAAGGGATACAAGGCTCATCGGGCTTCCCCCAAATAAAGAAGTAACAGGCTGGCATGCACGCGATAAAAGAGTAAACACACCAGAAACTATTTGCGGCACTTGGACAATGGAAGTAGTTCCGGAATTGGTCGAGGAGGGCCCACTGAACCCCACGTATGGTTAGTGCGCTCAGTCTTGGATCAGGTAACAAGAACTCAAGATCCTAAGATATTAGTGGACACAAGTGAGCCGTGTTCAAAAAGAAAATCAGCTGACCCACCGATGCCTCTACTTAACAATTTTATTATTAGCATGAATAAGTAAGGTGTGATCTTATCGAACAGATATAACCATAACCATGTATCTCGGAACCCTCCAACAGATATAACCCAACTAGATAACAGTGGCGATAGCGATAATAGTGACAACATATAACAACGGTACTAAGCAAGCCTACGACTCGCATGGCTGACCCTGTAACCAAACAACAGCTATAGGATATATGTATGGGTCTAAGGCTTGCAATCGGTGACATGCGATAGGATACGTGACAAGAACGGCACACCAGGATAGCAGTAAGGTAAAGAGGCAAAAGCAGAAAATAGGTAGCAGGGGAAAAATGCTCGCTTTGTCAAGTCGAAGAAGAGAAACCGGCACGATCCTCCTCGGGTAGTAGTCGTACTTCTCGCCGTACTCCTCGGTACCGGCGTCCTAACGAGAAGAACCAAACACACATACAAGAGAGAGTACACAATCAATACAAGAAATGCAATGCACAATATGATGCATGATGTGCAATAGGTTTCATGCATAGCAATTTTAAGTGGGGCACTTGCAAACAACAAGAAATAAGAAAGTAACCCTCACATAACATTTAGTTCTAATTGCATTTTTAATTAGGCCGATGCAGGGATGATGCCAATGATGCATGACAAGATGAAACAATTTTGCAACATGTAAATTACGCTTTTGTAATATTCCAGGATGTCGATTTAGTATCAAATGAACTTTTAGAAGCTGAACTTTAAAACGAAAATAAACTATGCTGAGAGCAAAACTGGAAGATGGCCTGGACGTTTTTCACCGGATCTGAACTGGACACGCAAAAAGAATGGCCCCTTTTGGCGGATCTGGGAATTGAACTAAGGATGTATCGATCCATTTCCTAAAGATAGAATCAGAGGAGCTGTGGCAACGAATTTGATACAAAACAGATACATGTCAAGCTATTTTACAAGAAAACGCTGTCTAAACTTTTAACCGAAACACGACGTATGTATAAAACTGGAACAGCTACAGATAGCAGAAAGTGTCATCCTTTTAACTGAAACTTGACGGATTCTAAGAACTGGAACATGAGACGATAAAAATAAGGATGTGCATACGTTAGAAGACAAACTAGCAGGCAAGCTGCTGGGTCGTTTCATGTTGTGCATAGTTAGATAGCCAAACAACCAAGCTTAAAGCGGTGGATCTACAAAGACGTTTTGAACTACGAGAGGTATGACAAAGAAGGTAAAGCTAACTGAATACACGACGTAGCTAACTGGACCTATTCAGAACTGCACACAAATAAAAAGGGGATGCCTTGCGCGTTGGCGACAAACAATCTCAACCCTCACCTTGTGCAGATGAAACAGGCTGCGCGTTTAACCAGTTGATGATTGAAGAGAGAGGCTTGGTCGCTTTGAAGGGAACAGGGAAAACTTCGACCAAGATCGACGCTGCTGCGCCTCTCGGTGGCACAACGACGAACTGCAGCGACGAACAGCGGAAACATACGCGGATGACGGCGTCGGCTCGAGAAGCCGAAAAAAAGTGGTACGGGGAGAACGACGAGGGAACTTCGGACGGAGGCTCACCACGTCAAGGGAGAAGGTTGGGGAGGATGGAGATGACGGCGGGCGAGGCGGAGGTCGTCGGCGTGCACAGCGGCGCACTGTGCACGTCTTGGCGACGGCGGCGTTCTTGAGCAGCTCCGGCTCCGGTTCAGCGAGGAGGAAGAGGGCGCCACGGCGGCTTCATCCCCACGCTCGCGCAGCGAAGCGGCAATGACGAACAGCAACGGCAGGGACGGCGCGTTCCGGCCGGT
This sequence comes from Lolium perenne, assembly GCF_019359855.2. NCBI lineage: Eukaryota > Viridiplantae > Streptophyta > Magnoliopsida > Poales > Poaceae > Lolium > Lolium perenne. The sequence goes on along the minus strand of NW_027249013.1, from coordinate 316,449 downwards.
TTTCTTTGGTCAACGGACGTACTGAATCTTGCTGAGGTTGTGAAGAAGAAAGAAGGGGGATTGGGAGGAGGCGGCAGCGAGAGGGAGCGAGGGTTCGGCGCTGGTGTGGGAAGAGGAAAGGGAAAAGATAGAGGAGCGGGGGCAGGTGACCGTGGCATGAGAGCAGCCCGTGGTGTTTTCACGTCTTTGGAAGATGGAGGCAAAGTAGCTAACCTTCGGTTCAGGTAACACAGGTTGGGCTTCTTCTCTTTCTTTTCTATTATTTCCAAATCCTCTCTTATTTTATTTATTATTTGAAAACAAATTTGGAATGTGAAACCAAAGACAGAGATTGGTAAATAGCTTTTATCCAATGTTGTTTTATATGTAACCAAAACAAAACCATTTTCCTCATTACAAAAATACTTATTTTATTGATTAATTATAAAACTGAAAATATAGGAGAGGAGGTTTAATAGTAACCTCTAAGAATGGAGTTTTTGGCATGATCCTTTTGAGAAGGTAAAGGCAAGTATTAGGAATAGGATAGGTAGGCTTGAAGGTTGGAACATCTCAAGTGAGATGGAGGTAAAACAAAGAGAGAGAGAAATCAACACATCAAAGATGAAAGGCAAAATAAATCCAAATGCAATTTTTGTAAGAACCAAAAGTGACATGATGAGATGCATGAATGCAAGATGATGCACAAACTTGCAAAACTAAAAGGGTAGCTCACTTGGGATGTTACAACTCGCCCTCCCTTAAAGGAATCGCGCCCCGAGATTCCTAAGGAGATGTGAAGAGAGCGGGATACTCGGATCTGAGAAGATCTTCGCGTTCCCAAGTTGCTTCTTTCTCGGAATGATTAGACCACAGGACCTTGAGAAACTTGACAGAATTGTTCCTCGTCTTCCTTTCGGCTTCATCAAGAATGCGAACTGGATGCTCACGATAGGAAAGATCCTCTTGAAGGTCAATAGACTCGTGATCAACTGCACGGCCTGGATCTTTGAAACATTGCTTGAGCTGTGACACGTGAAACACATCGTGCACTTTGGAGAGGTTTGGTGGAAGCTCTAACAAGTAGGAAACATGACCACGCCTTGCAAGAACCTTGAAAGGACCAATGTATCTTGGAGCCAACTTGCCCTTGATACCGAAGCGATGTGTACCCCTCATGGGAGTCACACGGAGGTAAGCCAGATCATCAGGCTTATATACCATATCACGGTGCTTGCTATCATAATAGCTTTTCTGACGAGACTGAGCTATCTTCAGATTGTCGCGAATGATTCTGACTTGTTCTTCAGCTTCTTTGACAATGTCAGGACCAAAGAGTTTCCTTTCACCGGGACCTGACCAGTTTAGAGGCGTTCTGCACTTGCGACCATATTGAACTTCAAATGGTGCCATGCCAAGACTGGATTGATAGCTGTTGTTGTAGGAGAACTCAGCATATGGAAGACATTCTTCCCATTTCATGCCGAAGGAGATCACACAAGCACGAAGCATATCTTCAAGGATTTGATTTACCCTTTCAACTTGTCCACTAGTTTGAGGGTGATATGCCGTGCTGAACAGAAGAGTTGTTCCCATAGCTTTCTGAAAGCTTGCCCAAAATCTGGAAGTGAAGATGCTTCCACGATCAGAGCTTATTTCCAAGGGAACACCATGAAGAGAGACAATTCTAGTGGTGTAGAGCTCAGCCAACTGACTAGCAGAGATTGTTTCTTTGACAGGAAGGAAGTGAGCAACCTTAGAGAGGCGGTCAATCACAACGAAGATTGCATCATTGCCCTTGCGGGACTTTGGAAGGCCAGTGATGAAGTCCATCTCGACTTTACCCCATTTCCACTCCGGAACTTTCAAGGGTTGGAGAACACCGGCCGGTCTCTTACATTCAGCTTTGACTCGGCGGCAAACATCACATTCGGAGACATACTTTGCTATCTCACGCTTCATTCTTGTCCACCAGAATGTTGACCTTAGATCGTGATACATTTTGGTGCTTCCAGGATGGATAGACAAGGGAGTATCATGAGCTTCTTTCATTATCAACGCTCGCAAGCTTTCGACCTTAGGAACGACCATGCGCCCTTCAAAGAACACGATTACCTTGATCATCAAGAGAGAAAGCCTTGTACTTTGATTGATGCATATTCTCCTTGATTTTCTCGATTAAGGCATCACCCAACTGTGCCTTTCTTATCTTCTCTTCAAGAGTAGGCTCAACTACCAAGGTTGCAACAAAGCCTTGGGGAACGATTTGAAGATTCAACTTCTGGAATTCTTCATGAAGAAGAGGTTGTGCTTCTTTCACCATGAGATTATTGCAATACTCCTTGCGACTCAGCGCATCAGCCATCACATTTGCTTTGCCAGGAGTGTAGGAGATAGACAAGTCAAAGTCTTTGATGGTCTCCATCCATCTCGTTTGACGCATGTTCAAATTGGGTTGAGTGAAGATGTATTTGAGGCTTTTGTGGTCGGTGAAGATTTCACAACAGTTGCCCAACAAGTAGGGACGCCAAGTTGTCAAAGCATGTAAAACCGCGGCAAGCTCGAGATCATGAGTGGGATAGTTCAATTCATGCTTGCGCAACTGACGAGAAGTATACGCCACAACTTGACGTTCTTGCATGAGAACTGCACCCAATCCTTGAAGAGAGGCATCACGTAATCATCTGGAAGGGCTTGGAAGTATCTGGAGCAACAAGAACTGGAGTTGAAGTGAGTTTCTCGTTTCAGAGTTCAAAGCTTTCTTGACACATCGGAGTCCAAAGGAACTTCTTGTCTTTCTTCCGGAAGATCCGTGAGAGGCTTGGCAATTTTGGAGAAGTTCTCAACAAAGCGGCGGCAATAACTAGCCAAGCCGAGGAAGCTTCTCACTTGCTTGACATTCTTCGGAGGAAGCCATTCAACAATTGCCTTGACTGTTTCAGGATTGACGGCTATGCCTTTTGCAGAAATGACATGCCCAAGATAGACGACTTCTGGAAGCCAAAATTCGCACTTGGAGAACTTGGCATAAAGGCGATGCTCGCGGAGCTTGGTGAGGACGAGGCGAAGATGCTCTTCATGTTCTTCATTAGACTTGGAATAGACAAGAATATCATCAAGGTAGACCACCACAAACTTGTCAAGATACTCCATGAAGACTGAGTTCATGAGGCGAGAGAACGTTGCTGGAGCATTAGTGAGGCCAAAGGACATGACTGTGTACTCATACAAGCCATAGCGAGTGGTGAAAGCTGTTTTTGGAATATCCTCCTTGCGGATTTTTATTTGGTGATAGCCGCTTCTCAAGTCCATCTTAGAGAACACAACGGCACCCGCAAGTTGGTCGAAGAGATCAATGATGCGAGGAAGAGGATATTTATTCTTGATCGTCTTCTCATTCAGAGGGCGATAGTCAACCACCAAGCGATCAGTTTTATCCTTCTTCTTGACAAAGATGGTGGGGCAACCCCACGGGGAAGTGCTGGGCTGAATGAAACCAAGCTTTTCCAACTCATCAAGTTGTTTCTTGAGTTCAGCTAACTCATTTGGACCCATCTTGTAAGGCCTCTTGGAGATAGGAGCTGTACCAGGTTCTAGCTCAATGACAAACTCAACAGCCCTGTCAGGTGGCATTCCTGGAAGCTCATTTGGAAAGACATCGGGGAAGTCACAAACCACCGGAACATCTTCAATTGAAGGTAGAGGATTTGCTTCAATAGGAGAACACTTGCACTATTGAAGTTGGAGAATAGACTATCTGGCCAGAAGGATGAACAAGAGTGACAGACTTTGTGGCGCAATCAATCTTTGCCTTGTTAGCTTTCAACCAATTCATGCCAAGGATCACATCAATGCTAGCCTTGTTGAGGAGTATGAGTGAAGCAAGGAACACATAGCCCCAATTAGAATTTGGTTGCCATGGCTTACCTTGGAAGATTGCATCCTAGCTCCAGGAGAAAGAACCACAAGATCGCTGCCCAGGGATGATAGTAAAAACCCGTGCATTTGTGCAAAACTTGTTGACACGAAAGAATGCGATGCACCAGTATCAAACAGAACTTTAGTAGGAATAGAGTTCACAAGTAAGGTACCAAGCACAACGTCTGATGCCTTCTCAGCTTCCTCTGCGGTGATATTGTTGACAGTGGCAGGTCTAGGCTTATTGTTATAGTTGAAAGCCTTGCCTGTAGAAGGAGCACGCACCATCGTCTGAGTCGAGGAAGGACGAGGTGGTGGTGGTGGAAGTTGCTGCCTCTGAGAACAAGTACGGGAAGTGTGCCCGGGCTGACCACAAGAGTAGCAAGTGACTGAAGAAGAACGAGGAGCAAACTGTCTCTAAGGAGGACCAAAGGCTGGCCTCTGCTGCTGAACAAAACCTCCGTGCTGCTGAGGAGTGAAAGCTGGCCTGTGCTGAAACTGTGCTGGCCTGTGAGCAAACTGAGGGGTGGGTGGGCGGGGAGCAAACCCAGGCGGTCTCGAGTGGAAGGACCGTGGTGCTGGTGGAGCAGTGTCAGGAAACCAAACTCTGCGCTTCTGAGGTGGCATAGCTGGTGTCGAAGAAGAGCCATTGTCACGAGAGTGCTTCCTTGACTGCTCAAACTCTTGTCTACCAGTCTCAGCCTTGATAGCTGTATCAACAAGCTCATCGAAGTTTCTGCACTTGATCAGGTTGATAGCAAACTTGACTGTAGGATTGAGGCCTCTGCGAAACTTGTCTTGCTTCCTCTCATCGGTGGAGATCTCATCACCTGCATAGCGAGCAAGGTTGGTGAAGGCTCTGCTGTAGGTTTCCACATCCATATCAGCCTGTGTGAGCCTGCGAAACTCCTCACGCATCTTGTCCATGGCACCATCACGAATGTGATGACGCCTGAAAAGCGCCTGGAACTCATCCCGACCAGTCTCAACATCTGGATCTCTCCTCTCCAGGTAGCTGTCCCACCACGCAGCAGACTCACCTCTCAGGAGGAAGGTCACAAAGGAAACTCTGTCTGCTGGAGCTACACGCGCAGTGTTGAGGGTGCGGTTCATCTCACGCAGCCAATCATCTGCATCTAGTGGCTTCAGTGGAGTGTCAAAGGTGGGCGGGTTGAGGTTAAGGAACTCTCTGATAGTGACCCGACCATTCCCTTCATTGTTTTGCGCCTGGTTCTGGGCCAGCTGCGTTAGAATCTGAGTCACATTCAGCAGAGCTTGCCCAATTTCCAGAGGTGGAGGTGGAGGAGGCGGAGGTACGCGCCTTGGAGGCATCCTGATGACAAACATCAAGATTGCAGATTAGTACACAGTAGGATAAAAATCCAACATAAGTACATTAGAAGAAACTGCAACTTGCAAGATAGAAACATGAATATGACATAGATATCATCAAGGTACATGAATTCAAGTACACAAGAGCTAGTCATAACATATTGAAGATTAGAATGATAGCAAAACAATACTTCACAAATCTCGCAAGATAGTGGTATGTAGCTATACTGAAGTTTTTAACATTGGCAAGTGTCAACACGACCCAAGTTATGTTTATTGGAAGGTGAACAACACAAACAGGAACTTGATAGGAACAACTCCGTAGAAGAAAAGAACTCGATATTAGCACCGGAATCAACAACCAGTTAACATGATTATGCCAACAAGCTAGAAAAGAATTTTCAACCGAAACATGATTGATGAAGTAACACAGAAATTGGATCGAAGCAACATTTTTCTCAACACAAAACCACACAACAATCTATGGTACTACGGAAGCCCGAAGACGTGAAATCCTAGATTAAATTTAGGTAAGAAGAGAGTAAAATTCGTTACACTTCCTTACCAGAGGGAGGGTGGGTGGGTAAGAAATAAAAAGAATTCCTACTCTCGCGCATAAAGTTTTCCTACATAGCTACTAAAGTATTAGTTCTAGACACGACTACGTCATTGCCGCAAGGGCTCCTAAAAGGCAGTCCATGCTCTGATACCAAGTCTGTCGGCCCCCGAAGTTAGATACGCATCACGGACATAGTACCCCCCGTGACTACGTATCCGTGTCGGAGTACCAAGCTGTTGACCCTAGGAGTAGGAATACGGACGCGGAACTAGTGCCCCTCGCGTACACGCATCCAGGCCTAGGTGTCTCGCCTTCCTGTGCACTCGATATGAAACACGCACAGTGCACAGGTTACAAGGGCATAGCATCACAGATGATATCACAACATTAACTCTACGACACAAAAGAGTTAAATAAGTATATAGCAGCGCTCATAGAGCAAGATAGCAAATAACACTCAGAGGACACATGTCCCAACAATACATCAATACATCATGCGGAAGCGAATATACGTCTGAGTACAGACAAGATGCAAATGGGACTAAGAGTCCATAAATAAAGCAGTCGGATCCATATCCAGCAAGCCCCAGGCTGCTGCCTTAGGAGCGTCCTCTCTACTCGACGTAGTCGTCCTCAGCGTAGTCCACAAAGTAGTGTCCAGGTGGATACTCAAAACCTGTCGTACCTGCAAACATCGGGCCAACGGTTGCCGGAAAAAGAGAGGAAAAGCGAGGGTGAGTACCAAGGCGCGTACCCAGCGAGACTTAGAATATTGGCTGCGCTCGCCGGCTATATGGTGGGTTTAGCGGCAGCAAAGCTTGCACTAAAACATATAGAGACACTCTCAACTTTCCGTCTGCAAGATATAGATAAGAGAGCGTGCATCTAACAGTTCTAAAACTCTGCAAACATTACTCATCCGATGCATTCCCCCTTCTACATGCTACAGGAAGAAGATGCAAAGGCACTCACACGGTTTACAGTTTTAACCAGTTTTTATTATAGTTCTGCTAATTACTACACAAGTTAATTAGCAGATAAAGGGTGAAAGTTGTCTATGATCAAGCGACACTTCTCCAAGTCGTCCATAACCGCGGACACGGCTTTTCGAAAAGATTGTAACCCTGCAGGGGTGCACTACTGGTCTCATACGCTCGATCAACCCTACTGGATCAAAGCAGAGTATCCCGACACTACCTCTCCCTTCACCACAGACCAAGTCCAAGAGCCACCTAACTAAGTTAAACCCGTTACGGAGTTCGGCCGAGTCTCCGAAGCGGACCTAGCTATTGCGTGCACGGCTTCCGAGGGTCAAAACACACACAGGGGCGAATGACCCGCTTCAGCATGCGATAAACGCTCAGGCCGCAAACCTATACGTGCATACCAGAAACAAGGGATACAAGGCTCACTGGGCTTCCCCCAATTAAAGAAGTAACAGGCTGGCATGCACGCGATAAAAGAGTAAACACACCAGAAACTATTTGCGGCACTTGGACAATGGAAGTAGTTCCGGAATTGGTCGAGGAGGGCCCACTGAACCCCACGTATGGTTAGTGCGCTCAGTCTTGGATCAGGTAACAAGAACTCAAGATCCTAAGATATTAGTGGACACAAGTGAGCCGTGTTCAAAAAGAAAATCAGCTGACCCACCGATGCCTCTACTTAACAATTTTATTATTAGCATGAATAAGTAAGGTGTGATCTTATCGAACAGATATAACCATAACCATGTATCTCGGAACCCTCCAACAGATATAACCCAACTAGATAACAGTGGCGATAGCGATAATAGTGACAACATATAACAACGGTACTAAGCAAGCCTACGACTCGCATGGCTGACCCTGTAACCAAACAACAGCTATAGGATATATGTATGGGTCTAAGGCTTGCAATCGGTGACATGCGATAGGATACGTGACAAGAACGGCACACCAGGATAGCAGTAAGGTAAAGAGGCAAAAGCAGAAAATAGGTAGCAGGGAAAAATGCTCGCCTGTCAAGTCAGAAGAAGAGAAACCGGCACGATCCTCCTCAGGGTAGTAGTCGTACTCCTCGCCGTACTCCTCGGTACCGGCGTCTAACGAGAAGAACCAAACACACATACAAGAGAGAGTACACAATCAATACAAGAAATGCAATGCACAATATGATGCATGATGTGCAATAGGTTTCATGCATAGCAATTTTAAGTGGGGCACTTGCAAACAACAAGAAATAAGAAAGTAACCCTCACATAACATTTAGTTCTAATTGCATTTTTAATTAGGCCGATGCAGGGATGATGCCAATGATGCATGACAAGATGAAACAATTTTGCAACATGTAAATTACGCTTTTGTAATATTCCAGGATGTCGATTTAGTATCAAATGAACTTTTAGAAGCTGAACTTTAAAACGAAAATAAACTATGCTGAGAGCAAAACTGGAAGATGGCCTGGACGTTTTTCACCGGATCTGAACTGGACACGCAAAAAGAATGGCCCCTTTTGGCCGGATCTGGGAATTGAACTAAGGATGTATCGATCCATTTCCTAAAGATAGAATCAGAGGAGCTGTGCAACGAATTTGATACAAAACAGATACATGTCAAGCTATTTTACAAGAAAACGCTGTCTAAACTTTTAACTGAAACACGACAGATGTATCTGAAACTGGAACAGCTACAGATAGCAGAAAGTGTCATCCTTTTAACTGAAACTTGACGGATTCTAAGAACTGGAACATGAGACGATAAAAATAAGGATGTGCATACGTTAGAAGACAAACTAGCAGGCAAGCTGCTGGGTCGTTTCATGTTGTGCATAGTTAGATAGCCAAACAACCAAGATAGCAGGTGGATCTACAGCACGTTTTGAACTACAGAGTAACAGCAAGGTAAAGCTAACTGAATACACGACAGTAGCTAACTGGACCTATTCAGAACTGCACACAAATAAAAAGGGGATGCCTTGCGCGCTGGCGACAAACAGCGATCTCAACCCTCACCTTCAGCGCAGATGAAACAGGCCTGCCGTTTAACCAGTTGATGATTGAAGAGAGGGGCTTGGTCCTTTGAAGGGAACAGGGAAAACTCGACCAAGATCGACGCTGCTGCGCCTCTGGTGGCACAACGACGAACTGCAGCGACGAACAGCGGAAACATACGCGGATGACGGCGTCAGCTCGAGAAGCGAAAAAAAAGAGGTACGGGAGAACGACAGGGAACTCGGACGGAGGCTCACCACGTCAAGGGAGAAGGTTGGGGAGGATGGAGACGACGGCGGGGCGAGGCGGAGGTCGTCGGCGTGCACAGCGGCGCACCAGGTACGTCTTGGCGGCGGCGGCGTTCTTGAGCAGCTCCGGCTCCGGTTCAGCGAGGAGGAAGAGGGCGCCACGGCGGCTTCATCCCCACGCTCGGCGCAGCGAACGGCGGCGAACAGCAACGGCAGGGACGGCGATTTCCGGCCGGTTTTCTTTGGTCTACGGACGAACTGAATCTTCCTGAGGTTGTGAAGAAGAAAGAAGGGAGATGGGGAGGAGGCGGCAGCGAGAGGGAGCTAGGGTTCTGCTCTGGTTTGGGAAGAGGAAAGGGAAAAGATAGAGGAGCAGGGCAGGTGACCAGGCAACAGAGCAGCCCGTGGTGTTTTCACGTGCTGGAAGATGGAGGCACAGGAGGTCTCCTTCGGTTCAGGTAACACAGGTTGGGCTTCTTCTCTTTCTTTTCTATTATTTCCAAATCCTCTCTTATTTTATTTATTATTTGAAAACAAATTTGGAATGTGAAACCAAAGACAGAGATTGGTAAATAGCTTTTATCCAATGTTGTTTTATATGTAACCAAAACAAAACCATTTTCCTCATTACAAAAATACTTATTTTATTGATTAATTATAAAACTGAAAATATAGGAGAGGAGGTTTAATAGTAACCTCTAAGAATGGAGTTTTTGGCATGACCCTTTTTGAAAGGTAAGGCAAGTATTAGGAATAGGATAGGTAGGCTTGAAGGTTGGAACATCTCAAGTGAGATGGAGGTAAAACAAAGAGAGAGAGAAATCAACACATCAAAGATGAAAGGCAAAATAAATCCAAATGCAATTTTTGTAAGAACCAAAAGTGACATGATGAGATGCATGAATGCAAGATGATGCACAAACTTGCAAAACTAAAAGGGTAGCTCACTTGGGATGTTACATTTCATCTTAGATCCCAAAGAGATTTTCAATGCTTTCTAAACGGCCTCAATCGGAGCTTGTTCTTATTCATGTTGTTACTCTTAACTACTTCCCTCTTCTAGATGATGCCTATAATCAATTTCGTCACCGTATCTTCTCTAATGTGACACCAACACCCTATCGTAGACATCCGTATCTGGGGCGTCTAGGACCTGGATAGCATCGGGATGAAATAGCCCATGCAAAACCGAACAGTAAAAACAAAAATAACTTGTGTTTTTTGCATACTTGTTTGTTACTTTGGGTTAGTCGTTTTGGGGGTCGAGAGTTTCAACACGTGTGAGGGGATGTGTGCATACACTAAAATTTATATAGATCGTGAGAAAGTGAAGTAATTTCATCTTTGATCCCAAAGAGATTTTCAATGCTTTCTAAACGGCCTCAATCGGAGCTTGTTCTTATTCATGTTGTTACTCTTAACTACTTCCCTCTTCTAGATGATGCCTATAATCAATTTCGTCACCGTATCTTCTCTAATGTGACACCAACACCCTATCGTAGACATCCGTATCTGGGGCGTCTAGGACCTGGATAGCATCGGGATGAAATAGCCCATGCAAAACCGAACAGTAAAAACAAAAAAACTTGTGTTTTCTGCATACTTGTTTGTTACTTTGGGTTAGTCGTTTTGGGGGTCGAGAGTTTCAACACGTGTGAGGGGATGTGTGCGTACACTAAAATTTATATAGATCGTGAGAAAGTGAAGTAATTTCATCTTAGATCCCAAAGAGATTTTCAATGCTTTCTAAACGGCCTCAATCGGAGCTTGTTCTTATTCATGTTGTTACTCTTAACTACTTCCCTCTTCTAGATGATGCCTATAATCAATTTCGTCACCGTATCTTCTCTAATGTGACACCAACACCCTATCGTAGACATCCGTATCTGGGGCGTCTAGGACCTGGATAGCATCGGGATGAAATAGCCCATGCAAAACCGAACAGTAAAAACAAAAAAAACTTGTGTTTTTTGCATACTTGTTTGTTACTTTGGGTTAGTCGTTTTGGGGGTCGAGAGTTTCAACACTTGTGAGGGGATGTGTGCGTACACTAAAATTTATATAGATCGTGAGAAAGTGAAGTAATTTCATCTTAGATCCCAAAGAGATTTTCAATGCTTTCTAAACGGCCTCAATCGGAGCTTGTTCTTATTCATGTTGTTACTCTTAACTACTTCCCTCTTCTAGATGATGCCTATAATCAATTTCGTCACCGTATCTTCTCTAATGTGACACCAACACCCTATTGTAGACATCCGTATCTGGGCGTCTAGGACCTGGATAGCATCGGGATGAAATAACCCATGCAAAACCGAACAGTAAAAACAAAAAAAAAACTTGTGTTTTTTGCATACTTGTTTGTTACTTTGGGTTAGTCGTTTTGGGGGTCGAGAGTTTCAACACGTGTGAGGGGATATGTGCGTACACTAAAATTTATATAGATCGTGAGAAAGTGAAGTAATTTCATCTTAGATCCCAAAGAGATTTTCAATGCTTTCTAAACGGCCTCAATCGGAGCTTGTTCTTATTCATGTTGTTACTCTTAACTACTTCCCTCTTCTAGATGATGCCTATAATCAATTTCGTCACCGTATCTTCTCTAATGTGACACCAACACCCTATCGTAGACATCCGTATCTGGGGCGTCTAGGACCTGGATAGCATCGGGATGAAATAACCCATGCAAAACCAAACACTAAAAACAAAAATAAAACTTGTCCTTTTTGCATACTTGTTTGTTACTTTGGGTTAGTCGTTTTGGGGGTCGAGAGTTTCAACACGTGTGAGGGGATGTGTGCGTACATTAAAATTTATATAGATCGTGAGAAAGTGAAGTAATTTCATCTTAGATCCCAAAGAGATTTTCAATGCTTTCTAAACGGCCTCAATCGGAGCTTGTTCTTATTCATGTTGTTACTCTTAACTACTTCCCTCTTCTAGATGATGCCTATAATCAATTTCGTCATCGTATCTTCTCTAATGTGACACCAACACCCTATCGTAGACATCCGTATCTGGGGCGTCTAGGACCTGGATTGCATCGGGATGAAATAGCCCATGCAAAACCGAACAGTAAAAACAAAAAAAACTTGTGTTTTTTGCATACTTGTTTGTTACTTTGGGTTAGTCATTTTGGGGGTCGAGAGTTTCAACACGTGTGAGGGGATGTGTGCGTACACTAAAATTTATATAGATCGTGAGAAAGTGAAGTAATTTCATCTTAGATCCCAAAGAGATTTTCAATGCTTTCTAAACGGCCTCAATCGGAGCTTGTTCTTATTCATGTTGTTACTCTTAACTACTTCCCTCTTCTAGATGATGCCTATAATCAATTTCGTCACCGTATGTTCTCTAATGTGACACCAACACCCTATCGTAGACATCCGTATCTGGGGCGTCTAGGACCTGGATAGCATCGGGATGAAATAACCCATGCAAAACCGAACAGTAAAAACAAAAAAAAACTTGTGTTTTTTGCATACTTGTTTGTTACTTTGGGTTAGTCGTTTTGGGGGTCGAGAGTTTCAACACGTGTGAGGGGATATGTGCGTACACTAAAATTTATATAGATCGTGAGAAAGTGAAGTAATTTCATCTTAGATCCCAAAGAGATTTTCAATGCTTTCTAAACGACCTCAATCGGAGCTTGTTCTTATTCATGTTGTTACTCTTAACTACTTCCCTCTTCTAGATGATGCCTATAATCAATTTCGTCACCGTATCTTCTCTAATGTGACACCAACACCCTATCGTAGACATCCGTATCTGGGGCGTCTAGGACCTGGATAGCATCGGGATGAAATAGCCCATGCAAAACCGAACAGTAAGAACAAAAATAACTTTGTGTTTTTTGCATACTTGTTTGTTACTTTGGGTTAGTCGTTTTGGGGGTCGAGAGTTTCAACACGTGTGAGGGGATGTGTGCATACACTAAAATTTATATAGATCGTGAGAAAGTGAAGTAATTTCATCTTTGATCCTGTTGTGGGTATACTTCATGGGTGTACCATCGACAGTGCCTAGATCCGGCAAGCCCGGGTGGCCCACAGACGGTGATGAGGCATGTGGCCCATCGGGCGGCCCAGTTGCTGTTGATCGTGAAGGAAGAAGTCCAGCCCAGGATCAGCAGGCCGGATCCGTACCGACCTAGGAGTGACCCGGATCCAGGGAGGCCCATGAGGAACCCGGATCCAGTACGACGTGTATGGAAGGCGGATCCGTGACGTGCACGGCAAGATATTGTACCGTAGCTAGGCTATCTGTAATCCGGCTAGGACTCTCCATGTAAACCCTAGATCCATGCGCCTTTATAAGCCGGATCCCGGGAGCCCTAGAGGCACAACCACAACTCATTGTAACAACGCGAAAGCGCCCAGATAATACCAGACAAGCAGCAGTAGGCCCTGTCATCGTGCAGGTGTTCCGAAGCTGGGTAACTCGCGTACCACCGTCCCGTGTGCACTCCGCCCTATGGCCCCTACTTCTTCTCCCCCTCGTGAGGATCCCTCCTCCGAGGTACCGTCGATTAGGCAACGACGCGGTTGGCGCCACCGTGGGGCTGTGGCGTACGGAGGCCGGAACCGGGAGGGTTCCGCCATGGGAAGCTACGACGACACCATCGCTGTGGGGCGCGTCCTTTACGCCGGAAATCTGCCGATCGTCCCTCCGGATGAGTGCTGGATTCCGGCTAGGACAAACCCCGTCAAGCTCTCCATCGTCCCAATTGGCGGCATTCACATCTTCATCGGGAAACCGTCGATTCCGACGGAAACCCACTCGTGTAACGCGTGACGCGACCGACACTTGTGAGCTGGGCCATTGTCGCGAAGATCCGATCTGAGATGCAGGAGCTTCCCAAGGAAGATTCCGCCTCGGATCGGAAATTTCAAAGCCCACCCAATCCGCCCCGAGCAGAAACAAAGGTGGAAGACCAATGCAGATCCGCCTGGGTTTCCCAGGTGTTAGAAAAGCAGAGGTGCCACTTCGTACACTTCTTGGCCCATACCGCCGGAACCGCCCCTCAAGAAGACGGAGTTGGTCCCGAGCGGTAGAGGCACCGGAAAGCGGCGCAGATCCGGATCAGGCTCAGCTTGTCGGAGAAAGCGAAGCTCCGGTTGAAGAGTCGATTTTGGGCAATCTGAGCCCAATTTCCGGCGACACCCCGTCCACGGAATCTGATGACTTTGTTCGCAAGATAAGGGAGTACGGATACGGCGATCAGCCTGAAGTCGACTCCGCCCAGCCCAAGCAGGTTCTCGCAACGGTAGCAGCTGGCTGGGACAACCGGGATCCGGAGACCAAGTCAGCCAATCTGACCCCCAACCATCCCATCAAGGATCTCAATGTCTCGAGTGCGACCCCAAAGGGATTCTCCTCGGAGGAAATCTTGTCAGCAGAGGAGGTGGCCGCGCGAGCAGTTCTTAACACACCTATAACCCCGGGCGACGCCGCAGATCTGGAGGCCCTAGAGACCGCCAGAAAGGAAATGCTGGCCACAGCCAAGAGGCTCGCCGATACCGAAGCTGCGTTAAGGATAGGAAGGGCAGATCATGCAGCACAGACGGAAAACTTCGAGAGACGGGACCGCGAGATTGCTGCCACACTCGAGCAGGTCAAGAGCATGAGGGCTGAGTGGGAGGTAAAGATGACCTATGCGCAGCGGAGGCCGATCGAATTGTTAGAGAAGCAATTCCGCCTCGCAGAATACCCTTCAACACGCCCATGAGATCACCAGGCCTGGAAACTCCAAAGGACAACATGCGAAAGCTGCGGAATTGCTGAAGAAGAAGGACGAAGAAGTTGATATCAACTATCTCCGCACACTTGTCGCTTCAGCAATGCAGCAGCAGAACAAGGCAGATACTTCGCGCAGGTTGGAATCCAATCCGGATAACTGTGTATCTACCGCGCAGAAGGACGATGAATCGCACACCGGATCGTCGGAGCGCAGAAGAAGGGCCAGGGAGCACCCAAATCCGATCCCCGTTCCGTCACAGACGCCTCCGTCGGATCCAAGGAAGGGAAAGGACGCGATGTACTCCGGAAGAGACAAATACCGCAACCCCTCACCTCCACCCAACGGTTACCCGCGACCCCCTCGCCGCCGTAGTCCAGCCGGAAACACCAGGCCCGTAGGGCATGGTGCGCTTGTTATCCGCGATAACGTGCTGCCAAGAAACAGAAACAGGGAGCGCTCGCCGGAACCTCGCCGGAATCAGAACAATGTTCATGAGCCTGAGCCCAGGAGGAGTCGGAATGAAGATCGCGGTCCAGAGCCTCGCCGGAACCGCGATCCAGAACCTCGTCGGAGCCGCGATCCAGAACCTCGCAGGAGCCGGGGCCCAGAGCCTCGTCGGAGCCGTGACCCGGAGCCTCGCCGGAACGACCAGGGCAGCCAGCGCCAAGGCGAAGGCAGCCACAGGAGCCGGAGTCAGCACCAGGAAGGCCGAGGAGATTCAGATGGCGGAAGCAAGAAGTCAGACCGCCCACCTCGCAGGTCTCCCTCACCACCACCTAGCGGTGGCGGCGGAGGTGGAGGCGGAGGCAATGGCCGGAGATCTCGCTCTCGCTCCAAGTCTCCTCGCCACGGCTCGCGCGACGCGCGGGACCGCCTTAACGAGTACAGAACCGACTACATTGGTCCGAAGTGCTTTGGCAGGATGATTCGAGAGGAACCAAAGCCAAGGATGAACCTCAAGCTACCCGGAAATCTGAAGCATTATGATGGCACCGAAAGGCCGGATACCTGGATTGAGGATTACTACAATGCTGTAACCTTCGCCGGAGGAACCCCTAACATCGCCTGCCGCATGCTCCAGTTGTACCTTGTAGGTCCAGCCCGGATCTGGCTCAGCGACCTCGAGAAGAACTCCATCTTTTGCTGGTTCGACCTGAAGAACGCTTTTGAGAAACACTTCAGGGGCACCTACAAGAGACCTGCCACAACAAGCGACCCATGTGCTTGCATCCAGAAGAAGGGCGAAACATCAAGGAATTTCCTTACCCGATGGTTGGCATGCAGAAACGAGTGCGAGAACGTTGACAACCGCACGGCAATGCACGCCTTCATTGGGGGCTTGCAGCGAGGAGGATTGCTGCGACACAAGCTAACCTGCATGGTCAATGCAAATCAACTGACGTTGGATGACATGATCACCATCGCTAGCGATCACACTGCCGCCGACGACGACGCAGGCGGTGATCTCGCAGCCACGGCAATCCCCCGCACCAACAAAAGAAGAACCGTGATGACAACGGCGGCAGCAGCAGCCATAAGCGCAAGAACCACGATGACCGTAAGAGTGGCGGATCCGAGATGGTCGCCATGGCGTTTCAACGCGGAGGTCCAGGAGGCGGAAGAGGACGCGGACGCGGAGGCGGAGCCGGCAGTGGGTCGCAGCATACCTCCGAGGTCACTCGCTGCCGGATCCCGCGCACCGCAAACCTATGAGGAGTACAGAGACATGCCTGCCCGGCCCATCCGGATCCGGTTACGTGGAAGACCACACATACCAACCCCCACCGCAAGTGGCTCAATGATCTAAAGAACCACCCGCAGGCCCGATACAAGCGCGCCGGAAGCACCGCCTCGCGGAAAAGGTGGCAAGGGCAAGAACAAGGACAAGGAGGACGATAGTTCCGAGGCGATGGATGAGGATGATAACTCGCCGGATCCCAAGGCAGGATCCGCAGGAAAATCCAACCCATTCGACAAAAGAGCGTGGGGGCTTACCACACTTTCCTCGGAACCCCAACAAGACGCGCCTCCAAGTCAGCTACCCGGATCCTCGAACGCCATAGTTCCGGCCGTGCCGCAAAGTACATCGGTGGTCGGAAATCCCGTGCACATTTGATCGGAAGGATCATCCCGCAATTGTGCCGAAGGAATGCTACGCCTTGGTTGTAAGTCCCCGCATCGATGGGTATGACTTCTCCAAGTGCCTCATGGATGGTGGAGCTAGCCTGAACATCATGTACCTGGAGACTCTAGAGCGGATGAACCTCACCAAGGAACAGCTCAAACACAGCACCACTGAGTTTCATGGCGTGGTTCCGGGTAAGAAGGCGAACTCCCTCGGCAGCATCACACTTCCCGTGGCTTTTGGCGATGTTCATAATTTCCGCGAAGAGAAGATCACGTTTGAAGTTGTGCCCTTCAAGAGCTCCTACCACGTCATCTTCGGCAGGCCCACCTACCACAAGTTCCACGCAAGAGCGTGCTACATCTACAACAAGCTCAAGATTCCGGGTCCTAAAGGTATGATTACCGTATCCGGAGACTACAAAAAGCTCATGAGTAAAGCGAGCTAGGCGAAGCCGCCTTTCGCAGTCTCGTGATATCCGGAGAAGAGCCGAAAGGCTACAGAGCCGCGGTGGATCCGGCGAGATGCAGACCACCAAGAAGCAAATCTCCGAGCAGAAAACCTCCTTCAAGCCCGCGATAGAAACCAAGAAGCACGACCTCATCCCAGGTGACTCTTCCAAGCAGGTTTCGATCGGAGCCAACATGGACCCCAAATAGGAAAGCGCGCTCGTCGAGTTCCTCCGCGCTAACATGGATATCTTCGCATGGCAACCTTTCTCGACATGTCCGGAGTACCTAGGGAACTCGCCGAGCACTACCTCAACATAAATCCGGGGCCAAACCAGTGAAGCAAGCTATGCGACGCTTTGGAGATAAGAAGCGCCGCGCCATAGGAATGGAACTAGCAAAGTTACTAGAAGCAGGTTTTGTAATAGAAGTTATCCATACCGATTGGGTCGCGAATCCCGTCCTTGTACCCAAAAAGAACACTGAAATACTAAGAATGTGCATCGATTACTCGAAGCTTGAACAAACATTGCCCGAAGGATCCGTTCCCCTTGCCGCGCATTGACCAAGTCATTGATTCGACGGCGGGGCGGAACTTCTGTGTTTTCTTGATGCGTATTCCGGGTATCATCAGATCCGGATGAAGGAATCCGACCAAAAGGCGACTTCATTCATTACCCCCTTTGGTACTTACTGCTATGTTACTATGCCTTTTGGTTTGAAAAATGCAGGTGCTACTTACCAACGTACGATGCAGCGGTGCCTGAAGGACCAAATTGGCCGGAACGTGCACGCTTACGTCGACGACATCGCGGTCATGACCCGGAAAGGATCCGACTTGATCAGCGATCTCACGAAACCTTCGACAACCTCCGCAGGTACAAGATGATGTTGAATCCGCTGAAGTGCGTCTTTGGCGTGCCAGCGGAAAACTCCTTGGCTTCATAGTCTCTCACAGAGGCATTGAGGTTAACCCGGAAAAGATCAAGGCAATCCTGTGCATCAAAAGGCCAACTTGTCTCAAAGATGTGCAACGACTAACTGGTTGTGTTGCAGCAATCGCAGAGGTTTGTCAGCCGTCTTGGCGAGAAGGCACTACCTCTGTACAAGCTGCTGAAGAAAGCAGAGACAAATTTGTGCGGGACGACGCAATGATGCAGCTCTTCGAGGGTTGAAGGAGATACTCACCTCCCCGCCTATCTTGGCAGCTCCAAAGAGAGTCAGAGCCAATGCTCCTTTATCCGGCAGCTACCAACAAAGTCGTCAGCCTCGTCATCGTGGTGGAGCGAAAGGAAGAAGGTCATGAATATGACGTCCGTAGACCTGTCTACTACATCGGCGAGGTGCCGACGGAATCCAAACAGACATATCCTCACTTACAGAACCTAGCTAATGGCGTGTTCCTAGGCAGCCGGAAGCTGAGGCATTATTTCCAAGAGCATCCAGTAACAGTCGTGAGCAAGGCTCCGCTGTCAACAATTCTCAACAACGCTGACGCAACAGGACGTACGGCTAAATGGGGCATCGAATTATCTGCCTTCGACATCGCTTACAAGCCAAGGACTGCGGTAAAATCTCAGGGTCAGGCCGATTTCGGTGCCGATTGGACGAAGCTCCGGATGCAAGTCCGGAGCCGGAACCGAGAAACATGGGTCATGCACTTCGACGGATCCAAGCAGCATCAAGGCTCGGGAGCCGGAGTCACCACTGAAGTCCCCTACCGGAGAAGAATTGCAGTATGTTCTGCAGATCCACTTCGAAGCTACCAACAACATGGCGGAATATGAGGCTCTACTACACGGTCTGCGCATCGCTAAGGAAATAGGGATCAAGCACATCATATGCTGTGGAGATTCCGACCTGGTGGCACAACAAGTAGCCGGAACCTGGAACGCCAGAAATTCCGTCATGGCGGCCTACAGAGACGAAGTTGATGAGATTGCCAAGAGCTTCCTCGGATACGAAGTCAAGTACGTCGAAGAGACGATAACACAGCGGCGCGGACATGCTATCCAAGCTCGGATCCGGCAGGAAACCAATTCCGCTGGCATTTTCCCGGAGCATCTCCGGATACCCTCGATTAAGGGCGCTAACCCGGAAAACCTGAGAGGTGGCGGTGTCTCCGGCTAGGGAAGTGATGGCTATCATTCCGGCCTGGACCCAGCCTTTCCTGGACTACCTCATCGATCAGAAGTTGCCAGAGGACGAGGTCCTCGCACGACAGATCGTCAGGCGAGCACGAACCTACACAATAGTTGATGGACAGCTCTACAAACGAAGTGCAGCAGGGGTATTTCTTAAATGCGTCTCCAATCAAGATGGCATTGAAATCCTCAGAGAGATCCACGCAGGGGACTGCGGGCATCACGCCGCTCCCAGATCACTCGTTGCAAAAGCTTTTCGGTTAGGTTTCTATTGGCTTCTGACTAAAGAAGACGCTGATAAAATAGTCAAGACCCGCCGAGGTTGTCAGTACTACGCTACTCAACCAAACGCTCCAGCCCAAGAGCTGAAGACCATACCTATCACCTGGCCATTTGCGGTGCAGGGCTTGATATGGTTGGTAAGTTAAAAAAATCATCTCCTGGCGGTTTTGAGTACCTCCTGGTCGCTGTTGACAAGTTCAGCAAATGGATCGAGGCTAAGCCAGTGAGAAAAGCCGACGGTGCTACGGCACTAAAATTCGTCTGCAGCCTCGTGATGAGATTCGGCATCCCGCACAGCATAATCACAGATAATGGCACGAACTTTGCTCAAGGAGAATTGAGGGATTATTGTGAGACAATGGGGATACGACTGGACCTCGCATCTGTGGCTCATCCACAGTCCAATGGTCAGGTTGAAAGGGCTAACGGCCTAATATTATCAGGAATTAAACCACGCCTTGAAGGACCGCTGCGACGAGCAGCCGGAGCTTGGGCTGATGAGTTGGAGGCTGTTCTGTGGAGTTTACGAACTACCCCTAACAGATCAACAGGGTTTACCCCTTTTTTCCTGGTATACGGATCCGAAGCCGTACTTCCCTCCGACATCATCCACGATTCACCGCGAGTTTCCGCCTACAATGAAGAAACAGCTGACGAGGCAAGACAGCTATCTGTGGACCTGATCGAGGAAGCTCGGAACTTAGCAGATCAGAGATCCGCCATCTATCAGCAAAAGCTCCGACGTTATCACAGTCGTCGAGTTCGGAAACGCTCCTTTATGGCAGGAGACCTGGTCCTCCGCCTTCGACAGGTGAAAGACCATAAGCTGCAATCTCCATGGGAAGGACCCTTCGTCGTTAGCAAAGTGCTTCATAACGGGTCGTACTACCTTGTCGATTTCCGCGAGTTAAGGGATAGACCTGCTAACTGGCACCGGAAACGCAAGCGTGAGGATCCGGATGACATCTACGATGAAACAGATCGCCCTTGGAATATCGCACAGCTACGTCCTTTCTACACTTAGCATATATTTTCCGAGTTCTAAACTCTGTAATAGTTATACATGATCAATGAAATAAAGCTTCTGGTTCACTCTTTTGAGTCTTTTACCTCCTTTACTTGTTCATTTTAGATCGTGTATGTTTTTTCCAACTAAAACCGCAGAGCTGGATTTTTTCCGCCTAGGCGTGTATGAAAGTTGTGATTTTCAAAATCGTCCTTTAGGACGTAAGCTTAAGTTTTCTGATAAAGTTGTTATCTGTTGCGAACTCGTGGATTCCTAGTAGCGATTTCCGGCACCTATGCCTGGGGGCTTGTTTCCGCGGTTATGGACGGACTGCCATTGGGCTTCGTCGCCGCTGGCGAGCGTTTCCGGCTAAGGTTTTCCGGCTCGTGGAAGGTCAAGCGGGCAAGCCGGAAAATAACGAAGTCAGCACTTGCTTTCCGACATAAAACGAAACATGCACATAATATTTAACGGATAGCAGGATAAGTGTTTCCGCCCCATGCATAATCGTTTCGTTCCTAGCTACTTAAGAATTTAAAGTCTTATTACAAACCCTCGCTGGGGCCAAAATGATGCATTGTTTTTCCCGCAGGAATAAAAGTTTTCACTCCCCCTTAGCCGGAGAAGTCTTGCCCTCTGGATCTTGTTCCTTGGCGCCTTCGGCCGGAGAAGACACGTCTTCTTCACTTTCTTTTTCTTCAGAGGCAGCAGTGCTGGTCTTGGGTTCCTCTTGGGGAGCATCCTTGGAGCTGGTCCAGGTAAACTGGGTTCCGGATTCCGCAGGTCGCGCCTTGGCCTCGAGTTCCTTTTGAAGTTCCGCTTCTAAGGGCTCGTCCGCAGGGAGGACGACCTTGTCGTAGAATTCCTCGTGCCGGATCCTGCGCGCGATACGGGTGTCGTAGCCGCTCACTGCATCAAGCAGCGCGCCGACATCCGCATCCGGAGGAACGCCCGTGGTCACTTCATCAAGTTCAAGACCCGGAGTATGTGCTAGGCACATGGTCAAGGCCATTGCAGCTGCGCCTCGGGCTGAAGATGCTTGCAGATCTGTCACCAGCTCCGGCAGAACATCCATCTTACCAATAAGCTTGCGCACGTCGCAAGTGCGGCTCCTCTTGATGTTCAAGTTATAGCATATCTTGCGGGAGGCGGAGATGAGATCTTTGCAGTCATCGCCCGCGAGTTGCAGAAGGTCGTCCCGCGGGAACAAATTCCGGCGCTGTTCCGGGTACCCAAGCGGCTCTACATAAAAAGATAATCAGGATATAGGCATGCAATTTGAGCGCAAAGTAAAAAAGAATCGGAGCAAATATCTTGACAAGGTTCCGATATCATACCCAAGATGTTCTCATTGAGCAAGTCCCAGTGCTGCTCCATTTGTCTCCATGAATTTCCGGAGTCCGTTGAGCTCCTTTTGCTGCCTCCCCGATGGTCTCGCTGTCGGCATTCTTTCAGCTCCAGCTCGCCCTTCTCCCCGATATGCTCGGAGTTTTTCTCCGCCATGCTTCGGCCTGCTCCCTCTTAAGTTCCGCCTCCTTTAGCTTCGTCTCCAATTCTTGGTACGAGGAGCGCAGGTTCTCAAGTTCAGTCGAAGCTGTTGCAAGGGAGGAGGATGCGCCTATAATAATATACGTTAACAGCAAATTTGAAGTCGGAATTTGGTTAATAACGAAGAAGGTGGAAACCAACCTTGGGCGTCTGCCAGTTGTTTAGCCAGTTCCGC
Source organism: Lolium perenne (assembly GCF_019359855.2). Lineage (NCBI taxonomy): Eukaryota > Viridiplantae > Streptophyta > Magnoliopsida > Poales > Poaceae > Lolium > Lolium perenne. The sequence continues at coordinate 293,976 of NW_027249013.1, read as the reverse complement.
ATTCTCATCCTTCAGGGTCCGGATATTTTCCGCCTGACTCAGAGTAACGCGGCGCTGCAGGGCAATGTTCTTGTGCAGCTCGTAGTGCAGCGCCCGCTGTTCTGTAAAATTTAAACAAAGGCAGGAGTAAAAATTCCGCCTATAGCAGTGGTTTCTTTTAAAGCATCATTGCCGGAACTTTTCCGCCATAATGCTTGGGGGCTACTGGTCCATTCTAAAAAACTTTCCCGGAAGTAATTTTTCTCTAAGCATTTAAGCGCTAACTACTTTTTGAGTTTCCGCCTACATGCTTGGGGGCTACTGGGGAGTACCTTTTGCTTGCAGATAAGTTGATCGCAGAACTGGCCAATGTTTTTCTTGAAGTCCTGGATCTCCGATGTCCTGGAATCCGGCTTCCCCCAGGCGTTGTTCAGCATGGCGTTGAGCAGGTCTTGTTCAAGTTCCCACTTCTCCGCCTCAGTCAGCTTGTTAAAAAACTTGGTGGCATACGCCTTGGGGGTGGAAGTGGTGTCCGCCGGATCTCCGAAGTTCTTCGGAAAAACGACTATGTCGCCAGCACCCTCTCCAGCCTTCTCGGAAGTGACTTCCGCATCTCCTTGGCCTTGTGTTTCCGCCTCTTCTTGGGCAGGGCTTTTGGCCTTGGGATCTTCTTCCTCCAGGTGCCCGCTGCTAACCGGAATTATCTCCGGTGGAGTGTTTGCGGCAGGCGGGGGAGATGGGTCAGCCTGAGGAGGCGACGGTTGAGGAGTTGGGTGGGAAGCGCTGGGTGGAACTGGAGTAGAGGGACCAACAGCCGGAGATTTCTTCATGTACTTCGTGATGGGCTCCTGGCTGGTGGTCCGCGTGGCAGCGGTTTTCGGATTCCTGCAAACAAGTGAAAGGGTTTAGACAAGAAATAATTTCGCTAAGTTAAAATTGCATCATGCTCGGAAACTTACGGGGCGCCGGGGATGATGGGGCGTGTGCCCTGGCCAGCTGTCGAGAGCATTCTTAGACGCGCACGCTCCGCTTTCCTTGAGTCTAGCGGAGGTGGTTTTGTCGTCTTCGGCTTCTTGGCGGAGGCCTCGCCGCTAGCTCCGGCTTCAGAGCCGGAAGCTTTGGCGCGGGAACGCTTTGTAGGTCGAGGGGCCGCCTTGCGGGGTGCCTGGTCCTCTTCCTCCTCGTCGTCTTCCGGAGCCTCCTCCGCCGTGTCGCCGGTGACGGGGACGCGAATGATGGTGCGGAAGTTTTCCTCCGCCAAAGTGTTGAGCTGGAAGGAAAATGAACAAGAGTTAGAGTTAAACATCAAAAAACTTGGGAAGTTTGAAGCAACGGAAAGAACAAAGCTTACCGGAGGACACTGATCGTTCGTGTAGATATCCTTGAACAGTTCCGGGACCTGTTGGCCCCTCGGAATCTTCACCAGCGTCTTGAGTCTTCTTTTCAGAGAGTCAGCCGGAAGATCATGGCGGGTAACCCGGAGAAGATCATCCGCCCCGGTGTAAGAGCACATCAACCGCGCGTTGTAGCGAAGGGGCTGGATTCTCCGGGAAAACCAGCTAAGTGTAAGCTGGGCTCCGGTAAGTCCGTCGTGGACTAGCCAGGAGATTCTCCGCGCAGCTTTCTCCAAGGTTGGAGTCAGGGCGAGTGGAGGGACGAAGCTCCAGCTTGCAAGTTCTTCCGGAGGTTCGTTGACGAACTGGGGAAGGCCTTCGTGGACATCCGGAACAGGAGCATTCTTCTCGTAGAACCATCCGGCGTTCCAGTACCGGACGGACTCGTGTGAATCATGGGGAGGATACATACGATTAGGGCGGAGCATAAACGTCATGCTTCCGCAGTTCACCATTGCTTTGTCCTTAGTTTCTTTCTTCACTCGGAAAAAGAATTGCCACAACTTGACATCTGGCCGGATCCCAAGATGTCCTTCGCAGAGAGTCACGAAGTTGGACAAGAGAAGGTATGAATTGGGGCAAATGTTGTGGGGCTGGAGCCCGTAGGTGTTGAGGATGGAGAGAAAAAATTCCGAACAAGGGAGTGAAAGACCGCGTTCCACCCAAGCCTTGGTCATGACAACTTCTCCGGCTTCTGGCTTGGGGGCGTCGGAGTCACGAACGAAACTCCAGTGTGTGGAGATCATTCCCTCGTTCTAGAGCTCTCTAAGCTCCACGTCGGTGGTTGCGCAAGGCCACCATTGACCTCGTTCTCCTTCACGGATCCGGGCCTTGGACGCCCTCTTGTTTTCCGCCTCCTGCACCTTTGCTGCCATCCGAGCTTGTCCCTCGAGTTCTTCTTGGAGCTCTTGGAGGGTAGGGATCCGGCTTGGAGCGGTGCTGGAAGATGCGGAAAAAGGTTGAGCTAGTCTGATGTCGGAAACATACGGTGGCAGGAATGATATAGGATCCGGGCATATGGGTTCTATTTGGTTGGGATCCGGGCTACTCGAAGAGCTACCAGTGCAAAGTGACGATTCGAGTGGCATGCTTCCGGCTGCACCCATACAAAGTGTCTGAGTACCCGGATCACTAAGCCTATCTTCTACACTAGGTTGTCTTCTACAAGTCCGGCGTACTTACCGCTAATGGCGCGGTGGTGCGACGGAGCTCCGGCGGAAGATGAGGTCGCCGAACTTGAAGGAAATCGGCTCGCGTGACCACGAATCGGCGGCGGAGCAAGTTTCCCGTTCAAACGTAAGAATCTTGGAGCGAGGGAAGCCTTGGTTCGGCGGCACTCGAAGTTCACCGGGGCGAAGTTCGCCGGAATCAAGATCTGGCGGGCGGCGCGGCGCGAGGAGGAAGACGATGTGGTGAGAGGGGGTGAAAGAATGAATTTTTACCGGGCCGCGGGGTATTTATAGGCCGCGCTCGGAGATTCGGGATCCGGATCCAACGGTGGAAACTGAACGGTCGCGCCGTTGGATGGATGACACGTGTTTAGGTCAAATGCGGTAAAACGACGTGGAGGTAACTTAACCATGCACTCCCGAAAATTCCGGTTGAAGATTTGCATCTGCGAAACTTTAGCGCGGGAAATGAGGAAGTTGTGCGCTGAAATACGGAACTTCCGTTGTTAAGCATGATCTGAAGATGAAGGATTTCGAAACCGTTAGAGTCTTTTAAGATTCCGGTGATTACGTGAAGATAAGATTGGCTTTCGTTCAAGCAGGGAGTAACCCGGAAATGTTCTTTGGAACGTCGATGGATGAAGTCCCTCGGGATGGGAGCATTTTCCGGCTATAAGTTGGAAAAAGAAGAAAATGCAAAGTTGGAGCTCTTCAAGTTTCTCCGCGTTACCAACGTTTGCCGGAGATCATGATGGACCAGCAAGACGGAGACTGCAGGGGAAACTCGGAGAACTCGGGGGCTCTTGTTGTGGGTATACTTCATGGGTGTACCATCGACGGTGCCTAGATCCGGCAAGCCCGGGTGGCCCACAGACGGTGATGAGGCATGTGGCCCATCGGGCGGCCCGATTCTTTGTTGATCGTGAAGGAAGAAGTCCAGCCCAGGATCAGCAGGCCGGATCCGTACCGACCTAGGAGTGACCCGGATCCAGGGAGGCCCATGAGGAACCCGGATCCAGTACGACGTGTATGGAAGGCGGATCCGTGACGTGCACGGCAAGATATTGTACCGTAGCTAGGCTATCTGTAATCCGGCTAGGACTCTCCATGTAAACCCTAGATCCGTGCGCCTTTATAAGCCGGATCCCGGGAGCCCTAGAGGCACAACCACAACTCATTGTAACAACGCGAAAGCGCCCAGATAATACCAGACAAGCAGCAGTAGGCCCTGTCATCGTGCAGGTGTTCCGAAGCTGGGTAACTCGCGTACCACCGTCCCGTGTGCACTCCGCCCTATGGCCCCTACTTCTTCTCCCCCTCGTGAGGATCCCTCCTCCGAGGTACCGTCGATTAGGCAACGACAGATCCCAAAGAGATTTTCAATGCTTTCTAAACGGCCTCAATCGGAGCTTGTTCTTATTCATGTTGTTACTCTTAACTACTTCCCTCTTCTAGATGATGCCTATAATCAATTTCGTCACCGTATCTTCTCTAATGTGACACCAACACCCTATCGTAGACATCCGTATCTGGGGCGTCTAGGACCTGGATAGCATCGGGATGAAATAGCCCATGCAAAACCGAACAGTAAAAACAAAAAAAAACTTGTGTTTTTTTGCATACTTGTTTGTTACTTTGGGTTAGTCGTTTTGGGGGTCGAGAGTTTCAACACGTGTGAGGGGATGTGTGCGTACACTAAAATTTATATAGATCGTGAGAAAGTGAAGTAATTTCATCTTAGATCCCAAAGAGATTTTCAATGCTTTCTAAACGGCCTCAATCGGAGCTTGTTCTTATTCATGTTGTTACTCTTAACTACTTCCCTCTTCTAGATGATGCCTATAATCAATTTCGTCACCGTATCTTCTCTAATGTGACACCAACACCCTATCGTAGATATCCGTATCAGGGGCGTCTAGGACCTGGATAGCATCGGGATGAAATAGCCCATGCAAAACCGAACAAGAAAAACAAAAAAAAACTTGTGTTTTTTGCATACTTGTTTGTTACTTTGGGTTAGTCGTTTTGGTGTCGAGAGTTTCAACACGTGTGAGGGGATGTGTGCGTACACTAAAATTTATATAGATCGTGAGAAAGTGAAGTAATTTCATCTTAGATCCCAAAGAGATTTTCAATGCTTTCTAAACGGCCTCAATCGGAGCTTGTTCTTATTCATGTTGTTACTCTTAACTACTTCCCTCTTCTAGATGATGCCTATAATCAATTTCATCACCGTATCTTCTCTAATGTGACACCAACACCCTATCGTAGACATCCGTATCTGGGGCGTCTAGGACCTGGATAGCATCGGGATGAAATAGCCCATGCAAAACCGAACAGTAAAAACAAAAAAAAAACTTGTGTTTTTTGCATACTTGTTTGTTACTTTGGGTTAGTCGTTTTGGGGGTCGAGAGTTTCAACACGTGTGAGGGGATGTGTGCGTACACTAAAATTTATATAGATCGTGAGAAAGTGAAGTAATTTCATCTTAGATCCCAAAGAGATTTTCAATGCTTTCTAAACGGCCTCAATCGGAGCTTGTTCTTATTCATGTTGTTACTCTTAACTACTTCCCTCTTCTAGATGATGCCTATAATCAATTTCGTCACCGTATCTTCTCCAATGTGACACCAACACCCTATCGTAGACATCCGTTTAGGGGGGACTAGGACCTGGATAGCATCGGGATGAAATAACCCATGCAAAACCGAACAGTAAAAACAAAAAAAAACTTGTGTTTTTTGCATACTTGTTTGTTACTTTGGGTTAGTCGTTTTGGGGGTCGAGAGTTTCAACACGTGTGAGGGGATATGTGCGTACACTAAAATTTATATAGATCGTGAGAAAGTGAAGTAATTTCATCTTAGATCCCAAAGAGATTTTCAATGCTTTCTAAACGGCCTCAATCGGAGCTTGTTCTTATTCATGTTGTTACTCTTAACTACTTCCCTCTTCTAGATGATGCCTATAATCAATTTCGTCACCGTATCTTCTCTAATGTGACACCAACACCCTATCGTAGACATCCGTATCTGGGGCGTCTAGGACCTGGATAGCATCGGGATGAAATAACCCATGCAAAACCAAACACTAAAAACAAAAATAAAACTTGTGCTTTTTGCATACTTGTTTGTTACTTTGGGTTAGTCGTTTTGGGGGTCGAGAGTTTCAACACGTGTGAGGGGATGTGTGTGTACATTAAAATTTATATAGATCGTGAGAAAGTGAAGTAATTTCATCTTAGATCCCAAAGAGATTTTCAATGCTTTCTAAACGGCCTCAATCGGAGCTTGTTCTTATTCATGTTGTTACTCTTAACTACTTCCCTCTTCTAGATGATGCCTATAATCAATTTCGTCATCGTATCTTCTCTAATGTGACACCAACACCCTATCGTAGACATCCGTATCTGGGGCGTCTAGGACCTGGATTGCATCGGGATGAAATAGCCCATGCAAAACCGAACAGTAAAAACAAAAAAAAACTTGTGTTTTTGCATACTTGTTTGCTACTTTGGGTTAGTCATTTTGGGGGTCGAGAGTTTCAACACGTGTGAGGGGATGTGTGCGTACACTAAAATTTATATAGATCGTGAGAAAGTGAAGTAATTTCATCTTAGATCCCAAAGAGATTTTCAATGCTTTCTAAACGGCCTCAATCGGAGCTTGTTCTTATTCATGTTGTTACTCTTAACTACTTCCCTCTTCTAGATGATGCCTATAATCAATTTCGTCACCGTATGTTCTCTAATGTGACACCAACACCCTATTGTAGACATCCGTATGCGGGCGTCTAGGACCTGGATAGCATCGGGATGAAATAACCCATGCAAAACCGAACAGTAAAAACAAAAAAAACTTGTGTTTTTTGCATACTTGTTTGTTACTTTGGGTTAGTCGTTTTGGGGGTCGAGAGTTTCAACACGTGTGAGGGGATATGTGCGTACACTAAAATTTATATAGATCGTGAGAAAGTGAAGTAATTTCATCTTAGATCCCAAAGAGATTTTCAATGCTTTCTAAACGGCCTCAATCGGAGCTTGTTCTTATTCATGTTGTTACTCTTAACTACTTCCCTCCTCTAGATGATGCCTATAATCAATTTCGTCACCGTATCTTCTCTAATGTGACACCAACACCCTATCGTAGACATCCGTATCTGGGGCGTCTAGGACCTGGATAGCATCGGGATGAAATAGCCCATGCAAAACCGAAAAGTAAAAACAAAAAAACTTGTGTTTTTTGCATACTTGTTTGTTACTTTGGGTTAGTCGTTTTGGGGGTCGAGAGTTTCAACACGTGTGAGGGGATGTGTGCATACACTAAAATTTATATAGATCGTGAGAAAGTGAAGTAATTTCATCTTTGATCCCAAAGAGATTTTCAATGCTTTCTAAACGGCCTCAATCGGAGCTTGTTCTTATTCATGTTGTTACTCTTAACTACTTCCCTCTTCTAGATGATGCCTATAATCAATTTCGTCACCGTATCTTCTCTAATGTGACACCAACACCCTATCGTAGACATCCGTATCTGGGACGTCTAGGACCTGGATAGCATCGGGATGAAATAGCCCATGCAAAACCGAACAGTAAAAACAAAAAAAAACTTGTGTTTTTTGCATACTTGTTTGTTACTTTGGGTTAGTCGTTTTGGGGGTCGAGAGTTTCAACACGTGTGAGGGGATGTGTGCGTACACTAAAATTTATATAGATCGTGAGAAAGTGAAGTAATTTCATCTTAGATCCCAAAGAGATTTTCAATGCTTTCTAAACGGCCTCAATCGGAGCTTGTTCTTATTCATGTTGTTACTCTTAACTACTTCCCTCTTCTAGATGATGCCTATAATCAATTTCGTCACCGTATCTTCTCTAATGTGACACCAACACCCTATCGTAGACATCCGTATCAGGGGCGTCTAGGACCTGGATAGCATCGGGATGAAATAGCCCATGCAAAACCGAACAGTAAAAACAAAAAAAAACTTGTGTTTTTTGCATACTTGTTTGTTACTTTGGGTTAGTCGTTTTGGGGGTCGAGAGTTTCAACACGTGTGAGGGGATGTGTGCATACACTAAAATTTATATAGATCGTGAGAAAGTGAAGTAATTTCATCTTTGATCCCAAAGAGATTTTCAATGCTTTCTAAACGGCCTCAATCGGAGCTTGTTCTTATTCATGTTGTTACTCTTAACTACTTCCCTCTTCTAGATGATGCCTATAATCAATTTCGTCACCGTATCTTCTCTAATGTGACACCAACACCCTATCGTAGACATCCGTATCTGGGGCGTCTAGGACCTGGATAGCATCGGGATGAAATAGCCCATGCAAAACCGAACAGTAAAAACAAAAAAAAAACTTGTGTTTTTTGCATACTTGTTTGTTACTTTGGGTTAGTCGTTTTGGGGGTCGAGAGTTTCAACACGTGTGAGGGGATGTGTGCGTACACTAAAATTTATATAGATCGTGAGAAAGTGAAGTAATTTCATCTTAGATCCCAAAGAGATTTTCAATGCTTTCTAAACGGCCTCAATCGGAGCTTGTTCTTATTCATGTTGTTACTCTTAACTACTTCCCTCTTCTAGATGATGCCTATAATCAATTTCGTCACCGTATCTTCTCTAATGTGACACCAACACCCTATCGTAGACATCCGTATCTGGGGCGTCTAGGACCTGGATAGCATCGGGATGAAATAACCCATGCAAAACCAAACACTAAAAACAAAAATAAAACTTGTGCTTTTTGCATACTTGTTTGTTACTTTGGGTTAGTCGTTTTGGGGGTCGAGAGTTTCAACACGTGTGAGGGGATGTGTGTGTACATTAAAATTTATATAGATCGTCAGAAAGTGAAGTAATTTCATCTTAGATCCCAAAGAGATTTTCAATGCTTTCTAAACGGCCTCAATCGGAGCTTGTTCTTATTCATGTTGTTACTCTTAACTACTTCCCTCTTCTAGATGATGCCTATAATCAATTTCATCATCGTATCTTCTCTAATGTGACACCAACACCCTATCGTAGACATCCGTATCTGGGGCGTCTAGGACCTGGATTGCATCGGGATGAAATAGCCCATGCAAAACCGAACAGTAAAAACAAAAAAAATTTGTGTTTTTTGCATACTTGTTTGCTACTTTGGGTTAGTCATTTTGGGGGTCGAGAGTTTCAACACGTGTGAGGGGATGTGTGCGTACACTAAAATTTATATAGATCGTGAGAAAGTGAAGTAATTTCATCTTAGATCCCAAAGAGATTTTCAATGCTTTCTAAACGGCCTCAATCGGAGCTTGTTCTTATTCATGTTGTTACTCTTAACTACTTCCCTCTTCTAGATGATGCCTATAATCAATTTCGTCACCGTATGTTCTCTAATGTGACACCAACACCCTATTGTAGACATCCGTATCTGGGGCGTCTAGGACCTGGATAGCATCGGGATGAAATAACCCATGCAAAACCGAACAGTAAAAACAAAAAAAAAACTTGTGTTTTTTGCATACTTGTTTGTTACTTTGGGTTAGTCGTTTTGGGGGTCGAGAGTTTCAACACGTGTGAGGGGATATGTGCGTGCACTAAAATTTATATAGATCGTGAGAAAGTGAAGTAATTTCATCTTAGATCCCAAAGAGATTTTCAATGCTTTCTAAACGGCCTCAATCGGAGCTTGTTCTTATTCATGTTGTTACTCTTAACTACTTCCCTCCTCTAGATGATGCCTATAATCAATTTCGTCACCGTATCTTCTCTAATGTGACACCAACACCCTATCGTAGACATCCGTATCTGGGGCGTCTAGGACCTGGATAGCATCGGGATGAAATAGCCCATGCAAAACCGAACAGTAAAAACAAAAAAACTTGTGTTTTTTGCATACTTGTTTGTTACTTTGGGTTAGTCGTTTTGGGGGTCGAGAGTTTCAACACGTGTGAGGGGATGTGTGCATACACTAAAATTTATATAGATCGTGAGAAAGTGAAGTAATTTCATCTTTGATCCCAAAGAGATTTTCAATGCTTTCTAAACGGCCTCAATCGGAGCTTGTTCTTATTCATGTTGTTACTCTTAACTACTTCCCTCTTCTAGATGATGCCTATAATCAATTTCGTCACCGTATCTTCTCTAATGTGACACCAACACCCTATCGTAGACATCCGTATCAGGGGCGTCTAGGACCTGGATAGCATCGGGATGAAATAGCCCATGCAAAACCGAACAGTAAAAACAAAAAAAAAACTTGTGTTTTTTGCATACTTGTTTGTTACTTTGGGTTAGTCGTTTTGGGGGTCGAGAGTTTCAACACGTGTGAGGGGATGTGTGCGTACACTAAAATTTATATAGATCCTGAGAAAGTGAAGTAATTTCATCTTAGATCCCAAAGAGATTTTCAATGCTTTCTAAACGGCCTCAATCGGAGCTTGTTCTTATTCATGTTGTTACTCTTAACTACTTCCCTCTTCTAGATGATGCCTATAATCAATTTCGTCACCGTATCTTCTCTAATGTGACACCAACACCCTATCGTAGACATCCGTATCTGGGGCGTCTAGGACCTGGATAGCATCGGGATGAAATAGCCCATGCAAAACCGAACAGTAAAAACAAAAAAAAAACTTGTGTTTTTTGCATACTTGTTTGTTACTTTGGGTTAGTCGTTTTGGGGGTCGAGAGTTTCAACACGTGTGAGGGGATGTGTGCGTACACTAAAATTTATATAGATCGTGAGAAAGTGAAGTAATTTCATCTTAGATCCCAAAGAGATTTTCAATGCTTTCTAAACGGCCTCAATCGGAGCTTGTTCTTATTCATGTTGTTACTCTTAACTACTTCCCTCTTCTAGATGATGCCTATAATCAATTTCGTCACCGTATCTTCTCTAATGTGACACCAACACCCTATCGTAGACATCCGTATCTGGGGCGTCTAGGACCTGGATAGCATCGGGATGAAATAGCCCATGCAAAACCGAACAGTAAAAACAAAAAAAACTTGTGTTTTTTGCATACTTGTTTGTTACTTTGGGTTAGTCGTTTTGGGGTCGAGAGTTTCAACACGTGTGAGGGGATGTGTGCGTACACTAAAATTTATATAGATCGTGAGAAAGTGAAGTAATTTCATCTTTGATCCCAAAGAGATTTTCAATGCTTTCTAAACGGCCTCAATCGGAGCTTGTTCTTATTCATGTTGTTACTCTTAACTACTTCCCTCTTCTAGATGATGCCTATAATCAATTTCGTCACCGTATCTTCTCTAATGTGACACCAACACCCTATCGGAGACATCCGTATCTGGGGCGTCTAGGACCTGGATAGCATCGGGATGAAATAACCCATGCAAAACCGAACAGTAAAAACAAAAAAAACTTGTGTTTTTTGCATACTTGTTTGTTACTTTGGGTTAGTCGTTTTGGGGTCGAGAGTTTCAACACGTGTGAGGGGATGTGTGCGTACATTAAAATTTATATAGATCGTGAGAAAGTGAAGTAATTTCATCTTAGATCCCAAAGATATTTTCAATGCTTTCTAAACAGCCTCAATCGGAGCTTGTTCTTATTCATGTTGTTACTCTTAACTACTTCCCTCTTCTAGATGATGCCTATAATCAATTTCGTCACCGTATCTTCTCTAATGTGACACCAACACCCTATCGTAGACATCCGTATCTCTGGGGCGTCTAGGACCTGGATAGCATCGGGATGAAATAGCCCATGCAAAACCGAACAGTAAAAACAAAAAAACTTGTGTTTTTTGCATACTTGTTTGTTACTTTGGGTTAGTCGTTTTGGGGGTCGAGAGTTTCAACACGTGTGAGGGGATGTGTGCGTACACTAAAATTTATATAGATCGTGAGAAAGTGAAGTAATTTCATCTTTGATCCCAAAGAGATTTTCAATGCTTTCTAAACGGCCTCAATCGGAGCTTGTTCTTATTCATGTTGTTACTCTTAACTACTTCCCTCTTCTAGATGATGCCTATAATCAATTTCGTCACCGTATCTTCTCTAATGTGACACCAACACCCTATCGTAGACATCCGTATCTGGGGCGTCTAGGACCTGGATAGCATCGGGATGAAATAACCCATGCAAAACCGAACAGTAAAAACAAAAAAAAAAAACTTGTGTTTTTTGCATACTTGTTTGTTACTTTGGGTTAGTCGTTTTGGGGGTCGAGAGTTTCAACACGTGTGAGGGGATGTGTGCGTAGACTAAAATTTATATAGATCGGGAGAAAGTGAAGTAATTTCATCTTTGATCCCAAAGAGATTTTCAATGCTTTCTAAACGGCCTCAATCGGAGCTTGTTCTTATTCATGTTGTTACTCTTAACTACTTCCCTCTTCTAGATGATGCCTATAATCAATTTCGTCACCGTATCTTCTCTAATGTGACACCAACACCCTATCGTAGACATCCGTATCTGGGGCGTCTAGGACCTGGATAGCATCGGGATGAAATAGCCCATGCAAAACCCAAAAGTAAAAACAAAAAAACTTGTGTTTTTTGCATACTTGTTTGTTACTTTGGGTTAGTCGTTTTGGGGGTCGAGAGTTTCAACACGTGTGAGGGGATGTGTGCATACACTAAAATTTATATAGATCGTGAGAAAGTGAAGTAATTTCATCTTTGATCCCAAAGAGATTTTCAATGCTTTCTAAACGGCCTCAATCGGAGCTTGTTCTTATTCATGTTGTTACTCTTAACTACTTCCCTCTTCTAGATGATGCCTATAATCAATTTCGTCACCGTATCTTCTCTAATGTGACACCAACACCCTATCGTAGACATCCGTATCAGGGGCGTCTAGGACCTGGATAGCATCGGGATGAAATAGCCCATGCAAAACCGAACAGTAAAAACAAAAAAAAAACTTGTGTTTTTTGCATACTTGTTTGTTACTTTGGGTTAGTCGTTTTGGGGGTCGAGAGTTTCAACACGTGTGAGGGGATGTGTGCGTACACTAAAATTTATATAGATCTGAGAAAGTGAAGTAATTTCATCTTAGATCCCAAAGAGATTTTCAATGCTTTCTAAACGGCCTCAATCGGAGCTTGTTCTTATTCATGTTGTTACTCTTAACTACTTCCCTCTTCTAGATGATGCCTATAATCAATTTCGTCACCGTATCTTCTCTAATGTGACACCAACACCCTATCGTAGACATCCGTATCTGGGCGTCTAGGACCTGGATAGCATCGGGATGAAATAGCCCATGCAAAACCGAACAGTAAAAACAAAAAAAACTTGTGTTTTTTGCATACTTGTTTGTTACTTTGGGTTAGTCGTTTTGGGGGTCGAGAGTTTCAACACGTGTGAGGGGATGTGTGCGTACACTAAAATTTATATAGATCGTGAGAAAGTGAAGTAATTTCATCTTAGATCCCAAAGAGATTTTCAATGCTTTCTAAACGGCCTCAATCGGAGCTTGTTCTTATTCATGTTGTTACTCTTAACTACTTCCCTCTTCTAGATGATGCCTATAATCAATTTCGTCACCGTATCTTCTCTAATGTGACACCAACACCCTATCGTAGACATCCGTATCTGGGCGTCTAGGACCTGGATAGCATCGGGATGAAATAGCCCATGCAAAACCGAACAGTAAAAACAAAAAACTTGTGTTTTTTGCATACTTGTTTGTTACTTTGGGTTAGTCGTTTTGCGGATCGAGAGTTTCAACACGTGTGAGGGGATGTGTGCGTACACTAAAATTTATATAGATCGTGAGAAAGTGAAGTAATTTCATCTTTGATCCCAAAGAGATTTTCAATGCTTTCTAAACGGCCTCAATCGGAGCTTGTTCTTATTCATGTTGTTACTCTTAACTACTTCCCTCTTCTAGATGATGCCTATAATCAATTTCGTCACCGTATCTTCTCTAATGTGACACCAACACCCTATCGTAGACATCCGTATCTGGGGCCTCTAGGACCTGGATAGCATCGGGATGAAATAACCCATGCAAAACCGAACAGTAAAAACAAAAAAAAAACTTGTGTTTTTTGCATACTTGTTTGTTACTTTGGGTTAGTCGTTTTGGGGTCGAGAGTTTCAACACGTGTGAGGGGATGTGTGCGTACATTAAAATTTATATAGATCGTGAGAAAGTGAAGTAATTTCATCTTAGATCCCAAAGATATTTTCAATGCTTTCTAAACAGCCTCAATCGGAGCTTGTTCTTATTCATGTTGTTACTCTTAACTACTTCCCTCTTCTAGATGATGCCTATAATCAATTTCGTCACCGTATCTTCTCTAATGTGACACCAACACCCTATCGTAGACATCCGTATCTGGGGCGTCTAGGACCTGGATAGCATCGGGATGAAATAGCCCATGCAAAACCGAACAGTAAAAACAAAAAAAACTTGTGTTTTTTGCATACTTGTTTGTTACTTTGGGTTAGTCGTTTTGGGGGTCGAGAGTTTCAACACGTGTGAGGGGATGTGTGCGTACACTAAAATTTATATAGATCGTGAGAAAGTGAAGTAATTTCATCTTTGATCCCAAAGAGATTTTCAATGCTTTCTAAACGGCCTCAATCGGAGCTTGTTCTTATTCATGTTGTTACTCTTAACTACTTCCCTCTTCTAGATGATGCCTATAATCAATTTCGTCACCGTATCTTCTCTAATGTGACACCAACACCCTATCGTAGACATACTTATAACGGGCGTCTAGGACCTTGTTAGCATCGGGATGAAATAACCCATGCAAAACCGAACAGTAAAAACAAAAAAAAAACTTGTGTTTTTTGCATACTTGTTTGTTACTTTGGGTTAGTCGTTTTGGGGGTCGAGAGTTTCAACACGTGTGAGGGGATGTGTGCGTACATTAAAATTTATATAGATCGTGAGAAAGTGAAGTAATTTCATCTTAGATCCCAAAGAGATTTTCAATGCTTTCTAAACGGCCTCGATCGGAGCTTGTTCTTATTCATGTTGTTACTCTTAACTACTTCCCTCTTCTAGATGATGCCTATAATCAATTTCGTCACCGTATCTTCTCTAATGTGACACCAACACCCTATCGTAGACATCCGTATCTGGGGCGTCTAGGACCCGGATAGCATCGGGATGAAATAGCCCATGCAAAACCGAACAGTAAAAACAAAAAAACTTGTGTTTTTTGCATACTTGTTTGTTACTTTGGGTTAGTCGTTTTGGGGGTCAAGAGTTTCAACACGTGTGAGGGGATGTGTGCGTACACTAAAATTTATATAGATCGTGAGAAAGTGAAGTAATTTCATCTTAGATCCCAAAGAGATTTTCAATGCTTTCTAAACGGCCTCAATCGGAGCTTGTTCTTATTCATGTTGTTACTCTTAACTACTTCCCTCTTCTAGATGATGCCTATAATCAATTTCGTCACCGTATCTTCTCTAATGTGACACCAACACCCTATCGTAGACATCCGTATCTGGGCGTCTAGGACTGGATAGCATCGGGATGAAATAGCCCATGCAAAACCGAACAGTAAAAACAAAAAAAAATTGTGTTTTTTGCATACTTGTTTGTTACTTTGGGTTAGTCGTTTTGGGGGTCGAGAGTTTCAACACGTGTGAGGGGATGTGTGCGTACACTAAAATTTATATAGATCGTGAGAAAGTGAAGTAATTTCATCTTAGATCCCAAAGAGATTTTCAATGCTTTCTAAACGGCCTCAATCGGAGCTTGTTCTTATTCATGTTGTTACTCTTAACTACTTCCCTCTTCTAGATGATGCCTATAATCAATTTCGTCACCGTATCTTCTCTAATGTGACACCAACACCCTATCGTAGACATCCGTATCAGGGGCGTCTAGGACCTGGATTGCATCGGGATGAAATAGCCCATGCAAAACCGAACGGTAAAAACAAAAACAAAAAACTTGTGTTTTTGCATACTTGTTTGTTACTTTGGGTTAGTCGTTTTGGGGTCGAGAGTTTCAACACATGTGAGGGGATGTGTGCGTACATTAAAATTTATATAGATCGTGAGAAAGTGAAGTAATTTCATCTTAGATCCCAAAGATATTTTCAATGCTTTCTAAACGGCCTCGATCGGAGCTTGGTCTTATTCATGTTGTTACTCAAAAATACTTCCCACTTCTAGGTGATGCCTATAATCAATTTCGTCACCGTATCTTCTCTAATGTGACACCAACACCCTATCGTAGACATCCGTATCTGGGCGTCTAGGACCTGGATAGCATCGGGATGAAATAGCCCATGCAAAACCGAACAGTAAAAACAAAAAAAACTTGTGTTTTTTGCATACTTGTTTGTTACTTTGGGTTAGTCATTTTGGGGGTCGAGAGTTTCAACACGTGTGAGGGGATGTGTGCGTACACTAAAATTTATATAGATCGTGAGAAAGTGAAGTAATTTCATCTTAGATCCCAAAGAGATTTTCAATGCTTTCTAAACGGCCTCAATCGGAGCTTGTTCTTATTCATGTTGTTACTCTTAACTACTTCCCTCTTCTAGATGATGCCTATAATCAATTTCGTCACCGTATCTTCTCTAATGTGACACCAACACCCTATCGTAGACATCCGTATCTGGGGCGTCTAGGACCTGGATTGCATCGGGATGAAATAGCCCATGCAAAACCGAACAGTAAAAACAAAAACAAAAAACTTGTGTTTTTTGCATACTTGTTTGTTACTTTGGGTTAGTCGTTTTGGGGGTCGAGAGTTTCAACACATGTGAGGGGATGTGTGCGTACATTAAAATTTATATAGATCGTGAGAAAGTGAAGTAATTTCATCTTAGATCCCAAAGATATTTTCAATGCTTTCTAAACGGCCTCAATCGGAGCTTGTTCTTATTCATGTTGTTACTCTTAACTACTTCCCTCTTCTAGATGATGCCTATAATCAATTTCGTCACCATATCTTCTCTAATGTGACACCAACACCCTATCGTAGACATCCGTATCAGGGGCGTCTAGGACCTGGATAGCATCGGGATGAAATAGCCCATGCAAAACCGAACAGTAAAAACAAAAAAAACTTGTGTTTTTTGCATACTTGTTTGTTACTTTGGGTTAGTCGTTTTGGGGGTCGAGAGTTTCAACACGTGTGAGGGGATGTGTGCGTACACTAAAATTTATATAGATCGTGAGAAAGTGAAGTAATTTCATCTTTGATCCCAAAGAGATTTTCAATGCTTTCTAAACGGCCTCAATCGGAGCTTGTTCTTATTCATGTTGTTACTCTTAACTACTTCCCTCTTCTAGATGATGCCTATAATCAATTTCGTCACCGTATCTTCTCTAATGTGACACCAACACCCTATCGTAGACATCCGTATCTGGGGCGTCTAGGACCTGGATAGCATCGGGATGAAATAACCCATGCAAAACCGAACAGTAAAAACAAAAAAAAAAAAACTTGTGTTTTTTGCATACTTGTTTGTTACTTTGGGTTAGTCGTTTTGGGGGTCGAGAGTTTCAACACGTGTGAGGGGATGTGTGCGTACATTAAAATTTATATAGATCGTGAGAAAGTGAAGTAATTTCATCTTAGATCCCAAAGAGATTTTCAATGCTTTCTAAACGGCCTCAGTCGGAGCTTGTTCTTATTCATGTTGTTACTCTTAACTACTTCCCTCTTCTAGATGATGCCTATAATCAATTTCGTCACCGTATCTTCTCTAATGTGACACCAACACCCTATCGTAGACATCCGTATCTGGGGCATCTAGGACCTGGATAGCATCGGGATGAAATAGCCCATGCAAAACCGAACAGTAAAAACAAAAAAACTTGTGTTTTTTGCATACTTGTTTGTTACTTTGGGTTAGTCGTTTTGGGGGTCGAGAGTTTCAACACGTGTGAGGGGATGTGTGCGTACACTAAAATTTATATAGATCGTGAGAAAGTGAAGTAATTTCATCTTAGATCCCAAAGAGATTTTCAATGCTTTCTAAACGGCCTCAATCGGAGCTTGTTCTTATTCATGTTGTTACTCTTAACTACTTCCCTCTTCTAGATGATGCCTATAATCAATTTCGTCACCGTATCTTCTCTAATGTGACACCAACACCCTATCGTAGACATCCGTATCTGGGGCGTCTAGGACCTGGATAGCATCGGGATGAAATAGCCCATGCAAAACCGAACAGTAAAAACAAAAAAAAATTGTGTTTTTTGCATACTTGTTTGTTACTTTGGGTTAGTCGTTTTGGGGGTCGAGAGTTTCAACACGTGTGAGGGGATGTGTGCGTACACTAAAATTTATATAGATCGTGAGAAAGTGAAGTAATTTCATCTTAGATCCCAAAGAGATTTTCAATGCTTTCTAAACGGCCTCAATCGGAGCTTGTTCTTATTCATGTTGTTACTCTTAACTACTTCCCTCTTCTAGATGATGCCTATAATCAATTTCGTCACCGTATCTTCTCTAATGTGACACCAACACCCTATCGTAGACATCCGTATCTGGGGCGTCTAGGACCTGGATTGCATCGGGATGAAATAGCCCATGCAAAACCGAACAGTAAAAACAAAAACAAAAAACTTGTGTTTTTTGCATACTTGTTTGTTACTTTGGGTTAGTCGTTTTGGGGGTCGAGAGTTTCAACACATGTGAGGGGATGTGTGCGTACATTAAAATTTATATAGATCGTGAGAAAGTGAAGTAATTTCATCTTAGATCCCAAAGATATTTTCAATGCTTTCTAAACGGCCTCAGTCGGAGCTTGTTCTTATTCATGTTGTTACTCTTAACTACTTCCCTCTTCTAGATGATGCCTATAATCAATTTCGTCACCGTATCTTCTCTAATGTGACACCAACACCCTATCGTAGACATCCGTATCTGGGGCGTCTAGGACCTGGATAGCATCGGGATGAAATAGCCCATGCAAAACCGAACAGTAAAAACAAAAAAAACTTATGTTTTTTGCATACTTGTTTGTTACTTTGGGTTAGTCGTTTTGGGGGTCGAGAGTTTCAACACGTGTGAGGGGATGTGTGCGTACACTAAAATTTATATAGATCGTGAGAAAGTGAAGTAATTTCATCTTAGATCCCAAAGAGATTTTCAATGCTTTCTAAACGGCCTCAATCGGAGCTTGTTCTTATTCATGTTGTTACTCTTAACTACTTCCCTCTTCTAGATGATGCCTATAATCAATTTCGTCACCGTATCTTCTCTAATGTGACACCAACACCCTATCGTAGACATCCGTATCTGGGGCGTCTAGGACCTGGATAGCATCGGGATGAAATAGCCCATGCAAAACCGAACAGTAAAAACAAAAAAAAAACTTGTGTTTTTTGCATACTTGTTTGTTACTTTGGGTTAGTCGTTTCGGTGGTCGAGAGTTTCAACACGTGTGAGGGGATGTGTGCGTACACTAAAATTTATATAGATCGTGAGAAAGTGAAGTAATTTCATCTTAGATCCCAAAGAGATTTTCAATGCTTTCTAAACGGCCTCAATCGGAGCTTGTTCTTATTCATGTTGTTACTCTTAACTACTTCCCTCTTCTAGATGATGCCTATAATCAATTTCGTCACCGTATCTTCTCTAATGTGACACCAACACCCTATCGTAGACATCCGTATCTGGGGCGTCTAGGACCTGGATAGCATCGGGATGAAATAGCCCATGCAAAACTGAACAGTAAAAACAAAAACAAAAAACTTGTGTTTTTTGCATACTTGTTTGTTACTTTGGGTTAGTCGTTTTGGGGGTCGAGAGTTTCAACACGTGTGAGGGGATGTGTGCGTACATTAAAATTTATATAGATCGTGAGAAATTGAAGTAATTTCATCTTAGATCCCAAAGATATTTTCAATGCTTTCTAAACGGCCTCAATCGGAGCTTGTTCTTATTCATGTTGTTACTCTTAACTACTTCCCTCTTCTAGATGATGCCTATAATCAATTTCGTCACCGTATCTTCTCTAATGTGACACCAACACCCTATCGTAGACATCCGTATCTGGGGCGTCTAGGACCTGGATTGCATCGGGATGAAATAGCCCATGCAAAACCGAACAGTAAAAACAAAAAAAACTTGTGTTTTTTGCATACTTGTTTGTTACTTTGGGTTAGTCGTTTTGGGGGTCGAGCGTTTCAACACATGTGAGGGGATGTGTGCGTACATTAAAATTTATATAGATCGTGAGAAAGTGAAGTAATTTCATCTTAGATCCCAAAGATATTTTCAATGCTTTCTAAACAGCCTCAATCGGAGCTTGTTCTTATTCATGTTGTTACTCTTAACTACTTCCCTCTTCTAGATGATGCCTATAATCAATTTCGTCACCAAATCTTCTCTAATGTGACACCAACACCCTATCGTAGACATCCGTATCTAGGGCGTCTAGGACCTGGATAGCATCGGGATGAAATAGCCCATGCAAAACCGAACAGTAAAAACAAAAAAAACTAATGTTTTTTGCATACTTGTTTGTTACTTTGGGTTAGTCGTTTTGGGGGTCGAGAGTTTCAACACGTGTGAGGGGATGTGTGCGTACACTAAAATTTATATAGATCGTGAGAAAGTGAAGTAATTTCATCTTTGATCCCAAAGAGATTTTCAATGCTTTCTAAACGGCCTCAATCGGAGCTTGTTCTTATTCATGTTGTTACTCTTAACTACTTCCCTCTTCTAGATGATGCCTATAATCAATTTCGTCACCGTATCTTCTCTAATGTGACACCAACACCCTATCGTAGACATCCGTATCTGGGGCGTCTAGGACCTGGATAGCATCGGGATGAAATAACCCATGCAAAACCGAACAGTAAAAACAAAAACAAAAAACTTGTGTTTTTTGCATACTTGTTTGTTACTTTGGGTTAGTCGTTTTGGGGGTCGAGAGTTTCAACACGTGTGAGGGGATGTGTGCGTACATTAAAATTTATATAGATCGTGAGAAAGTGAAGTAATTTCATCTTAGATCCCAAAGATATTTTCAATGCTTTCTAAACGGCCTCAATCGGAGCTTGTTCTTATTCATGTTGTTACTCTTAACTACTTCCCTCTTCTAGATGATGCCTATAATCAATTTCGTCACCGTATCTTCTCTAATGTGACACCAACACCCTATCGTAGACATCCGTATCTGGGGCGTCTAGGACCTGGATTGCATCGGGATGAAATAGCCCATGCAAAACCGAACAGTAAAAACAAAAAAAACTTGTGTTTTTTGCATACTTGTTTGTTACTTTGGGTTAGTCGTTTTGGGGGTCGAGAGTTTCAACACGTGTGAGGGGATGTGTGCGTACACTAAAATTTATATAGATCGTGAGAAAGTGAAGTAATTTCATCTTAGATCCCAAAGAGATTTTCAATGCTTTCTAAACGGCCTCAATCGGAGCTTGTTCTTATTCATGTTGTTACTCTTAACTACTTCCCTCTTCTAGATGATGCCTATAATCAATTTCGTCACCGTATCTTCTCTAATGTGACACCAACACCCTATCGTAGACATCCGTATCTAGGGCGTCTAGGACCTGGATAGCATCGGGATGAAATAGCCCATGCAAAACCGAATAGTAAAAACAAAAAAAAAACTTGTGTTTTTTGCATACTTGTTTGTTACTTTGGGTTAGTCGTTTTGGGGTCGAGAGTTTCAACACGTGTGAGGGGATGTGTGCGTACACTAAAATTTATATAGATCGTGAGAAAGTGAAGTAATTTCATCTTAGATCCCAAAGAGATTTTCAATGCTTTCTAAACGGCCTCAATCGGAGCTTGTTCTTATTCATGTTGTTACTCCTAACTACTTCCCTCTTCTAGATGATGCCTATAATCAATTTCGTCACCGTATCTTCTCTAATGTGACACCAACACCCTATCGTAGACATCCGTATCTGGGGTGTCTAGGACCTGGATAGCATCGGGATGAAATAACCCATGCAAAACCGAACAGTAAAAACAAAAACAAAAAACTTGTGTTTTTTGCATACTTGTTTGTTACTTTGGGTTAGTCGTTTTGGGGGTCGAGAGTTTCAACACGTGTGAGGGGATGTGTGCATACATTAAAATTTATATAGATCGTGAGAAAGTGAAGTAATTTCATCTTAGATCCCAAAGATATTTTCAATGCTTTCTAAACGGCCTCAATCGGAGCTTGTTCTTATTCATGTTGTTACTCTTAACTACTTCCCTCTTCTAGATGATGCCTATAATCAATTTCGTCATCGTATCTTCTCTAATCGGACCTGGATTGCATCGGGATGAAATAGCCCATGCAAAACCGAACAGTAAAAACAAAAAAAACTTGTGTTTTTTGCATACTTGTTTGTTACTTTGGGTTAGTCGTTTTGGGGGTCGAGAGTTTCAACACGTGTGAGGGGATGTGTGCGTACACTAAAATTTATATAGATCGTGAGAAAGTGAAGTAATTTCATCTTAGATCCCAAAGAGATTTTCAATGCTTTCTAAACGGCCTCAATCGGAGCTTGTTCTTATTCATGTTGTTACTCTTAACTACTTCCCTCTTCTAGATGATGCCTATAATCAATTTCGTCACTGTATCTTCTCTAATGTGACACCAACACCCTATCGTAGACATCCGTATCTAGGGCGTCTAGGACCTGGATAGCATCGGGATGAAATAGCCCATGCAAAACCGAACAGTAAAAACAAAAAAACTTGTGTTTTTTGCATACTTGTTTGTTACTTTGGGTTAGTCGTTTTGGGGGTCGAGCGTTTCAACACATGTGAGGGGATGTGTGCGTACATTAAAATTTATATAGATCGTGAGAAAGTGAAGTAATTTCATCTTAGATCCCAAAGATATTTTCAATGCTTTCTAAACAGCCTCAATCGGAGCTTGTTCTTATTCATGTTGTTACTCTTAACTACTTCCCTCTTCTAGATGATGCCTATAATCAATTTCGTCACCAAATCTTCTCTAATGTGACACCAACACCCTATCGTAGACATCCGTATCTAGGGCGTCTAGGACCTGGATAGCATCGGGATGAAATAGCCCATGCAAAACCGAACAGTAAAAACAAAAAAAACTAATGTTTTTTGCATACTTGTTTGTTACTTTGGGTTAGTCGTTTTGGGGGTCGAGAGTTTCAACACGTGTGAGGGGATGTGTGCGTACACTAAAATTTATATAGATCGTGAGAAAGTGAAGTAATTTCATCTTTGATCCCAAAGAGATTTTCAATGCTTTCTAAACGGCCTCAATCGGAGCTTGTTCTTATTCATGTTGTTACTCTTAACTACTTCCCTCTTCTAGATGATGCCTATAATCAATTTCGTCACCGTATCTTCTCTAATGTGACACCAACACCCTATCGTAGACATCCGTATCTGGGGCGTCTAGGACCTGGATAGCATCGGGATGAAATAACCCATGCAAAACCGAACAGTAAAAACAAAAACAAAAAACTTGTGTTTTTTGCATACTTGTTTGTTACTTTGGGTTAGTCGTTTTGGGGTCGAGAGTTTCAACACGTGTGAGGGGATGTGTGCGTACATTAAAATTTATATAGATCGTGAGAAAGTGAAGTAATTTCATCTTAGATCCCAAAGATATTTTCAATGCTTTCTAAACGGCCTCAATCGGAGCTTGTTCTTATTCATGTTGTTACTCTTAACTACTTCCCTCTTCTAGATGATGCCTATAATCAATTTCGTCACCGTATCTTCTCTAATGTGACACCAACACCCTATCGTAGACATCCGTATAAGGGGCGTCAAGGACCTGGATTGCATCGGGATGAAATAGCCCATGCAAAACCGAACTGTAAAAACAAAAAAACTTGTGTTTTTTGCATACTTGTTTGTTACTTTGGGTTAGTCGTTTTGGGGGTCGAGAGTTTCAACACGTGTGAGGGGATGTGTGCGTACACTAAAATTTATATAGATCGTGAGAAAGTGAAGTAATTTCATCTTAGATCCCAAAGAGATTTTCAATGCTTTCTAAACGGCCTCAATCGGAGCTTGTTCTTATTCATGTTGTTACTCTTAACTACTTCCCTCTTCTAGATGATGCCTATAATCAATTTCGTCACCGTATCTTCTCTAATGTGACACCAACACCCTATCGTAGACATCCGTATCTAGGGCGTCTAGGACCTGGATAGCATCGGGATGAAATAGCCCATGCAAAACCGAATAGTAAAAACAAAAAAAAAACTTGTGTTTTTTGCATACTTGTTTGTTACTTTGGGTTAGTCGTTTTGGGGGTCGAGAGTTTCAACACGTGTGAGGGGATGTGTGCGTACACTAAAATTTATATAGATCGTGAGAAAGTGAAGTAATTTCATCTTAGATCCCAAAGAGATTTTCAATGCTTTCTAAACGGCCTCAATCGGAGCTTGTTCTTATTCATGTTGTTACTCCTAACTACTTCCCTCTTCTAGATGATGCCTATAATCAATTTCGTCACCGTATCTTCTCTAATGTGACACCAACACCCTATCGTAGACATCCGTATCTGGGGTGTCTAGGACCTGGATAGCATCGGGATGAAATAACCCATGCAAAACCGAACAGTAAAAACAAAAACAAAAAACTTGTGTTTTTTGCATACTTGTTTGTTACTTTGGGTTAGTCGTTTTGGGGGTCGAGAGTTTCAACACGTGTGAGGGGATGTGTGCATACATTAAAATTTATATAGATCGTGAGAAAGTGAAGTAATTTCATCTTAGATCCCAAAGATATTTTCAATGCTTTCTAAACGGCCTCAATCGGAGCTTGTTCTTATTCATGTTGTTACTCTTAACTACTTCCCTCTTCTAGATGATGCCTATAATCAATTTCGTCATCGTATCTTCTCTAATGTGACACCAACACCCTATCGTAGACATCTGTATCTGGGGCGTCTAGGACCTGGATTGCATCGGGATGAAATAGCCCATGCAAAACCGAACAGTAAAAACAAAAAAAACTTGTGTTTTTGCATACTTGTTTGTTACTTTGGGTTAGTCGTTTTGGGGGTCGAGAGTTTCAACACGTGTGAGGGGATGTGTGCGTACACTAAAATTTATATAGATCGTGAGAAAGTGAAGTAATTTCATCTTAGATCCCAAAGAGATTTTCAATGCTTTCTAAACGGCCTCAATCGGAGCTTGTTCTTATTCATGTTGTTACTCTTAACTACTTCCCTCTTCTAGATGATGCCTATAATCAATTTCGTCACTGTATCTTCTCTAATGTGACACCAACACCCTATCGTAGACATCCGTATCTAGGGCGTCTAGGACCTGGATAGCATCGGGATGAAATAGCCCATGCAAAACCGAACAGTAAAAACAAAAAAAAACTTGTGTTTTTTGCATACTTGTTTGTTACTTTGGGTTAGTCGTTTTGGGGGTCGAGAGTTTCAGCACGTGTGAGGGGATGTGTGCGTACACTAAAATTTATATAGATCGTGAGAAAGTGAAGTAATTTCATCTTAGATCCCAAAGAGATTTTCAATGCTTTCTAAACGGCCTCAATCGGAGCTTGTTCTTATTCATGTTGTTACTCTTAACTACTTCCCTCTTCTAGATGATGCCTATAATCAATTTCGTCATCGTATCTTCTCTAATGTGACACCAACACCCTATCGTAGACATCTGTATGCACGGGCGTCTTGGACCTGGATTGAATCGGGATGAAATAGCCCATGAAAAACCGAACAGTAAAAACAAAAAAAACTTGTGTTTTTTGCATACTTGTTTGTTACTTTGGGTTAGTCGTTTTGGGGGTCGAGAGTTTCAACACGTGTGAGGGGATGTGTGCGTACACTAAAATTTATATAGATCGTGAGAAAGTGAAGTAATTTCATCTTAGATCCCAAAGAGATTTTCAATGCTTTCTAAACGGCCTCAATCGGAGCTTGTTCTTATTCATGTTGTTACTCTTAACTACTTCCCTCTTCTAGATGCTGCCTATAATCAATTTCGTCACCGTATCTTCTCTAATGTGACACCAACACCCTATCGTAGACATCCGTATCTGGGGCGTCTAGGACCTGGATAGCATCGGGATGAAATAGCCCATGCAAAACCGAACAGTAAAAACAAAAAAAAAACTTGTGTTTTTTGCATACTTGTTTGTTACTTTGGGTTAGTCGTTTTGGGGGTCGAGAGTTTCAACACGTGTGAGGGGATGTGTGCGTACACTAAAATTTATATAGATCGTGAGAAAGTGAAGTAATTTCATCTTAGATCCCAAAGAGATTTTCAATGCTTTCTAAACGGCCTCAATCGGAGCTTGTTCTTATTCATGTTGTTACTCCTAACTACTTCCCTCTTCTAGATGATGCCTATAATCAATTTCGTCACCGTATCTTCTCTAATGTGACACCAACACCCTATCGTAGACATCCGTATCTGGGGCGTCTAGGACCTGGATAGCATCGGGATGAAATAGCCCATGCAAAACCGAACAGTAAAAACAAAAAAAAACTTGTGTTTTTTGCATACTTGTTTGTTACTCTGGGTTAGTCGTTTTGGGGGTCGAGAGTTTCAACACATGTGAGGGGATGTGTGCGTACACTAAAATTTATATAGATCGTGAGAAAGTGAAGTAATTTCATCTTAGATCCCAAAGAGATTTTCAATGCTTTCTAAACGGCCTCAATCGGAGCTTGTTCTTATTCATGTTGTTACTCCTAACTACTTCCCTCTTCTAGATGATGCCTATAATCAATTTCGTCACCGTATCTTCTCTAATGTGACACCAACACCCTATCGTAGACATCCGTATCTGGGGTGTCTAGGACCTGGATAGCATCGGGATGAAATAACCCATGCAAAACCGAACAGTAAAAACAAAAACAAAAAACTTGTGTTTTTTGCATACTTGTTTGTTACTTTGGGTTAGTCATTTTGGGGGTCGAGAGTTTCAACACGTGTGAGGGGATGTGTGCATACATTAAAATTTATATAGATCGTGAGAAAGTGAAGTAATTTCATCTTAGATCCCAAAGATATTTTCAATGCTTTCTAAACGGCCTCAATCGGAGCTTGTTCTTATTCATGTTGTTACTCTTAACTACTTCCCTCTTCTAGATGATGCCTATAATCAATTTCGTCATCGTATCTTCTCTAATGTGACACCAACACCCTATCGTAGACATCTGTATCTGGGGCGTCTAGGACCTGGATTGCATCGGGATGAAATAGCCCATGCAAAACCGAACAGTAAAAACAAAAAAAACTTGTGTTTTTTGCATACTTGTTTGTTACTTTGGGTTAGTCGTTTTGGGGGTCGAGAGTTTCAACACGTGTGAGGGGATGTGTGCGTACACTAAAATTTATATAGATCGTGAGAAAGTGAAGTAATTTCATCTTAGATCCCAAAGAGATTTTCAATGCTTTCTAAACGGCCTCAATCGGAGCTTGTTCTTATTCATGTTGTTACTCTTAACTACTTCCCTCTTCTAGATGCTGCCTATAATCAATTTCGTCACCGTATCTTCTCTAATGTGACACCAACACCCTATCGTAGACATCCGTATCTGGGGCGTCTAGGACCTGGATAGCATCGGGATGAAATAGCCCATGTAAAACCGAACAGTAAAAACAAAAAAAACTTGTGTTTTTTGCATACTTGTTTGTTACTTTGGGTTAGTCGTTTTGGGGTCGAGAGTTTCAACACGTGTGAGGGGATGTGTGCGTACACTAAAATTTATATAGATCGTGAGAAAGTGAAGTAATTTCATCTTAGATCCCAAAGAGATTTTCAATGCTTTCTAAACGGCCTCAATCGGAGCTTGTTCTTATTCATGTTGTTACTCTTAACTACTTCCCTCTTCTAGATGATGCCTATAATCAATTTCGTCATCGTATCTTCTCTAATGTGACACCAACACCCTATCGCAGGCATCCGTATCTGGGGCGTCTAGGACCTGGATAGCATCGGGATGAAATAGCCCATGCAAAACCGAACAGTAAAAACAAAAAAAACTTGTGTTTTTTGCATACTTGTTTGTTACTTTGGGTTAGTCGTTTTGGGGGTCGAGAGTTTCAACATGTGTGAGGGGATGTGTGTGTACATTAAAATTTATATAGATCATGAGAAAGTGAAGTAATTTCATCTTAGATCCCAAAGAGATTTTCAATGCTTTCTAAACGGCCTCAATCGAAGCTTGTTCTTATTCATGTTGTTACGCTTAACTACTTCCCTCTTCTAGATGATGCCTATAATCAATTTCGTCACCGTATCTTCTCTAATGTGACACCAACACCCTATCGCAGACATCCGTATCTGGGGCGTCTAGGACCTGGATAGCATCGGGATGAAATAGCCCATGCAAAACCGAACAGTAAAAACAAAAAAAACTTGTGTTTTTTGCATACTTGTTTGTTACTTTGGGTTAGTCGTTTTGGGGGTCGAGAGTTTCAACACGTGTGAGGGGATGTGTGCGTACATTAAAATTTATATAGATCGTGAGAAAGTGAAGTAATTTCATCTTAGATCCCAAAGAGATTTTCAATGCTTTCTAAACGGCCTCAATCGGAGCTTGTTCTTATTCATGTTGTTACTCTTAACTACTTCCCTCTTCTAGATGATGCCTATAATCAATTTCGTCACCGTATCTTCTCTAATGTGACACCAACACCCTATCGTAGACATC
Source organism: Lolium perenne (assembly GCF_019359855.2). Taxonomy (NCBI): domain Eukaryota; kingdom Viridiplantae; phylum Streptophyta; class Magnoliopsida; order Poales; family Poaceae; genus Lolium; species Lolium perenne. The sequence goes on along the minus strand of NW_027249013.1, from coordinate 265,898 downwards.
CGTATCTGGGGCGTCTAGGACCTGGATAGCATCGGGATGAAATAACCCATGCAAAACCGAACAGTAAAAACAAAAAAAAACTTGTGTTTTTTGCATACTTGTTTGTTACTTTGGGTTAGTCGTTTTGGGGGTCGAGAGGTTCAACACGTGTGAGGGGATGTGTGCGTACACTAAAATTTATATAGATCGTGAGAAAGTGAAGTAATTTCATCTTAGATCCCAAAGAGATTTTCAATGCTTTCTAAACGGCCTCAATCGGAGCTTGTTCTTATTAATGTTGTTACTCTTAACTACTTCCCTCTTCTAGATGATGCCTATAATCAATTTTGTCACCGTATCTTCTCTAATGTGACACCAACACCCTATCGTAGACATTCGTATCTGGGGCGTCTAGGACCTGGATAGCATCGGGATGAAATACCCCATGCAAAACCGAACAGTAAAAACAAAAACAAAAAACTTGTGTTTTTTGCATACTTGTTTGTTACTTTGGGTTAGTCGTTTTGGGGGTCGAGAGTTTCAACACGTGTGAGGGGATGTGTGCGTACACTAAAATTTATATAGATCGTGAGAAAGTGAAGTAATTTCATCTTAGATCCCAAAGAGATTTTCAATGCTTTCTAAACGGCCTCAATCGGAGCTTGTTCTTATTCATGTTGTTACTCTTAACTACTTCCCTCTTCTAGATGATGCCTATAATCAATTTCGTCATCGTATCTTCTCTAATGTGACACCAACACCCTATCGTAGACATCCGTATCTGGGGCGTCTAGGACCTGGATTGCATCGGGATGAAATAGCCCATGCAAAACCGAACAGTAAAAACAAAAAAAACTTGTGTTTTTTGCATACTTGTTTGTTACTTTGGGTTAGTCGTTTTGGGGGTTGAGAGTTTCAACACGTGTGAGGGGATGTGTGCGTACATTAAAATTTATATAGATCGTGAGAAAGTGAAGTAATTTCATCTTAGATCCCAAAGAGATTTTCAATGCTTTCTAAACGGCCTCAATCGGAGCTTGTTCTTATTCATGTTGTTACTCTTAACTACTTCCCTCTTCTAGATGATGCCTATAATCAATTTCGTCACCGTATCTTCTCTAATGTGACACCAACACCCTATCGTAGACATCCGTATCTGGGGCATCTAGGACCTGGATAGCATCGGGATGAAATAACCCATGCAAAACCGAACAGTAAAAACAAAAAAAAAACTTGTGTTTTTTGCATACTTGTTTGTTACTTTGGGTTAGTCGTTTTGGGGGTCGAGAGGTTCAACACGTGTGAGGGGATGTGTGCGTACACTAAAATTTATATAGATCGTGAGAAAGTGAAGTAATTTGATCTTAGATCCCAAAGAGATTTTCAATGCTTTCTAAACGGCCTCAATCGGAGCTTGTTCTTATTAATGTTGTTACTCTTAACTACTTCCCTCTTCTAGATGATGCCTATAATCAATTTCATCACCGTATCTTCTCTAATGTGACACCAACACCCTATCGTAGACATCCGTATCTGGGGCGTCTAGGACCTGGATAGCATCGGGATGAAATAACCCATGCAAAACCGAACAGTAAAAACAAAAACAAAAAACTTGTGTTTTTTGCATACTTGTTTGTTACTTTGGGTTAGTCGTTTTGGGGGTCGAGAGTTTCAACACGTGTGAGGGGATGTGTGCGTACACTAAAATTTATATAGATCGTGAGAAAGTGAAGTAATTTCATCTTAGATCCCAAAGAGATTTTCAATGCTTTCTAAACGGCCTCAATCGGAGCTTGTTCTTATTCATGTTGTTACTCTTAACTACTTCCCTCTTCTAGATGATGCCTATAATCAATTTCGTCACCGTATATTCTCTAATGTGACACCAACACCCTATCGTAGACATCCGTATCTGGGGCGTCTAGGACCTGGATTGCATCGGGATGAAATAGCCCATGCAAAACCGAACAGTAAAAACAAAAAAAAAACTTGTGTTTTTTGCATACTTGTTTGTTACTTTGGGTTAGTCGTTTTGGGGGTCGAGAGTTTCAACACGTGTGAGGGGATGTGTGCATACACTAAAATTCATATAGATCGTGAGAAAGTGAAGTAATTTCATCTTAGATCCCAAAGAGATTTTCAATGCTTTCTAAACGGCCTCAATCGGAGCTTGTTCTTATTCATGTTGTTACTCTTAACTACTTCCCTCTTCTAGATGATGCCTATAATCAATTTTGTCACCGTATCTTCTCTAATGTGATACCAACACCCTATCGTAGACATCCGTATCTGGGGCGTCTAGGACCTGGATAGCATCGGGACGAAATAACCCATGCAAAACCGAACAGTAAAAACAAAAAAAAAACTTGTGTTTTTTGCATACTTGTTTGTTACTTTGGGTTAGTCGTTTTGGGGGTCGAGAGTTTCAACACGTGTGAGGGCATGTGTGCGTACACTAAAATTTATATAGATCGTGAGAAAGTGAAGTAATTTCATCTTAGATCCCAAAGAGATTTTCAATGCTTTCTAAACGGCCTCAATCGGAGCTTGTTCTTATTCATGTTGTTACTCTTAACTACTTCCCTCTTCTAGATGATGCCTATAATCAATTTCGTCACCATATCTTCTCTAATGTGACACCAACACCCTATCGTAGACACCGTATCTGGGGCGTCTAGGACCTGGATAGCATCGGGATGAAATAACCCATGCAAAACCGAACAGTAAAAACAAAAAAAAAAACTTGTGTTTTTTGCATACTTGTTTGTTACTTTGGGTTAGTCGTTTTGGGGGTCGAGAGTCTCAACACGTGTGAGGGGATGTGTGCGCACATTAAAATTTATATAGATCGTGAGAAAGTGAAGTAATTTCATCTTAGATCCCAAAGAGATTTTCAATGCTTTCTAAACGGCCTCAATCGGAGCTTGTTCTTATTCATGTTGTTACTCTTAACTACTTCCCTCTTCTAGATGATGCCTATAATCAATTTCGTCACCGTATCTTCTCTAATGTGACACCAACACCCTATCATAGACATCCGTATCTGGGGCGCCTAGGACCTGGATAGCATCGGGATGAAATAACCCATGCAAAACCGAACAGTAAAAACAAAAAAAAACTTGTGTTTTTTGCATACTTGTTTGTTACTTTGGGTTAGTCGTTTTGGGGGTCGAGAGTTTCAACACGTGTGAGGGGATGTGTGCGTACACTAAAATTCATATAGATCGTGAGAAAGTGAAGTAATTTCATCTTAGATCCCAAAGAGATTTTCAATGCTTTCTAAACGGCCTCAATCGGAGCTTGTTCTTATTCATGTTGTTACTCTTAACTACTTCCCTCTTCTAGATGATGCCTATAATCAATTTCGTCACCGTATCTTCTCTAGTGTGACACCAACACCCTATCGTAGACATCCGTATCTGGGGCATCTAGGACCTGGATAGCATCGGGATGAAATAGCTCATGTAAAACCGAACAGTAAAAACAAAAAAAACTTGTGTTTTTTGCATACTTGTTTGTTACTTTGGGTTAGTCGTTTTGGGGGTCGAGAGTTTCAACACGTGTGAGGGGATGTGTGCGTACACTAAAATTTATATAGATCGTGAGAAAGTGAAGTAATTTCATCTTAGATCCCAAAGAGATTTTCAATGCTTTCTAAAAGGCCTCAATCGGAGCTTGTTCTTATTCATGTTGTTACTCTTAACTACTTCCCTCTTCTAGATGATGCCTATAATCAATTTCGTCACCGTACCTTCTCTAATGTGACACCAACACCCTATCGTAGACATCCGTATCTGGGGCGTCTAGGACCTGGATAGCATCGGGATGAAATAACCCATGCAAAACCGAACAGTAAAAACAAAAACAAAAAACTTGTGTTTTTTGCATACTTGTTTGTTACTTTCGGTTAGTCGTTTTGGGGGTCGAGAGTTTCAACACGTGTGAGGGGATGTGTGCGTACACTAAAATTTATATAGATCGTGAGAAAGTGAAGTAATTTCATCTTAGATCCCAAAGAGATTTTCAATGCTTTCTAAACGGCCTCAATCGGAGCTTGTTCTTATTCATGTTGTTACTCTTAACTACTTCCCTCTTCTAGATGATGCCTATAATCAATTTCGTCACCGTATCTTCTCTAATGTGACACCAACACCCTATCGTAGACATCCGTATCTGGGGCATCTAGGACCTGGATAGCATCGGGATGAAATAGCCCATGCAAAACCGAACAGTAAAAACAAAAAAAAACTTGTGTTTTTTGAATACTTGTTTGTTACTTTGGGTTAGTCGTTTTGGGGGTCGAGAGTTTCAACACGTGTGACGGGATGTGTGCGTACATTAAAATTTATATAGATCGTGAGAAAGTGAAGTAATTTCATCTTAGATCCCAAAGAGATTTTCAATGCTTTCTAAACGGCCTCAATCGGAGCTTGTTCTTATTCATGTTGTTACTCTTAACTACTTCCCTCTTCTAGATGATGCCTATAATCAATTTCGTCACCGTATCTTCTCTAATGTGACACCAACACCCTATCGTAGACATCCGTATCTGGGGCGTCTAGGACCTGGATAGCATCGGGACGAAATAACCCATGCAAAACCGAACAGTAAAAACAAAAAACTTGTGTTTTTTGCATACTTGTTTGTTACTTTGGGTTAGTCGTTTTGGGGGTCGAGAGTTTCAACACGTGTGAGGGGATGTGTGCGTACATTAAAATTTATATAGATCGTGAGAAAGTGAAGTAATTTCATCTTAGATCCCAAAGAGATTTTCAATGCTTTCTAAACGGCCTCAATCGGAGCTTGTTCTTATTCATGTTGTTACTCTTAACTACTTCCCTCTTCTAGATGATGCCTATAATCAATTTCGTCACCGTACCTTCTCTAATGTGACACCAACACCCTATCGTAGACATCCGTATCTGGGGCGTCTAGGACCTGGATAGCATCGGGATGAAATAACCCATGCAAAACCGAACAGTAAAAACAAAAACAAAAAACTTGTGTTTTTTGCATACTTGTTTGTTACTTTGGGTTAGTCGTTTTGGGGGTCGAGAGTTTCAACACGTGTGAGGGGATGTGTGCGTACACTAAAATTTATATAGATCGTGAGAAAGTGAAGTAATTTCATCTTAGATCCCAAAGAGATTTTCAATGCTTTCTAAACGGCCTCAATCGGAGCTTGTTCTTATTCATGTTGTTACTCTTAACTACTTCCCTCTTCTAGATGATGCCTATAATCAATTTCGTCACCGTATCTTCTCTAATGTGACACCAACACCCTATAAATGAACATCCGTATCTGGGGCGTCTAGGACCTGGATTGCATCGGGATGAAATAGCCCATGCAAAACCGAACAGTAAAAACAAAAAAAAAACTTGTGTTTTTTGCATACTTGTTTGTTACTTTGGGTTAGTCGTTTTGGGGGTCGAGAGTTTCAACACGTGTGAGGGGATGTGTGCGTACACTAAAATTTATATAGATCGTGAGAAAGTGAAGTAATTTCATCTTAGATCCCAAAGAGATTTTCAATGCTTTCTAAACGGCCTCAATCGGAGCTTGTTCTTATTCATGTTGTTACTCTTAACTACTTCCCTCTTCTAGATGATGCCTATAATCAATTTCGTCACCGTATCTTCTCTAATGTGACACCAACACCCTATCGTAGACATCCGTATCTGGGGCGTCTAGGACCTGGATAGCATCTGGATGAAATAGCCCATGCAAAACCGAACAGTAAAAACAAAAAAACTTGTGTTTTTTGCATACTTGTTTTACTTTGGGTTAGTCGTGTTGTGGGTCGAGAGTTTCAACACGTGTGAGGGGATGTGTGCGTACACTAAAATTTATATAGATCGTGAGAAAGTGAAGTAATTTCATCTTAGATCCCAAAGAGATTTTCAATGCTTTCTAAACGGCCTCAATCGGAGCTTGTTCTTATTCATGTTGTTACTCTTAACTACTTCCCTATTCTAGATGATGCCTATAATAAATTTCGTCACCGTATCTTCTCTAATGTGACACCAACACCCTATCGTAGACATCCGTATCTAGGGCGTCTAGGACCTGGATAGCATCGGGATGAAATAGCCCATGTAAAACCGAACAGTAAAAACAAAAAAAACTTGTGTTTTTTGCATACTTGTTTGTTACTTTGGGTTAGTCGTTTTGGGGGTCGAGAGTTTCAACACGTGTGAGGGGATGTGTGCGTACACTAAAATTTATATAGATCGTGAGAAAGTGAAGTAATTTCATCTTAGATCCCAAAGAGATTTTCAATGCTTTCTAAACGGCCTCAATCGGAGCTTGTTCTTATTCATGTTGTTACTCTTAACTACTTCCCTATTCTAGATGATGCCTATAATAAATTTCGTCACCGTATCTTCTCTAATGTGACACCAACACCCTATCGTAGACATCCGTATCTGGGGCGTCTAGGACCTGGATAGCATCGGGATGAAATAACCCATGCAAAACCGAACAGTAAAAACAAAAAAAACTTGTGTTTTTTGCATACTTGTTTGTTACTTTGGGTTAGTTGTTTTGGGGGTCGAGAGTTTCAACACGTGTGAGGGGATGTGTGCGTACATTAAAATTTATATAGATCGTGAGAAAGTGAAGTAATTTCATCATAGATCCCAAAGAGATTTTCAATGCTTTCTAAACGGCCTCAATCGGAGCTTGTTCTTATTCATGTTGTTACTCTTAACTACTTCCCTCTTCTAGATGATGCCTATAATCAATTTCGTCACCGTATCTTCTCTAATGTGACACCAACACCCTATCGTAGACATCTGTATCTGGGGCGTCTAGGACCTGGATAGCATCGGGATGAAATAACCCATGCAAAACCGAACAGTAAAAACAAAAAAACTTGTGTTTTTTGCATACTTGTTTGTTACTTTGGGTTAGTCGTTTTGGGGGTCGAGAGTTTCAACACGTGTGAGGGGATGTGTGCGTACATTAAAATTTATATAGATCATGAGAAAGTGAAGTAATTTCATCTTAGATCCCAAAGAGATTTTCAATGCTTTCTAAACGGCCTCAATCGGAGCTTGTTCTTATTCATGTTGTTACTCTTAACTACTTCCCTCTTCTAGATGATGCCTATAATAAATTTCGTCACCGTATCTTCTCTAATGTGACACCAACACCCTATCGTAGACATCCGTATCTGGGGCGTCTAGGACCTGGATAGCATCGGGATGAAATAGCCCATGCAAAACCGAACAGTAAAAACAAAAAAACTTGTGTTTTTTGCATACTTGTTTGTTACTTTGGGTTAGTCGTTTTGGGGACGAGAGTTTCAACACGTGTGAGGGGATGTGTGCGTACACTAAAATTTATATAGATCGTGAGAAAGTGAAGTAATTTCATCTTAGATCCCAAAGAGATTTTCAATGCTTTCTAAACGGCCTCAATCGGAGCTTGTTCTTATTCATGTTGTTACTCTTAACTACTTCCCTATTCTAGATGATGACTATAATAAATTTCGTCACCGTATCTTCTCTAATGTGACACCAACACCCTATCGTAGACATCCGTATCTGGGGCGTCTAGGACCTGGATAGCATCGGGATGAAATAGCCCATGTAAAACCGAACAGTAAAAACAAAAAAAACTTGTGTTTTTTGCATACTTGTTTGTTACTTTGGGTTAGTCGTTTTGGGGGTCGAGAGTTTCAACACGTGTGAGGAGATGTGTGCGTACACTAAAATTTATATAGATCGTGAGAAAGTGAAGTAATTTCATCTTAGATCCCAAAGAGATTTTCAATGCTTTCTAAACGGCCTCAATCGGAGCTTGTTCTTATTCATGTTGTTACTCTTAACTACTTCCCTCTTCTAGATGATGCCTATAATCAATTTCGTCACCGTATCTTCTCTAATGTGACACCAACACCCTATCGTAGACATCCGTATCTGGGGCGTCTAGGACCTGGATAGCATCGGGATGAAATAACCCATGCAAAACCGAACAGTAAAAACAAAAAAAACTTGTGTTTTTTGCATACTTGTTTGTTACTTTGGGTTAGTCGTTTTGGGGGTCGAGAGTTTCAACACGTGTGAGGGGATGTGTGCGTACATTAAAATTTATATAGATCGTGAGAAAGTGAAGTAATTTCATCTTAGATCCCAAAGAGATTTTCAATGCTTTCTAAACGGCCTCAATCGGAGCTTGTTCTTATTCATGTTGTTACTCTTAACTACTTCCCTCTTCTAGATGATGCCTATAATCAATTTCGTCACCGTATCTTCTCTAATGTGACACCAACACCCTATCGTAGACATCCGTATCTGGGGCGTCTAGGACCTGGATAGCATCGGGATGAAATAGCCCATGCAAAACCGAACAGTAAAAACAAAAAAACTTGTGTTTTTTGCATACTTGTTTTACTTTGGGTTAGTCGTTTTGGGGGTCGAGAGTTTCAACACGTGTGAGGGGATGTGTGCGTACACTAAAATTTATATAGATCGTGAGAAAGTGAAGTAATTTCATCTTAGATCCCAAAGAGATTTTCAATGCTTTCTAAACGGCCTCAATCGGAGCTTGTTCTTATTCATGTTGTTACTCTTAACTACTTCCCTATTCTAGATGATGCCTATAATAAATTTCGTCACCGTATCTTCTCTAATGTGACACCAACACCCTATCGTAGACATCCGTATCTGGGGCGTCTAGGACCTGGATAGCATCGGGATGAAATAGCCCATGTAAAACCGAACAGTAAAAACAAAAAAAACTTGTGTTTTTTGCATACTTGTTTGTTACTTTGGGTTAGTCGTTTTGGGGGTCGAGAGTTTCAACACGTGTGAGGGGATGTGTGCGTACACTAAAATTTATATAGATCGTGAGAAAGTGAAGTAATTTCATCTTAGATCCCAAAGAGATTTTCAATGCTTTCTAAACGGCCTCAATCGGAGCTTGTTCTTATTCATGTTGTTACTCTTAACTACTTCCCTCTTCTAGATGATGCCTATAATCAATTTCGTCAACGTATCTTCTCTAATGTGACACCAACACCCTATCGTAGACATCCGTATCTGGGGCGTCTAGGACCTGGATAGCATCGGGATGAAATAACCCATGCAAAACCGAACAGTAAAAACAAAAAAAAAACTTGTGTTTTTTGCATACTTGTTTGTTACTTTGGGTTAGTCGTTTTGGGGGTCGAGAGTTTCAACACGTGTGAGGGGATATGTGCGTACATTAAAATTTATATAGATCGTGAGAAAGTGAAGTAATTTCATCTTAGATCCCAAAGAGATTTTCAATGCTTTCTAAACGGCCTCAATCGGAGCTTGTTCTTATTCATGTTGTTACTCTTAACTACTTCCCTCTTCTAGATGATGCCTATAATCAATTTCGTCACCGTATCTTCTCTAATGTGACACCAACACCCTATCGTAGACATCCGTATCTAGGGCGTCTAGGACCTGGATAACATCGGGATGAAATAACCCATGCAAAACCGAACAGTAAAAACAAAAAAAACTTGTGATTTTTGCATAATTTTTGTTAACTTTGGGTTAGTCTTTTTGGGGTCGAGAGTTTCAACACGTGTGAGGGGATGTGTGCGTACATTAAAATTTATATAGATCATGAGAAAGTGAAGTAATTTCATCTTAGATCCCAAAGAGATTTTCAATGCTTTCTAAACGGCCTCAATCGGAGCTTGTTCTTATTCATGTTGTTACTCTTAACTACTTCCCTCTTCTAGATGATGCCTATAATCAATTTCGTCACCGTATCTTCTCTAATGTGACACCAACACCCTATCGTAGACATCCGAATAAGCGGCTTCTAGGACCTGGATAGCATCTGGATGACATATCCCATGCAAAACCGAACAGTAAAAACAAAAAAACTTGTGTTTTTGCATACTTGTTTGTTACTTTGGGTTAGTCGTTTTGGGGACGAGAGTTTCAACACGTGTGAGGGGATGTGTGCGTACACTAAAATTTATATAGATCGTGAGAAAGTGAAGTAATTTCATCTTAGATCCCAAAGAGATTTTCAATGCTTTCTAAACGGCCTCAATCGGAGCTTGTTCTTATTCATGTTGTTACTCTTAACTACTTCCCTATTCTAGATGATGCCTATAATAAATTTCGTCACCGTATCTTCTCTAATGTGACACCAACACCCTATCGTAGACATCCGTATCCGGGGCGTCTAGGACCTGGATAGCATCGGGATGAAATAGCCCATGTAAAACCGAACGGTAAAAACAAAAAAAACTTGTGTTTTTTGCATACTTGTTTGTTACTTTGGGTTAGTCGTTTTGGGGTCGAGAGTTTCAACACGTGTGAGGGGATGTGTGCGTACACTAAAATTTATATAGATCGTGAGAAAGTGAAGTAATTTCATCTTAGATCCCAAAGAGATTTTCAATGCTTTCTAAACGGCCTCAATCGGAGCTTGTTCTTATTCATGTTGTTACTCTTAACTACTTCCCTCTTCTAGATGATGCCTATAATCAATTTCGTCACCGTATCTTCTCTAATGTGACACCAACACCCTATCGTAGACATCCGAATAAGTCGCTTCTATGACCTGGATAGCATCGGGATGGAATAACCCATGCAAAACCGAACAGTAAAAACAAAAAAACTTGTGTTTTTTGCATACTTGTTTGTTACTTTGGGTTAGTCGTTTTGGGGTCGAGAGTTTCAACACGTGTGAGGGGATGTGTGCGTACATTAAAATTTATATAGATCGTGAGAAAGTGAAGTAATTTCATCTTAGATCCCAAAGAGATTTTCAATGCTTTCTAAACGGCCTCAATCGGAGCTTGTTCTTATTCATGTTGTTACTCTTAACTACTTCCCTCTTCTAGATGATGCCTATAATCAATTTCGTCACCGTATCTTCTCTAATGTGACACCAACACCCTATCGTAGACATCCGTATCTGGGGCGTCTAGGACCTGGATAGCATCTGGATGAAATAGCCCATGCAAAACCGAACAGTAAAAACAAAAAAACTTGTGTTTTTTGCATACTTGTTTTACTTTGGGTTAGTCGTTTTGGGGGTCGAGAGTTTCAACACGTGTGAGGGGATGTGTGCGTACACTAAAATTTATATAGATCGTGAGAAAGTGAAGTAATTTCATCTTAGATCCCAAAGAGATTTTCAATGCTTTCTAAACGGCCTCAATCGGAGCTTGTTCTTATTCATGTTGTTACTCTTAACTACTTCCCTATTCTAGATGATGCCTATAATAAATTTCGTCACCGTATCTTCTCTAATGTGACACCAACACCCTATCGTAGACATCCGTATCTGGGGCGTCTAGGACCTGGATAGCATCGGGATGAAATAGCCCATGTAAAACCGAACAGTAAAAACAAAAAAAACTTGTGTTTTTTGCATACTTGTTTGTTACTTTGGGTTAGTCGTTTTGGGGGTCGAGAGTTTCAACACGTGTGAGGGGATGTGTGCGTACACTAAAATTTATATAGATCGTGAGAAAGTGAAGTAATTTCATCTTAGATCCCAAAGAGATTTTCAATGCTTTCTAAACGGCCTCAATCGGAGCTTGTTCTTATTCATGTTGTTACTCTTAACTACTTCCCTCTTCTAGATGATGCCTATAATCAATTTCGTCAACGTATCTTCTCTAATATGATACCAACACCCTATCGTAGACATCCGTATCTGGGGCGTCTAGGACCTGGATAGCATCGGGATGAAATAACCCATGCAAAACCGAACAGTAAAAACAAAAAAAAAACTTGTGTTTTTTGCATACTTGTTTGTTACTTTGGGTTAGTCGTTTTGGGGGTCGAGAGTTTCAACACGTGTGAGGGGATGTGTGCGTACATTAAAATTTATATAGATCGTGAGAAAGTGAAGTAATTTCATCTTAGATCCCAAAGAGATTTTCAATGCTTTCTAAACGGCCTCAATAGGAGCTTGTTCTTATTCATGTTGTTACTCTTAACTACTTCCCTCTTCTAGATGATGCCTATAATCAATTTCGTCACCGTATCTTCTCTAATGTGACACCAACACCCTATCGTAGACATCCGTATCTGGGGCGTCTAGGACCTGGATAGCATCGGGATGAAATAGCCCATGCAAAACCGAACAGTAAAAACAAAAAAACTTGTGTTTTTTGCATACTTGTTTGTTACTTTGGGTTAGTCGTTTTGGGGGACGAGAGTTTCAACACGTGTGAGGGGATGTGTGCGTACACTAAAATTTATATAGATCGTGAGAAAGTGAAGTAATTTCATCTTAGATCCCAAAGAGATTTTCAATGCTTTCTAAACGGCCTCAATCGGAGCTTGTTCTTATTCATGTTGTTACTCTTAACTACTTCCCTATTCTAGATGATGCCTATAATAAATTTCGTCACCGTATCTTCTCTAATGTGACACCAACACCCTATCGTAGACATCCGTATCTGGGGCGTCTAGGACCTGGATAGCATCGGGATGAAATAGCCCATGTAAAACCGAACAGTAAAAACAAAAAAAACTTGTGTTTTTTGCATACTTGTTTGTTACTTTGGGTTAGTAGTTTTGGGGGTCGAGAGTTTCAACACGTGTGAGGGGATGTGTGCGTACACTAAAATTTATATAGATCGTGAGAAAGTGAAGTAATTTCATCTTAGATCCCAAAGAGATTTTCAATGCTTTCTAAACGGCCTCAATCGGAGCTTGTTCTTATTCATGTTGTTACTCTTAACTACTTCCCTCTTCTAGATGATGCCTATAATCAATTTCGTCACCGTATCTTCTCTAATGTGACACCAACACCCTATCGTAGACATCCGTATCAGGGGCGTCTAGGACCTGGATAGCATCGGGATGAAATAACCCATGCAAAACCGAACAGTAAAAACAAAAAAAACTTGTGTTTTTTGCATACTTGTTTGTTACTTTGGGTTAGTCGTTTTGGGGGTCGAGAGTTTCAACACGTGTGAGGGGATGTGTGCGTACATTAAAATTTATATAGATCGTGAGAAAGTGAAGTAATTTCATCTTAGATCCCAAAGAGATTTTCAATGCTTTCTAAACGGCCTCAATCGGAGCTTGCTCTTATTCATGTTGTTACTCTTAACTACTTCTCTCTTCTAGATGATGCCTATAATCAATTTCGTCACCGTATCTTCTCTAATGTGACACCAACACCCTATCGTAGACATCCGTATCTGGGGCGTCTAGGACCTGGATAGCATCGGGATGAAATAGCCCATGTAAAACCGAACAGTAAAAACAAAAAAACATGTGTTTTTTGCATACTTGTTTGTTACTTTGGGTTAGTCATTTTGGGGATCGAGAGTTTCAACACGTGTGAGGGGATGTGTGCGTACACTAAAATTTATATAGATCGTGAGAAAGTGAAGTAATTTCATCTTAGATCCCAAAGAGATTTTCAATGCTTTCTAAACGGCCTCAATCGGAGCTTGTTCTTATTCATGTTGTTACTCTTAACTACTTCCCTCTTCTAGATGATGCCTATAATCAATTTCGTCACCGTATCTTCTCTAATGTGACACCAACACCCTATCGTAGACATCCGTATCTGGGGCATCTAGGACCTGGATAGCATCGGGATGAAATAGCCCATGCAATACCGAACAGTAAAAACAAAAAAACTTGTGTTTTTTGCATACTTGTTTGTTACTTTGGGTTAGTCGTTTTGGGGGTCGAGAGTTTCAACACGTGTGAGGGGATGTGTGCGTACACTAAAATTTATATAGATCGTGAGAAAGTGAAGTAATTTCATCTTAGATCCCAAAGAGATTTTCAATGCTTTCTAAACGGCCTCAATCGGAGCTTGTTCTTATTCATGTTGTTACTCTTAACTACTTCCCTATTCTAGATGATGCCTATAATAAATTTCATCACCGTATCTTCTCTAATGTGACACCAACACCCTATCGTAGACATCCGTATCTGGGGCGTCTAGGACCTGGATAGCATCGGGATGAAATAGCCCATGCAAAACCGAATAGTAAAAACAAAAAAAACTTGTGTTTTTTGCATACTTGTTTGTTACTTTGGGTTAGTCGTTTTGGGGGTCGAGAGTTTCAACACGTGTGAGGGGATGTGTGCGTACACTAAAATTTATATAGATCGTGAGAAAGTGAAGTAATTTCATCTTAGATCCCAAAGAGATTTTCAATGCTTTCTAAACGGCCTCAATCGGAGCTTGTTCTTATTCATGTTGTTACTCTTAACTACTTCCCTCTTCTAGATGATGCCTATAATCAATTTCGTCACCGTATCTTCTCTAATGTGACACCAACACCCTATCGTAGACATCCGTATCTGGGGCGTCTAGGACCTGGATAGCATCGGGATGAAATAACCCATGCAAAACCGAACAGTAAAAACAAAAAAACTTGTGTTTTTTGCATACTTGTTTGTTACTTTGGGTTAGTCGTTTTGGGGGTCGAGAGTTTCAACACGTGTGAGGGGATGTGTGCGTACATTAAAATTTATATAGATCGTGAGAAAGTGAAGTAATTTCATCTTAGATCCCAAAAGATTTTCAATGCTTTCTAAACGGCCTCAATCGGAGCTTGTTCTTATTCATGTTGTTACTCTTAACTACTTCCCTCTTCTAGATGATGCCTATAATCAATTTCGTCACATATCTTCTCTAATGTGACACCAACACCCTATCGTAGACATCCGTATCTAGGGCGTCTAGGACCTGGATTGCATCGGGATGAAATAGCCCATGCAAAACCGAACAGTAAAAACAAAAAAACTTGTGTTTTTTGCATACTTGTTTGTTACTTTGGGTTAGTCGTTTTGGGGGTCGAGAGTTTCAACACGTGTGAGGGGATGTGTGCGTACACTAAAATTTATATAGATCGTGAGAAAGTGAAGTAATTTCATCTTAGATCCCAAAGAGATTTTCAATGCTTTCTAAACGGCCTCAATCGGAGCTTGTTCTTATTCATGTTGTTACTCTTAACTACTTCCCTCTTCTAGATGATGCCTATAATAAATTTCGTCACCGTATCTTCTCTAATGTGACACCAACACCCTATCGTAGACATCCGTATCTGGGGCGTCTAGGACCTGGATAGCATCGGGATGAAATAGCCCATGCAAAACCGAACAGTAAAAGCAAAAAAAACTTGTGTTTTTTGCATACTTGTTTGTTACTTTGGGTTAGTCGTTTTGGGGGTCGAGAGTTTCAACACGTGTGAGGGGATGTGTGCGTACATTAAAATTTATATAGATTGTGAGAAAGTGAAGTAATTTCATCTTAGATCCCAAAGAGATTTTCAATGCTTTCTAAACGGCCTCAATCGGAACTTGTTCTTATTCATGTTGTTACTCTTAACTACTTCCCTCTTCTAGATGATGCCTATAATCAATTTCATCACATATCTTCTCTAATGTGACACCAACACCCTATCGTAGACATCCGTATCTGGGGCGTCTAGGACCTGGATTGCATCGGGATGAAATAGCCCATGCAAAACCGAACAGTAAAAACAAAAAAAACTTGTGTTTTTTGCATACTTGTTTGTTACTTTGGGTTAGTCGTTTTGGGGTCGAGAGTTTCAACACGTGTGAGGGGATGTGTGCGTACACTAAAATTTATATAGATCGTGAGAAAGTGAAGTAATTTCATCTTAGATCCCAAAGAGATTTTCAATGCTTTCTAAACGGCCTCAATCGGAGCTTGTTCTTATTCATGTTGTTACTCTTAACTACTTCCCTCTTCTAGATGATGCCTATAATCAATTTCGTCACCGTATCTTCTCTAATGTGACACCAACACCCTATCGTAGACATCCGTATATTGGGCGTCTAGGACCTGGATAGCATCGGGATGAAATAACCCATGCAAAACCGAACAGTAAAAACAAAAAAAAAACTTGTGCTTTTTGCATACTTGTTTGTTACTTTGGGTTAGTCATTTTTTGGGGGTTCGAGAGTTTCAACACGTGTGAGGGGATGTGTGCGTACATTAAAATTTATATAGATCATGAGAAAGTGAAGTAATTTCATGTTAGATCCCCAAGAGATTTTCAATGCTTTCTAAACGGCCTCAATCGGAGCTTGTTCTTATTGATGTTGTTACTCTTAACTACTTCCCTCTTCTAGATGATGCCTGTAATCAATTTCGTCACCGTATCTTCTCTAATGTGACACCAACACCCTATCGTAGACATCCGTATCTGGGGCGTCTAGGACCTGGATAGCATCGGGATGAAATAGCCCATGCAAAACCGAACAGTAAAAACAAAAAACTTGTGTTTTTTGCATACTTGTTTGTTACTTTGGGTTAGTCGTTTTGGGGGTCGAGAGTTTCAACACGTGTGAGGGGATGTGTGCGTACACTAAAATTTATATAGATCGTGAGAAAGTGAAGTAATTTCATCTTAGATCCCAAAGAGATTTTCAATGCTTTCTAAACGGCCTCAATCGGAGCTTGTTCTTATTCATGTTGTTACTCTTAACTACTTCCCTCTTCTAGATGATTCCTATAATCAATTTCGTCACCGTATCTTCTCTAATGTGACACCAACACCCTATCGTAGACATCCGTATCAGGGGCGTCTAGGACCTGGATAGCATCGGGATGAAATAGCCCATGCAAAACCGAATAGTAAAAACAAAAAAAACTTGTGTTTTTTGCATACTTGTTTGTTACTTTGGGTTAGTCGTTTTGGGGGTCGAGAGTTTCAACACGTGTGAGGGGATGTGTGCGTACACTAAAATTTATATAGATCGTGAGAAAGTGAAGTAATTTCATCTAAGATCCCAAAGAGATTTTCAATGCTTTCTAAACGGCCTCAATCGGAGCTTGTTCTTATTCATGTTGTTACTCTTAACTACTTCCCTCTTCTAGATGATGCCTATAATCAATTTTGTCACCGTATCTTCTCTAATGTGACACCAACACCCTATCGTAGACATCCGTATCTGGGGCGTCTAGGACCTGGATAGCATCGGGATGAAATAACCCATGCAAAACCGAACAGTAAAAACAAAAAAACACTTGTGTTTTTTGCATACTTGTTTGTTACTTTGGGTTAGTCGTTTTGGGGGTTGAGAGTTTCAACACGTGTGAGGGGATGTGTGCGTACATTAAAATTTATATAGATCGTGAGAAAGTGAAGTAATTTCATCTTAGATACCAAAGAGATTTTCAATGCTTTCTAAACGGCCTCAATCGGAGCTTGTTCTTATTCATGTTGTTACTCTTAACTACTTCCCTCTTCTAGATGATGCCTATAATCAATTTCGTCACCGTATCTTCTCTAATGTGACACCAACAACCTATCGTAGACATCCGTATCTGGGGCGTCTAGGACCTGGATAGCATCGGGATGAAATAGGCCATGCAAAACCGAACAGTAAAAACAAAAAAAAACTTGTGTTTTTTGCATACTTGTTTGTTACTTTGGGTTAGTCGTTTTGGGGGTCGAGAGTTTCAACACGTGTGAGGGGATGTGTGCGTACATTAAAATTTATATAGATCATGAGAAAGTGAAGTAATTTCATGTTAGATCCCCAAGAGATTTTCAATGCTTTCTAAACGGCCTCAATCGGAGCTTGTTCTTATTGATGTTGTTACTCTTAACTACTTCCCTCTTCTAGATGATGCCTGTAATCAATTTCGTCACCGTATCTTCTCTAATGTTACACCAACACCCTATCGTAGACATCCGTTTAGCTGTCGTCTAGGACCTGGATAGCATCGGGATGAAATAGCCCATGCAAAACCGAGACAGTAAAAACAAAAAAACTTGTGTTTTTTGCATACTTGTTTGTTACTTTGGGTTAGTCGTTTTGGGGGTCGAGAGTTTCAACACGTGTGAGGGGATGTGTGCGTACACTAAAATTTATATAGATCGTGAGAAAGTGAAGTAATTTCATCTTAGATCCCAAAGAGATTTTCAATGCTTTCTAAACGGCCTCAATCGGAGCTTGTTCTTATTCATGTTGTTACTCTTAACTACTTCCCTCTTCTAGATGATTCCTATAATCAATTTCGTCACCGTATCTTCTCTAATGTGACACCAACACCCTATCGTAGACATCCGTATCAGGGGCGTCTAGGACCTGGATAGCATCGGGATGAAATAGCCCATGCAAAACCGAATAGTAAAAACAAAAAAAACTTGTGTTTTTTGCATACTTGTTTGTTACTTTGGGTTAGTCGTTTTGGGGGGTCGAGAGTTTCAACACGTGTGAGGGGATGTGTGCGTACACTAAAATTTATATAGATCGTGAGAAAGTGAAGTAATTTCATCTAAGATCCCAAAGAGATTTTCAATGCTTTCTAAACGGCCTCAATCAGAGCTTGTTCTTATTCATGTTGTTACTCTTAACTACTTCCCTCTTCTAGATGATGCCTATAATCAATTTTGTCACCGTATCTTCTCTAATGTGACACCAACACCCTATCGTAGACATCCGTATCTGGGGCGTCTAGGACCTGGATAGCATCGGGATGAAATAACCCATGCAAAACCGAACAGTAAAAACAAAAAAACACTTGTGTTTTTTGCATACTTGTTTGTTACTTTGGGTTAGTCGTTTTGGGGGTTGAGAGTTTCAACACGTGTGAGGGGATGTGTGCGTACATTAAAATTTATATAGATCGTGAGAAAGTGAAGTAATTTCATCTTAGATACCAAAGAGATTTTCAATGCTTTCTAAACGGCCTCAATCGGAGCTTGTTCTTATTCATGTTGTTACTCTTAACTACTTCCCTCTTCTAGATGATGCCTATAATCAATTTCGTCACCGTATCTTCTCTAATGTGACACCAACAACCTATCGTAGACATCCGTATCTGGGGCGTCTAGGACCTGGATAGCATCGGGATGAAATAGGCCATGCAAAACCGAACAGTAAAAACAAAAAAAAACTTGTGTTTTTTGCATACTTGTTTGTTACTTTGGGTTAGTCGTGATTCGGGTCGGATGTTTCTACAAGTGTGAGGGGATGTGTGCGTACATTAAAATTTATATAGATCATGAGAAAGTGAAGTAATTTCATGTTAGATCCCCAAGAGATTTTCAATGCTTTCTAAACGGCCTCAATCGGAGCTTGTTCTTATTGATGTTGTTACTCTTAACTACTTCCCTCTTCTAGATGATGCCTGTAATCAATTTCGTCACCGTATCTTCTCTAATGTTACACCAACACCCTATCGTAGACATCCGTATCTGGGGCGTCTAGGACCTGGATAGCATCGGGATGAAATAGCCCATGCAAAACCGAACGGTAAAAACAAAAAAACTTGTGTTTTTTGCATACTTGTTTGTTACTTTGGGTTAGTCGTTTTGGGGGTCGAGAGTTTCAACACGTGTGAGGGGATGTGTGCGTACACTAAAATTTATATAGATCGTGAGAAAGTGAAGTAATTTCATCTTAGATCCCAAAGAGATTTTCAATGCTTTCTAAACGGCCTCAATCGGAGCTTGTTCTTATTCATGTTGTTACTCTTAACTACTTCCCTCTTCTAGATGATTCCTATAATCAATTTCGTCACCGTATCTTCTCTAATGTGACACCAACACCCTATCGTAGACATCCGTATCAGGGGCGTCTAGGACCTGGATAGCATCGGGATGAAATAGCCCATGCAAAACCGAATAGTAAAAACAAAAAAACTTGTGTTTTTTGCATACTTGTTTGTTACTTTGGGTTAGTCGTTTTGGGGGTCGAGAGTTTCAACACGTGTGAGGGGATGTGTGCGTACACTAAAATTTATATAGATCGTGAGAAAGTGAAGTAATTTCATCTAAGATCCCAAAGAGATTTTCAATGCTTTCTAAACGGCCTCAATCGGAGCTTGTTCTTATTCATGTTGTTACTCTTAACTACTTCCCTCTTCTAGATGATGCCTATAATCAATTTCGTCACCGTATCTTCTCTAATGTGACACCAACACCCTATCGTAGACATCCGTATCTGGGGCGTCTAGGACCTGGATAGCATCGGGATGAAATAGCCCATGCAAAACCGAACAGTAAAAGCAAAAAAAACTTGTGTTTTTTGCATACTTGTTTGTTACTTTGGGTTAGTCGTTTTGGGGGTCGAGAGTTTCAACACGTGTGAGGGGATGTGTGCGTACACTAAAATTTATATAGATCGTGAGAAAGTGAAGTAATTTCATCTTAGATCCCAAAGAGATTTTCAATGCTTTCTAAACGCCCTCAATCGGAGCTTGTTCTTATTCATGTTGTTACTCTTAACTACTTCCCTCTTCTAGATGATGCCTATAATCAATTTCGTCACCGTATCTTCTCTAATGTGACACCAACACCCTATCGTAGACATCCGTATCTGGGGCGTCTAGGACCTGGATAGCATCGGGATGAAATAACCCATGCAAAACTGAACAGTAAAAACAAAAACAAAAAACTTGTGTTTTTTGCATACTTGTTTGTTACTTTGGGTTAGTCGTTTTGGGGGTCGAGAGTTTCAACACGTGTGAGGGGATGTGTGCGTACATTAAAATTTATATAGATTGTGAGAAAGTGAAGTAATTTCATCTTAGATCCCAAAGAGATTTTCAATGCTTTCTAAACGGCCTCAATCGGAACTTGTTCTTATTCATGTTGTTACTCTTAACTACTTCCCTCTTCTAGATGATGCCTATAATCAATTTCGTCACATATCTTCTCTAATGTGACACCAACACCCTATCGTAGACATCCGTATCTGGGGCGTCTAGGACCTGGATTGCATCGGGATGAAATAGCCCATGCAAAACCGAACAGTAAAAACAAAAAAAACTTGTGTTTTTTGCATACTTGTTTGTTACTTTGGGTTAGTCGTTTTGGGGGTCGAGAGTTTCAACACGTGTGAGGGGATGTGTGCGTACACTAAAATTTATATAGATCGTGAGAAAGTGAAGTAATTTCATCTTAGATCCCAAAGAGATTTTCAATGCTTTCTAAACGGCCTCAATCGGAGCTTGTTCTTATTCATGTTGTTACTCTTAACTACTTCCCTCTTCTAGATGATGCCTATAATCAATTTCGTCACCGTATCTTCTCTAATGTGACACCAACACCCTATCGTAGACATCCGTATCTGGGGCGTCTAGGACCTGGATAGCATCGGGATGAAATAACCCATGCAAAACCGAACAGTAAAAACAAAAAAAAACTTGTGTTTTTTGCATACTTGTTTGTTACTTTGGGTTAGTCGTTTTGGGGGTCGAGAGTTTCAACACGTGTGAGGGGATGTGTGCGTACATTAAAATTTATATAGATCATGAGAAAGTGAAGTAATTTCATGTTAGATCCCCAAGAGATTTTCAATGCTTTCTAAACGGCCTCAATCGGAGCTTGTTCTTATTGATGTTGTTACTCTTAACTACTTCCCTCTTCTAGATGATGCCTGTAATCAATTTCGTCACCGTATCTTCTCTAATGTGACACCAACACCCTATCGTAGACATCCGTATACGGGCGTCTAGGACCTGGATAGCATCAGGATGAAATAGCCCATGCAAAACCGAACAGTAAAAACAAAAAAAACTTGTGTTTTTTGCATACTTGTTTGTTACTTTGGGTTAGTCGTTTTGGGGGTCGAGAGTTTCAACACGTGTGAGGGGATGTGTGCGTACACTAAAATTTATATAGATCGTGAGAAAGTGAAGTAATTTCATCTTAGATCCCAAAGAGATTTTCAATGCTTTCTAAACGGCCTCAATCGGAGCTTGTTCTTATTCATGTTGTTACTCTTAACTACTTCCCTCTTCTAGATGATTCCTATAATCAATTTCGTCACCGTATCTTCTCTAATGTGACACCAACACCCTATCGAGAACATCCGTATCAGGGCTTCTATGACCTGGATAGCATCGGGATGAAATAGCCCATGCAAAACCGAATAGTAAAAAAAAAAAAACTTGTGTTTTTTGCATACTTGTTTGTTACTTTGGGTTAGTCGTTTTGGGGGTCGAGAGTTTCAACACGTGTGAGGGGATGTGTGCGTACACTAAAATTTATATAGATCGTGAGAAAGTGAAGTAATTTCATCTAAGATCCCAAAGAGATTTTCAATGCTTTCTAAACGGCCTCAATCAGAGCTTGTTCTTATTCATGTTGTTACTCTTAACTACTTCCCTCTTCTAGATGATGCCTATAATCAATTTCGTCACCGTATCTTCTCTAATGTGACACCAACACCCTATCGTAGACATCCGTATCTGGGGCATCTAGGACCTGGATAGCATCGGGATGAAATAACCCATGCAAAACCGAACAGTAAAAACAAAAAAACACTTGTGTTTTTTGCATACTTGTTTGTTACTTTGGGTTAGTCGTTTTGGGGGTTGAGAGTTTCAACACGTGTGAGGGGATGTGTGCGTACATTAAAATTTATATAGATCGTGAGAAAGTGAAGTAATTTCATCTTAGATACCAAAGAGATTTTCAATGCTTTCTAAACGGCCTCAATCGGAGCTTGTTCTTATTCATGTTGTTACTCTTAACTACTTCCCTCTTCTAGATGATGCCTATAATCAATTTCGTCACCGTATCTTCTCTAATGTGACACCAACAACCTATCGTAGACATCCGTATCTGGGGCGTCTAGGACCTGGATAGCATCGGGATGAAATAGGCCATGCAAAACCGAACAGTAAAAACAAAAAAAAACTTGTGTTTTTTGCATACTTGTTTGTTACTTTGGGTTAGTCGTTTTGGGGGTCGAGAGTTTCAACACGTGTGAGGGGATGTGTGCGTACATTAAAATTTATATAGATCATGAGAAAGTGAAGTAATTTCATGTTAGATCCCCAAGAGATTTTCAATGCTTTCTAAACGGCCTCAATCGGAGCTTGTTCTTATTGATGTTGTTACTCTTAACTACTTCCCTCTTCTAGATGATGCCTGTAATCAATTTCGTCACCGTATCTTCTCTAATGTTACACCAACACCCTATCGTAGACATCCGTATCTGGGGCGTCTAGGACCTGGATAGCATCGGGATGAAATAGCCCATGCAAAACCGAACAGTAAAAACAAAAAAACTTGTGTTTTTTGCATACTTGTTTGTTACTTTGGGTTAGTCGTTTTGGGGGTCGAGAGTTTCAACACGTGTGAGGGGATGTGTGCGTACACTAAAATTTATATAGATCGTGAGAAAGTGAAGTAATTTCATCTTAGATCCCAAAGAGATTTTCAATGCTTTCTAAACGGCCTCAATCGGAGCTTGTTCTTATTCATGTTGTTACTCTTAACTACTTCCCTCTTCTAGATGATTCCTATAATCAATTTCGTCACCGTATCTTCTCTAATGTGACACCAACACCCTATCGTAGACATCCGTATCAGGGGCGTCTAGGACCTGGATAGCATCGGGATGAAATAGCCCATGCAAAACCGAATAGTAAAAAAAAAAACTTGTGTTTTTTGCATACTTGTTTGTTACTTTGGGTTAGTCGTTTTGGGGGTCGAGAGTTTCAACACGTGTGAGGGGATGTGTGCGTACACTAAAATTTATATAGATCGTGAGAAAGTGAAGTAATTTCATCTAAGATCCCAAAGAGATTTTCAATGCTTTCTAAACGGCCTCAATCAGAGCTTGTTCTTATTCATGTTGTTACTCTTAACTACTTCCCTCTTCTAGATGATGCCTATAATCAATTTCGTCACCGTATCTTCTCTAATGTGACACCAACACCCTATCGTAGACATCCGTATCTGGGGCGTCTAGGACCTGGATAGCATCGGGATGAAATAACCCATGCAAAACCGAACAGTAAAAACAAAAAAACACTTGTGTTTTTTGCATACTTGTTTGTTACTTTGGGTTAGTCGTTTTGGGGGTTGAGAGTTTCAACACGTGTGAGGGGATGTGTGCGTACATTAAAATTTATATAGATCGTGAGAAAGTGAAGTAATTTCATCTTAGATACCAAAGAGATTTTCAATGCTTTCTAAACGGCCTCAATCGGAGCTTGTTCTTATTCATGTTGTTACTCTTAACTACTTCCCTCTTCTAGATGATGCCTATAATCAATTTCGTCACCGTATCTTCTCTAATGTGACACCAACAACCTATCGTAGACATCCGTATCTGGGGCGTCTAGGACCTGGATAGCATCGGGATGAAATAGGCCATGCAAAACCGAACAGTAAAAACAAAAAAAACTTGTGTTTTTTGCATACTTGTTTGTTACTTTGGGTTAGTCGTTTTGGGGGTCGAGAGTTTCAACACGTGTGAGGGGATGTGTGCGTACACTAAAATTTATATAGATCGTGAGAAAGTGAAGTAATTTCATCTTAGATCCCAAAGAGATTTTCAATGCTTTCTAAACGGCCTCAATCGGAGCTTGTTCTTATTCATGTTGTTACTCTTAACTACTTCCCTCTTCTAGATGATGCCTATAATCAATTTCGTCACCGTATCTTCTCTAATGTGACACCAACACCCTATCGTAGACATCCGTATCTGGGGCGTTGTGTTGACCCCGGACTAGCTGTCCGAAATACCCTGTTATGCATTTAACTCACGATCCCATGATCATTGCATCGTGAGCACATAACCGAACTGAATATCCAGAATTACATCATCCATTACAGTACCGAATAAATAAGTCTTACAAAGCGGGTCACATGACCGAGCTTACATAATGCCTCGATGGGCAAGTTCACCAAACACATGCAGCGGATACACATCAACGTCGTCGGGCCCAAGTCATGCCTTAGACCTACAGGCGACTGACTTGGAGAGCGTCCTAGGTCGCATAGTCGTCATGATATCCTCCATCGTCTTCATAGTCCTCCTCAAAGTCTGGCCAAGTTAATAGCCAGGGACAAAGCCGTAAGTACATTTGGAATTGTACTTGCAAACCATCATAAGAGGGGTGCAACAATCTAACTAAAGGAGACACGAGAGTGAGACAAGTTTCTCTTGTGGGTATAGCATGTTCCTTCTTTTATTGTTTACTTAGCCTTCTGACTTCTCAAGTGAAGGGAATACTATGATTGTCCTATGACATCTCTATATCTTTGTTAAGGAAGAGTTGCATTTCTCCATCTCAATTGATGGGTATGCGAGGGAAAATCCTATGACATCTCTATATCTTTGTTAAGGAAGAGTTGCATTCCTTCATCTCAAGTGATGGGGATGCGAGGGAAAGTCCTATGGCATCTCTATATCTTTGTTAAAGAAGAGTTCCATTTATGGAAACATTTAGGAAAGAGTTCCCCACTTGGTCTCAATTTTTCCCACGACCATCTCCATATGGTCAACACACGCCCACTTTCCGTACCCTTCCGGTACATAAAACACAACACTTTCTTTGCAAAGCCTTTGTCAAAACAAAACGCAAGCCCCGGTAAAGGTAGACCATTGCAACCCATCCATGACCGCGGACGCGGCTATTCGAATAGATTTAACTCTGCAGAGTGTGCGCACTTTCCCCACAAGAACTGGTAAATCCGCCGGGATCATCCCCGGATCGTCATACAAAAGTATGCGAGACTCGGATAACCAGTCATAGTCTTTCGCCCGTCTCCATTGGCACAAGTCCTTCCCTGAGGGCTTACCCCTTCCCGGCACCCCGGCAGCATACCTCCTTTTGAGCGTATCTCCGGCGCCACGACAGAAGACCCTCAGTAATCGTCCGGCTATAGACAACTACAGTGTATTGCCTCCTTCAGAGCGCAACCCGGCGTCGGAGGTCCTCGTGACCCTCTCTAGAGAGTTGTGAAGGGTGCTCATGCCAACTTCAACAAACTACGGACTAAGTTCGTGCCCACTTTGGATAATGTGGTTGCGCGAAATAAAGTTGGGCTGGTGTACACATATACGCAGTGCCCCTTTTTAGAAACCTTTTTCCTCTTTCCCACAACACCTTGGTGTTCCACGAACAGCCATACACACCTTTCCCAACATCTTTATCAAGATCCCTTGCTTTTATAAACCATACACTTGGGTTAACTTACCCAAGGTTTTCATAAACATTTACAACAAGGTAAACCTTGAGGGGTTCCCATCCTAAAATTTCTTGAGAAGGAACTACTATGACATCATGGCCGAGATGGAGTTCATCATGCCATGAGAGTATAAGTTGGTGGCAAAGGAGAAAGGAATCTCACTTGCTTAAGGTAAGCATGTAAGATAATAACATAGGGTGGATCAACTTTCAGATTTGGTGGTGTTATTAAACAACTTGGGTGGAGTAGGTGTATCACCTTTTTTAACAAACAAGGGGGTACACGGCATACTTCTCTCAATGTGAGAAATACCCCAAACTTTATGACTTTGATACCTCGAGACTACACAAAGTGGGGGTGTGGTGTAAAACTCTAATATAGAAAGGTACATGCTCAGGTTGAGCACTCCCTAGGACTCAAGGGAGTAGCACGGCAGTGACCATGCATCCCAACATGTGTGAACCAAAATGTAGGACCATCACAAGGAACCACTCCTATTACAACCATACATAGACCAACATAGAGATATCAACACATAAAGAGATAAGATTCTTAGGGACGTCAACAAATGACATCCAACCCACATCATTCAGAGTTCAAAGATGGCTTGCCTTGGTTGGCTTGTCCCTGGTCTTCCTCAAGTTCTTCACCAAAGTCCTCCCCTTCCACTTCTCCCTTGTTTGTATCTAGCGTCGCAAAAGTAAACGATGCACACAATCAACACATAGTTCAAGAAACAAGAGAAAATAAATGAAAACAAATAAATATGCAGGGGAGTTGTTTGACAGTAACAAAACATGATTTGGCCATTTTTATAAACAATGCATCGAGATTTAATTAAAAACATCACATTCTAAACCTATCATTGCATGTGGCACACATATAAACATAACCAGAGACTAAACATTACTAACAGAGGCTTCTGGTATTTATTCTAGATGCACAGTAACAATATAAGATTAACCCAGTTGGAAACAGTTAAAAAAAATTAATTTTTCAATTTTAAGAATTAGGAATACTAACCAGAAACAGAGATCTTGTTATATTTATTAAAAATCGCACAAAAATCCTAAAAATACAAGGCCAGTGGCATCTGAAAGATAATTTCATGCCGGTGCTAATGCAATTGGAATCATGTTAATCAGAGTTACCAAACTAATTTAATTAACAAAACAGTATACTGGCAGTTTTTCATTTTTAATTTCTATTTAACAAATTTTCAAACAAAAGAAAAGGGCGGGAACGCCCTGGGCCGTGTAGGTGCTGTGCCGAATGGGCCGGCCCAGTGGGGCTCTCCGGTGGCTGGTGGAAAAAGAAAAAGGAAAAATGGCCGGGGGCCCGTGGCGGGCCAGGCAGGCCGACGTGGCCATGCACGCCGACGTGGCCGTGCATGCGCCATGCGCCCGCCCGATCTGGATCCGACGGCCCAGATCTGGCGCGTGCGCGACGTTGAAGGCGCTCGCCAGCGCGGAGGGAGAAAAGGGCGGCCAGGGGGCTTACTGGCGGCTGGCGGTGGCGTGGATCGGTGCAGACGGGTCGGTGGCGTAGGCGTGCGGGGCGTGCGCGTGCTGGCGACGTCCAGGGGCTGCTGCTCCTCCTTGCTCGGCATCGTCTGCGTCACGGACGGCGTCGGAGCGTCGCGAGCGGCGGCGTCCTGCGAGGTTCCTGGGAAGGTGAAGAGGGGGACAGGGTCAGGAGATGCGGGTGAGGGTGTTGTCGATGAGGGAGTGGGGAGAGAAACGTCGACGGCGTCGTGGCGGTGACCACCTGCGCGTCACCCACACGGTGACCGTGGTGAGCGCCTGGGCGCGTCGCTGCAGTGACGAGGGCGGCTGCCCAAACGGACAGGGAGTGGGAGAGGCAGCCTGACGGCGCAGTGGGTGGGGAGCTGAGGGGAGAGGGGTGCCCCTCGGTGGGTCTTTATAGGCGGCGAGAGGCGAGGCAGTGGCGTGGGCGGTGGCGATGGCCAACGGGCGAGCGGGTGGTGGCGTCTCGCGTGGGCCCTGCGGTGACGTCGGGCGTGTGGCGTCAGCAAGGGAGGGAGCCGAGGCGCCGCGCTGCAGACGAGGCGTGATGGCGCGTCGAGCGAGGCTCCGCGCCATCATGTCGCTTGACTGGCGCGCGGGCTAGGGTTTTCTGGGCGTGGGAGAGAGGTGGGCTGGTGGTCTTTGGGCCAGAGAAGAGAGAAAGAGAGAAAGGGCCAGGGTTGGGCCAGGGCAGAGAGAGGAGAGTGGCGTCGGCCACGGTCCAAGGCAGAGAGGAAAAAGAGAGGGAAGAGAGAAAGAAAAGAGAGGGGGGGGGGAGGTTTCCCCTCTTATCTCTTGGCCAAAAACTGTAACAACCCAAATTTTCAATAAAGAGACAAAGAGAGAATTTCCCAAATACCAAAATTTAGAACCAACAAAAACTTTTTCTCATCATATAGTGCTATGCATATAGATCACTTGCTTGTTTACTTGAGTGTGCAATTGACCCTGTTATGTGCTTGTGTGATTACATTCATAACTAAACCCTAACCTTGATCTTTAGATCACCCAAATGCAAGAGAAAGGAAATAAGAAAAGAAAAGATAAAATTTCATCCTCACACACACATATGGCTTATGCCATTTTTGCAAATACTTAACCTAGACCACTTTGGCTTGCACCATTGGTTGTGAATGGTTACTAAACACTTTTAAACACTTTTGGAAGTGGAGAAACTCAAATCAAACCAAAATCAAATTCAATTTCCAAGTTACATACAATATGGTCACATGTGACATTTTTAATCTGGTACCTACTTTGAGCCCTGTTATTTGGAGATTTCTCTTCTAGACTTTGCCCAAACTTTACACCTCATCCAAGACAACATCAAGGAAAATAACTTTGCTCAAGACCACCACCCCAAATTCTTCCTCCATTTCAAATGGCAAGCTAGCAAAGTGGAGACATTGTTGCATATGTTAGATCATATGCATTTTGGTTTTTGCATTTCAACTCCATTTTGACCACCACCATCTCCATTCTACTTCTCTGATTATATCTTTGCACTCCACCAAAATTCAATTCAAAATTTGAAAATATTTCTCTTGCGGCCATTTCATCAAACACATGGTGGGCACCAATCTGCCAACTCAACACATTGCTTTGTCCAGCAGACCATAGCCTAAACCCTCACCATTAGGTCATCAATTGTACTCCCCTGACCTCCCTCTACCCTGCCAAACACACCAGACAAGAAGTGGTACACACAACCATCATCATTTGACCAAAACCATGCCATGCCGTGGCATGGCATGAGCTCACCATGCCCACTTGCTCTCTGGCCATCTCCACCGTGCACTACCGTGTCATTCACACTCTACACACTCCCCTGAGTCGAATGAACACCAGCCTCGATCGTTTTGTGCATCGGACGCGCCAGAAACGTGACGCCCAGACACGCCCAGGACGTGCACATGCACGCCAGAGCGCGCACGGCGAGCGTCGCGGACGCGTCTGGCCACGTCGTCGCCCGAGCGCCTCCGTTGACCCCTTCCCTTTCCTCTCTGCGCCAAACGCTCCACGACACCACCCTGCGCCGCCCAGACAACGCCATTGGACCGCGGGAACGCCGTAGCCGACGCCCATCTCGCCGACGTCCGCCGCGGGTACTGCCGCTCCCGTCATGCGTACGAGCCCATTTCTCCCTCATTTTCAACACCGTCAAGCGCTGCGTCACCGCCAGGTCATCGCCCGTCCATCATCGTCGCTGTAGACGCGTCGCCATGATCGCCACCTCCGCAGCACCCTGGCCACCCCTCGCCGCTACAAAAGGAGCGCCCCTCCAGTCGAATTGAGCACACCACCCGCTTCTCCTCTTCACCATGAGCCGCCTAGCCACCTCGCCTTGCTCGATTCACCACCACACCGCCCCAATTGCAAGATCGTCGCCGCCGCCAGTACACGGAGCCCGCCGGAGAAGGATGCCACCCCCGGCGACGCAACTGCTTCCCTCTGCTTCCTCTACCTCACCAACGTCTTCGCCGCGCTTCACCGACCCACGCCGCGCCGCCGGTGAGCCGTCGACCCCCTGCCCTCGCCGCCAGTAGCCTCGCTTCTCGTCGGAGACGACGACGAACGTCGTTCGTCAGATCTGCTTCTAATCCTACGGTCCACCTCCCTCGTACCGATTCGGTGTTTTAAAGCACGCTGACATGTGGTCCCCGCACTGTCAGGCGGCCCACTGCGCCAGACGCAGTACTGGGCCGGCCCATTTCCTTCCTCTGCTAGTTAGCCCGTTAGCAGTTCCCGCCGAAGCCCAGCGTTTGAATTTTGAATTTTAGATTTTGGTTATTATTCTCAGATGCTGTTTTCAAAATTAAATAGGGGAAAATCTACACTTTTGACTTACACTGATTGTTTATGAAATAAAATGGTGTGGTCACTTTGCATGATCATGCCCTAGTGTAATTAAAGGATCATTTGACTAGTTTAACTAGTTGATATTGTCCAAAACTATTAAAGTAATTATTGTGGAGTTTTACACTTCATTTAAACTTGTCTCACATGAATTCATGGGATGCTTGGACCCCTGGTTTCAAACTCTCTTATATGAATTACTTGAGATTTAACCCAAATGTAGTGTTATTTAAATAGTATGAGGTGATCCACCTCATTTAAATTATTTTCCCAAGTAATACTTATGAAGAGGTTGACCTTGGTCAACCTAGGTCATATAATGTTATTTGAGGAAATTAAATCTTAACAAGATTCAATGAGAAGAAATCACTTTTCTGGAGAATACACCAAAGCCAACTTATGTAATAAGCATGTTGTGATGTTAGTCTAGATTGTGTGACCTATGAGTTGTGCATTAGTCTAGTAATTAAGCTTGTGTGGTGATTGTACTTCGTATTCGTATTTTAGACGCTAGTACGGAAGAGTATCAAGAGGAGGAGGAGGCTTACTCCCAAGGAGAAGAAGATCAATTTGATCAATACCACCACCAAGGCAAGCTAAAATACTCGCTAAGTGCAAAACTCTCAAGAGCAATGCATCACCCCTTTTTACCTTATGCTTAGTGGTCCTATCCCAATTTTTACGATACAGGTTTTACTGCTTTATTTTCAAAGTACCTTTTTGATTTATGATTCACTTGGTCTAGAGTAGCATATGAGCACAAGCTTAGAGCTAGAACAAGCAATGCTAAGTTAGCACCCCTCATGATTAGTGCTATTGCTAACAAATAAAAATTGACTACTCTAGATGGGAACTTGGTGAAGTGAAGTGGTTTTTGAATGATTTTTGAAAGGTGATATGACCAAGAGAAGATGGTGATTTTTGATTAAAACTGATATTGGTTTGGATGCGATACCTTTCCAATTTACAAGTACCCCCACAATACCTGATTATGGGTAGGGCTTAGCTGGAAGTTTGTGTGTCTTAGTATGGGTTCCCTCTGAACAAGCATCATAGGGGTTATGCCAAGGCTGCCTCCGTTGTTGAGAAATGATGTGAATTGAGGTGAATTGTACGGCCAAGCCCTGTGCAGTTCCCAGGCTGACGGTTTGTAACAACCCAAAAATTTCAAAACAAAACAAATGAATTTCCCTAGTTCCAAATTTTGGAACCAACAAAAACTTTTATTAAAATAAGATTGATACAAATAGATCTTGTTCAAATCTTGAGTTTTGCCATGATGAGTGTTTTTATGCTTATGTGTTAAACCCTAAAACCCTAAAGTGATCAAGTGAAGGTCACCAACCCAATAAAATAAAGGAGAAAGAAATCAAATAAGGAAAACCTTAAACCCTAAGCTTCTCCTTAAATCAATTGGATCTATTTTGAGAAACCCAAAATAAAATAAAAGACCTATGGGAACATATAACCCCCAATAGGTAATTCTTGAACCCTACCTTTATTAATTATGCTAAATGGTGGTGAACCTTTGTGAACCCCACTAAAACCCTAAACCTCACCCCTCTTTTCACCACCCTAGCTAAAATGAAATAAAAAGAAATTAAATAAGAAGAAGGCATATGTGCCTATGGCTATTTTTATAAAACTTTACCCTAAGCTTTGCTACTTTGCTTAGAGGTTTAGAAAACCTTCATACACCTTACCTAGTACCTACCAAACCAATTCCAAGTGGTTTCCAAAGAAAATAAAAAGAAACTAAAAATGCCATAGAGGCATATGTGAGAAAAATGCAAATTTGTGAATTTGAGAAGTTTGACCCTAGGACTTGTTGTGAATGGTTGGATCACTTCCAAATACCATTTCAATACTCAACAACATCAATAGGGCCAAGAACACTCAAATCAAAAATCAATACAACATATGCATAGAGGCATATGAGAACCATAGCCCTTTTCACCAAATCTTGACCTATGCTTTTCTACCTTGACCAAATGGTGTGAAACCTTCTCCAAACCTAATATAACACCAAATTGACCCTAACCCATGTCCAAGTGAAGCAAGGTGAACCCTTTTCAAAAATAATAAAACTTAACACATCACCTCTTATGTGTTATGGCCAATTTTGCAAATCTTGGATCAAGACCTTTTTGAATGGATTCAATGGTTTGAAAATGTTTCAAAACCAATAAGAATCACATTAGAGTCAACCAAAGTCAATTCAAATGAAGAGAAATCACATAGTGAGAAAATCCCCAAAATTCCCTCACATACACTTAGCCCAATTTGCAAATCTTCAAGCAAGGCCACCATGGCTTGATCTCTTGCTTGTAGAATACTTATATATGATAAACAAACACATTTGCATCAAAGAAACAAGAATCCAATCAAAGGAAATCTCAATTTCATTTTCACATATGATAATGGTCATATGTCACTTTTATTTTTTCTTCCCCACTTTGCACCCCTGGTTTTGACTTTTCCTAAACCAAACTTGACCAACTCTCTCCATGTCATCCAAGACCATGTCAAGGTCAACAACTTCCATGTTGACCATCCCTGCTGAAGTTGACCAGGTTGACCAGTATAGTGTTGCCAAGTGGAGACTTTGGATTAAAGAGAAGATGAGCCACTTTTTGAATTCTTGCAAACCTTCACCAAAATGACCACCACCACCACCAATCTACTTCAAACTTTATATGAATGAGATCCACCAAGGGAATTTCCAAAATTTGAAACTTTTTCTCTTTCGGGCATTTCTACAAACACTTTGCGGGCAGAACCCAATTTGATGCCCATGCTGAGTTTTTTGGTTGGACTTGGTCCAACTCTGGCCACATCTGCACTTCTGGAAACCCTCCCTACCCTGCAGCACCAGAGCCACCACTTGCCTGCCCTTGCCTTGGTCACCATGACCAAAAACTCAACCATGCCGGCCTCTTGTCACCTCACCATGCTCACCCCTCTCCTCTCACATCCATCTCCTCTCACCATGTCATTTGACTTCCCCTGACCCTCCTGATGTTGACCCTGCACGCCCTTGACCGAGACGACGTCGGCATTGACCGGCCTGAGCCGTGCCCAGACGCGCCCAGCAACGTCCACGCGCGCCAGGACGCGCACGCGGGCAACCCTGGACGCGACAGGACGCCGCTGGCCCCCGTCGTTGCTGACCTCCTCCCGTCCTCTCCCTCTCTCCTACGCGCTCACCACGGTCACCTCAATCTGCCAGACAACCCCACTGGCCCTCGCACGCCCTGTGGACGACGCCATCGTCGCCGACCGTCCGCCCCCGTACCGCCAGGACAGGACGTAGCCAGCATGCCCCCGTGCTCCGTTTTCAGCGCGCTGACGCTCGTCGTGACCGCCTCGACGTCGCCAACACTGCAACACCCTCGCCCGTGACGCTAGACGCCTGTAGCCTCGCCCCCATGCTCGACCTGCCCCGCTCCACCACGGCCACCACGCGCCGCTATAAAAAGAGACCCTCCCCCTCGATTTCTTCACACCGCCAGTATCCACTCCCTCCTCTCACTCGCCTCGCTCACTTCCCTTGCTCAATTAGCCGCCGGCGCCGTCCAATTGCAACGTCGGAGCCGCGGAGGTGCTGAGAGGCTCGCCGCCGATTGCGTCCTCCTCAAGCTCTCCCTCGACCACCGTTCGACTCGCCGTCCTCGACAACGTCGAACGCCGCCAACGCCCAGTCTCGTCGGAGCTCAGGTGAGCCGCCCACCTCCGACTAGCGCCGCCAGTAACCCTGCCCCTCGCCGGAGCTCGTCGATGATGAGGACAAACCCTGGCCGTCCGATCTCTTATAATCCCACGGCCCCCATTCGCGTACCGCTTCGGCGTTTTTAAACGCCCGACAGTGGACCCCACTGTCGCGGCCCGCCCGCATCGCCAGCGAAGCTGGGCCGGCCCAATTAAGTTCCCGCCCCCGTTTAAATTCAAAAGGATTTAAATCTTTTTCATTTATTTTACAATCTGATGCTAGATTCAAAATTTAATAGATCCTAATCTACTGAGCCAATTTCAACAAATTTTATATATTTGGAAAGCTCATCAAAAACTCTATCCAATGCCACTGGATTCAAACCTAGATCTGTTATAGAATTAAAGTGAGAAAATAAACAAGGCAGGTACTTTTCTGCCTAAGAATAATTCTTAAAAATCAACCATAAACTATTTTGAGGTGGTTCCACCTCTCAAAAATCACAATTGATGTTGTCTAATTTATTATGTAGTAAAATACTATAGTTGTTTCATATGATCATGGGTTAGAATCAAATAATGGCTATGTAGCCATTACTAGCCCATTTAAATTAGTTTCCAAATTTAAATTTTCAAATCTATGAGGTATAACACCTCATTTAAATCATCTTTTCAAGTCGTATGAAGTAATTTGATAACCCTGGTTGGTTGGTCTCATATTTTGCTCACTTGAGAATTTTTTTTTAAATGTTTGCCTTAGTAGCATTGAAATTGTTCCAACAAATTTTTAACTCTACTTTGGGAGTGTTTCTCTCATTTAAATCTTGTCATGAACAATTCAAAATGAGGTTGAGACTCTGGTAATTTAGGTCTCACATGATTTGTTGATGATATTAAATCCTTACCTTGTTAGGATTAAAAGGTATGAGGTATGGAACCTCATTTAAATCTTTTCTCCAATGATAAGTATGAAGAGGTTGACTTTGGTCAACCTAGGTCATATATTGTTCATGAGAGAAATTAAATCTTAATAAGATAATGAGAGGAAATTATTTTTCCTAAATAAGAAAACAACCCACTTACCCACTTAATAGTAATGAGTGATACTAGTTTACTTGTGTAAATTATATGAGGTGTTTCACTTCATTTAAATCTTGTCCCAAGTACTTTCATATGAAGTTTGAACCCCTGGTCAAATACTCTCACATGAAATACTTGGAGATTTTAAATCATAATAGGCCTTATTAAATGGTATGAGGTATCTCTACCTCATTTAAATCATTTTCTCAAATGATGATGATGAATGGTTGACTTAGGTCAACATAAATTCATGTGTGATGGTTTGAGAAATTAAATCTTAAAGAAGATTCAATGAGAGGAAATTATTCCTCAAGAACTATATGGAAACTATCTTTGACATATAAAATAAGAGGAAATTATTTTTCCTCAAAGCAATACCACCAAGGGCACCAAATTGTATTAATAGTGTGAATAGAATAGTTTGTGTGAATATATGTGATGTTTGGAATAGCCAATGAATTGTTTGGTGATTGTATCCTCGTATTCGTATTTTAGACGCTAGTACCGGGGACTATCAAGAGGAGGAGGTTTTCTACCAAGAAGAAGGAGAAGAAGACCACTTTGATCAGTACACCACTCAAGGCAAGCTAACATCCTTGCAAACCATATTATGGCCAGCAAATATTCTTGAAAGACTACCCAAGTGCAAAGCTCCACAAGAGCAAGGCACCATTACTTTTTACTTTATGCTTATAATCCTATTTCCCAGTTTTACTTTACAAGCTTTTGTTTTTGATTATTTATAACTTGCTTTTATAGTTAACTTTGGTCTAGAGATAGAATACTACAAGAGTACCAAACTTAGCCTAGAAGGCTATAAGCTAGTTAGCACCCCTCATGACTAGTTGCTAGTGCTCAATATCAAAAGTGGCTACTCTAGTTGGGAACTTGTGTTTTGAAACGACTTTGAAAACCTTGGAATGATGAGTCATTCTATTGAAAGATTTTTGAAGGTGAATATGACTGGTGAATGACTTGGTGAATTTTACAAAAACTGATGGTTGGGTTTGGATGCGATACCATTCCAATTTTGCAAGTACCCCCACAATACCTGATATGGGTAGGGCTTAACTAGAAGTTTATGTATCTTAGTATGGGTTCCCTCTAAACAAGCGTCATCGGGGTTATGCTGGAGGCTGCCTCTACAAAAGTGAAGTGATATGAAATGACGTGAAATGAGGTGAATGTCCGGCCCAAGCCCTGTGCAGTTCCCAGGCTGACAGTTTGTCTTCACTGGGAGGCCAAGCTCATGGGGAGAGATGCCTATACTAGGATATGTAAGTGAAAGGTTATGGTTGGTAGTCCGCACACGGAGTGTGGTAAATCAGGGCCAGTTAACCCTGACGGATTATTGCAAATGTTGTGGCACAAGTGTACGACCTCTGCAGAGTGTAGATCTATTCGAATAGCCGCGTCCACGGTTATGGACGGTTGGAAAGGCCATACTGTTCCGTCATCAGACTTTTTTTTCAAAAAGGTGACATGTGAAGGGTGAATTTTGAACTTGAAAAGGGTGAATGGTGACTTGTGATTTGAATTGAAAGGTGACTTTGACTTTTAATCACAACTGAGTTGTGGGAATGACACTAATGTTCCCACTTGAGTTAGTTGAGCAAATGAAGGTTTTTGATTATTAAAGTGTTTATGAAATAAAAATGGCTTTCTGCAAATGAAACTAGAGCTTAGCATCCCCTTCTATAGTTGATAGTGCTTACCTTAGTATTAGTTTGCGAGTACTTTAAAGTACTCATGGCTTTGTCCCTGGCTATTCAAATGGCCAGACTATGAAGAGGAGCACCAGAACCCGGAAGAAGGACAGCAGGACGTCTACGACAACTAGGATCACTCCTGACGTCAACAGTTGCCTGTGGAATAGATGGACTACTACTACGCTACTTCGCTTCCGCTATGTGTTTTGTAATTGATCAATAGATCAACTAGTATTGTAATGAGACTGGATCATGTGATCCCGTGTTGTAAGACAATTATGCGTTGTAATAAATGATGTGTTGTGATATTAATCTATTATGTCTCGCAAAAAACAATATTCCTGGGATTGCGATGAATGGCATAATAGGCATCTGGACTTAAAAATCCGGGTGTTGACAAGTTGGTATCAGAGCCATTGTTGACCTTAGGAGACCCTAGTTAGAATGGACGTCTGAAAAACTTAGTTTCAAAACCAATGAAGTGAATATTTATGAAAACTTATTCTCACTCTTATCCTTGAGATCTTTTCAAAGAAAGAAATCCATACTCTGCTGTTCCTTGTAATGTTACATAAAATTTTGCACACTTGATCACTTCTTTAACTTACTTATCCTACTTGCTCACAGATGAAGTACCAATGGGAGTCCTATAAGCTTGGATCCGGAGACGACAAACAGTTCGAAAGGGAGTTGAAGCAACTGGTGGACTATCTAGAACACCCGTATCCCGAGTTCTTCGGAATACCCCTCAAAGCTCAGTCAGGAGAACCACCGCAGTGGGACGTTTCTACTGATCTACGAAGGAAGCTTGATGCCCCGGTATGGGAAACCATATGGTTTTCTGTAACGGGAAACACTTGGAAGGAAGGACTAGACAAAGCTATGCAAGAAGCAATTTCCCGTCTGTGTGGACAAAATGAGGACAAGATCAAGAACACTCGTTTCATCTACTACCCAAGGCATGACTCCATGGGAAGACCGATGACCATGCCCCCACCACAACCAAAGATGAACCCCTATGAAGCACCTCAGGAATTCAGGCAGTACAAGACCCGTAGAGATTTGGACAACGCCCTCGCCTCCCACCAAGCACCTCACCCGTGAAGACAAAGAATCCCCCTGAAGAGTAGTATCACCCCAGCACTTAAGTAGGTGTGAGTTGTATCAGGATCCCCTTGTATCGTAGAGCGATGAATGGTTCTTCAAACCAACGGTGTGTTAGCTTTGTAATGCATGATGCTTGGTATGAATGAAAAAGTGTTGTTGGTTTTTACCCCCGCAACACTACTCAAATTTTTAAGTTATGAACTTTTTAAACTTAACAAAACAAACCATAGAAATTTCCCTCTTATCTTATCATCTACATCAATGTTCAGATGGCCCCTCCTAATCGCACCAACGACGCGATGATGCAACTGCTGCAAACGATGATGGCAGACCGAGAAGTCGAGAGAGCTGAACGCCAAGCCAACATCGCCGCACTGCAACAGATAGCTCAGAACAATCAAGGCCATGGAACCCACGATCACCCTGGAGCGAAGCTGAAGAACTTTCAGCACACCAACCCTCCGATATTCAACAAGACTGAAGAGCCCCTCGATGCTGATGACTGGCTCCAGACCATGGAAAATAACCTCGAAGTTGCCCAAGTTGAAGCCACAGAGAAAGTGCTGTTCGCCACGCACTACTTAGCAGGACCAGCCAGAGCTTGGTGGACCAGCACCCGTGCCATGAATGCAGGACAGATGATGACCTGGGAAGACTTCAAGCTGAAATTTAGCAAGTACCATGTGCCCCAAGGACTGATCAAGAAGATGAGAGACGAGTTCCGTGAACTCAAGCAAGGAAGAATGTCCGTGGTGGAATACCGCGACAGGTTTCTTACTCTGTCAAGGTACGCCCCGGATGAGACCGACACCAATGAGAAGCGGAAGGAAAGATTTCTGAACGGACTGCACGACGAGATGCAAACTGTGTTAGTGAACATTCCGTTCGCTGACTTAGAAGCCCTCGTGGACTCAGCCATACAGATGGAAGGGAAACTCCACCAAGCCAACGAGAACCGCAAGAGAAGAATGATGAACCAGAATGGACCCCACCATAATCAGAAGTATCTCAATAACTCCTCTGGAGGATTCACCCCAAGATACAACAAGCCAACCCCTCAGAATTATCGCCCCAACTACACCAACAACAACGGAGGACCCCCGAAGCCCGGAGGGAACAACAACAACAACAACCGCCCCAACAACAGCAACCACAATGGAAACAACAACAACCCCAATACTGCCCCGAGGACTGGAAGCAATGCTACCCCCGTCAACCCCAAAGACAAGTCCACCGTCAACTGCTATGAATGTGGAGTTGTGGGTCACTTCTCCAATGAGTGCCCCAAGAAGCTTGCCAGGATTGCCGCCAATACCGCAGCACCTGCTCAGCAACAGCGCCGCTTTGCCGGAAGAAAGAATCAGAACAACAACAACGGCCGTCTCTACCACATGACTGCCACTGAAGCTCAGGAAGCACCCCAGACCATGCCAAGTATGTCCTCCTGTTAATAAAATGCTCAATCTCTCTTAGGAACCTAACTTTTCTTAAAATCTCGGGACGAGATTTGTTTAAGGGGGAAGGGTTTGTAACAACCCAAAAATTTCAAAACAAAACAAATGAATTTCCCTAGTTCCAAATTTTGGAACCAACAAAAACTTTTATTAAAATAAGATTGATACAAATAGATCTTGTTCAAATCTTGAGTTTTGCCATGATGAGTGTTTTTATGCTTATGTGTTAAACCCTAAAACCCTAAAGTGATCAAGTGAAGGTCACCAACCCAATAAAATAAAGGAGAAAGAAATCAAATAAGGAAAACCTTAAACCCTAAGCTTCTCCTTAAATCAATTGGATCTATTTTGAGAAACCCAAAATAAAATAAAAGACCTATGGGAACATATAACCCCCAATAGGTAATTCTTGAACCCTACCTTTATTAATTATGCTAAATGGTGGTGAACCTTTGTGAACCCCACTAAAACCCTAAACCTCACCCCTCTTTTCACCACCCTAGCTAAAATGAAATAAAAAGAAATTAAATAAGAAGAAGGCATATGTGCCTATGGCTATTTTTATAAAACTTTACCCTAAGCTTTGCTACTTTGCTTAGAGGTTTAGAAAACCTTCATACACCTTACCTAGTACCTACCAAACCAATTCCAAGTGGTTTCCAAAGAAAATAAAAAGAAACTAAAAATGCCATAGAGGCATATGTGAGAAAAATGCAAATTTGTGAATTTGAGAAGTTTGACCCTAGGACTTGTTGTGAATGGTTGGATCACTTCCAAATACCATTTCAATACTCAACAACATCAATAGGGCCAAGAACACTCAAATCAAAAATCAATACAACATATGCATAGAGGCATATGAGAACCATAGCCCTTTTCACCAAATCTTGACCTATGCTTTTCTACCTTGACCAAATGGTGTGAAACCTTCTCCAAACCTAATATAACACCAAATTGACCCTAACCCATGTCCAAGTGAAGCAAGGTGAACCCTTTTCAAAAATAATAAAACTTAACACATCACCTCTTATGTGTTATGGCCAATTTTGCAAATCTTGGATCAAGACCTTTTTGAATGGATTCAATGGTTTGAAAATGTTTCAAAACCAATAAGAATCACATTAGAGTCAACCAAAGTCAATTCAAATGAAGAGAAATCACATAGTGAGAAAATCCCCAAAATTCCCTCACATACACTTAGCCCAATTTGCAAATCTTCAAGCAAGGCCACCATGGCTTGATCTCTTGCTTGTAGAATACTTATATATGATAAACAAACACATTTGCATCAAAGAAACAAGAATCCAATCAAAGGAAATCTCAATTTCATTTTCACATATGATAATGGTCATATGTCACTTTTATTTTTTCTTCCCCACTTTGCACCCCTGGTTTTGACTTTTCCTAAACCAAACTTGACCAACTCTCTCCATGTCATCCAAGACCATGTCAAGGTCAACAACTTCCATGTTGACCATCCCTGCTGAAGTTGACCAGGTTGACCAGTATAGTGTTGCCAAGTGGAGACTTTGGATTAAAGAGAAGATGAGCCACTTTTTGAATTCTTGCAAACCTTCACCAAAATGACCACCACCACCACCAATCTACTTCAAACTTTATATGAATGAGATCCACCAAGGGAATTTCCAAAATTTGAAACTTTTTCTCTTTCGGGCATTTCTACAAACACTTTGCGGGCAGAACCCAATTTGATGCCCATGCTGAGTTTTTTGGTTGGACTTGGTCCAACTCTGGCCACA
The DNA here is from genome assembly GCF_019359855.2 of Lolium perenne. Lineage (NCBI taxonomy): Eukaryota > Viridiplantae > Streptophyta > Magnoliopsida > Poales > Poaceae > Lolium > Lolium perenne. The sequence goes on along the minus strand of NW_027249013.1, from coordinate 224,818 downwards.
TCTGCACTTCTGGAAACCCTCCCTACCCTGCAGCACCAGAGCCACCACTTGCCTGCCCTTGCCTTGGTCACCATGACCAAAAACTCAACCATGCCGGCCTCTTGTCACCTCACCATGCTCACCCCTCTCCTCTCACATCCATCTCCTCTCACCATGTCATTTGACTTCCCCTGACCCTCCTGATGTTGACCCTGCACGCCCTTGACCGAGACGACGTCGGCATTGACCGGCCTGAGCCGTGCCCAGACGCGCCCAGCAACGTCCACGCGCGCCAGGACGCGCACGCGGGCAACCCTGGACGCGACAGGACGCCGCTGGCCCCCGTCGTTGCTGACCTCCTCCCGTCCTCTCCCTCTCTCCTACGCGCTCACCACGGTCACCTCAATCTGCCAGACAACCCCACTGGCCCTCGCACGCCCTGTGGACGACGCCATCGTCGCCGACCGTCCGCCCCCGTACCGCCAGGACAGGACGTAGCCAGCATGCCCCCGTGCTCCGTTTTCAGCGCGCTGACGCTCGTCGTGACCGCCTCGACGTCGCCAACACTGCAACACCCTCGCCCGTGACGCTAGACGCCTGTAGCCTCGCCCCCATGCTCGACCTGCCCCGCTCCACCACGGCCACCACGCGCCGCTATAAAAAGAGACCCTCCCCCTCGATTTCTTCACACCGCCAGTATCCACTCCCTCCTCTCACTCGCCTCGCTCACTTCCCTTGCTCAATTAGCCGCCGGCGCCGTCCAATTGCAACGTCGGTGCCGCGGAGGTGCTGAGAGGCTCGCCGCCGATTGCGTCCTCCTCAAGCTCTCCCTCGACCACCGTTCGACTCGCCGTCCTCGACAACGTCGAACGCCGCCAACGCCCAGTCTCGCCGGAGCTCAGGTGAGCCGCCCACCTCCGACTAGCGCCGCCAGTAACCCTGCCCCTCGCCGGAGCTCGTCGATGATGAGGACAAACCCTGGCCGTCCGATCTCTTATAATCCCACGGCCCCCATTCGCGTACCGCTTCGGCGTTTTTAAACGCCCTGACAGTGGACCCCACTGTCAGGCGGCCCGCCCGCATCGCCAGCGAAGCTGGGCCGGCCCAATTAAGTTCCCGCCCCCGTTTAAATTCAAAAGGATTTAAATCTTTTTCATTTATTTTACAATCTGATGCTAGATTCAAAATTTAATAGATCCTAATCTACTGAGCCAATTTCAACAAATTTTATATATTTGGAAAGCTCATCAAAAACTCTATCCAATGCCACTGGATTCAAACCTAGATCTGTTATAGAATTAAAGTGAGAAAATAAACAAGGCAGGTACTTTTCTGCCTAAGAATAATTCTTAAAAATCAACCATAAACTATTTTGAGGTGGTTCCACCTCTCAAAAATCACAATTGATGTTGTCTAATTTATTATGTAGTAAAATACTATAGTTGTTTCATATGATCATGGGTTAGAATCAAATAATGGCTATGTAGCCATTACTAGCCCATTTAAATTAGTTTCCAAATTTAAATTTTCAAATCTATGAGGTATAACACCTCATTTAAATCATCTTTTCAAGTCGTATGAAGTAATTTGATAACCCTGGTTGGTTGGTCTCATATTTTGCTCACTTGAGAATTTTTTTTTAAATGTTTGCCTTAGTAGCATTGAAATTGTTCCAACAAATTTTTAACTCTACTGGGAGTGTTTCTCTCATTTAAATCTTGTCATGAACAATTCAAAATGAGGTTGAGACTCTGGTAATTTAGGTCTCACATGATTTGTTGATGATATTAAATCCTTACCTTGTTAGGATTAAAAGGTATGAGGTATGGAACCTCATTTAAATCTTTTTCTCCAATGATAAGTATGAAGAGGTTGACTTTGGTCAACCTAGGTCATATATTGTTCATGAGAGAAATTAAATCTTAATAAGATAATGAGAGGAAATTATTTTTCCTAAATAAGAAAACAACCCACTTACCCACTTAATAGTAATGAGTGATACTAGTTTACTTGTGTAAATTATATGAGGTGTTTCACTTCATTTAAATCTTGTCCCAAGTACTTTCATATGAAGTTTGAACCCCTGGTCAAATACTCTCACATGAAATACTTGGAGATTTTAAATCATAATAGGCCTTATTAAATGGTATGAGGTATCTCTACCTCATTTAAATCATTTTCTCAAATGATGATGATGAATGGTTGACTTAGGTCAACATAAATTCATGTGTGATGGTTTGAGAAATTAAATCTTAAAGAAGATTCAATGAGAGGAAATTATTCCTCAAGAACTATATGGAAACTATCTTTGACATATAAAATAAGAGGAAATTATTTTTCCTCAAAGCAATACCACCAAGGGCACCAAATTGTATTAATAGTGTGAATAGAATAGTTTGTGTGAATATATGTGATGTTTGGAATAGCCAATGAATTGTTTGGTGATTGTATCCTCGTATTCGTATTTTAGACGCTAGTACCGGGGACTATCAAGAGGAGGAGGTTTTCTACCAAGAAGAAGGAGAAGAAGACCACTTTGATCAGTACACCACTCAAGGCAAGCTAACATCCTTGCAAACCATATTATGGCCAGCAAATATTCTTGAAAGACTACCCAAGTGCAAAGCTCCACAAGAGCAAGGCACCATTACTTTTTACTTTATGCTTATAATCCTATTTCCCAGTTTTACTTTACAAGCTTTTGTTTTTGATTATTTATAACTTGCTTTTATAGTTAACTTTGGTCTAGAGATAGAATACTACAAGAGTACCAAACTTAGCCTAGAAGGCTATAAGCTAGTTAGCACCCCTCATGACTAGTTGCTAGTGCTCAATATCAAAAGTGGCTACTCTAGTTGGGAACTTGTGTTTTGAAACGACTTTGAAAACCTTGGAATGATGAGTCATTCTATTGAAAGATTTTTGAAGGTGAATATGACTGGTGAATGACTTGGTGAATTTTACAAAAACTGATGGTTGGGTTTGGATGCGATACCATTCCAATTTTGCAAGTACCCCCACAATACCTGATATGGGTAGGGCTTAACTAGAAGTTTATGTATCTTAGTATGGGTTCCCTCTAAACAAGCGTCATCGGGGTTATGCTGGAGGCTGCCTCTACAAAAGTGAAGTGATATGAAATGACGTGAAATGAGGTGAATGTCCGGCCCAAGCCTCGTGCAGTTCCTCAGCCGACAGTTTGTCTTCACTGGGAGGCCAAGCTCATGGGGAGAGATGCCTATACTAGGATATGTAAGTGAAAGGTTATGGTTGGTAGTCCGCACACGGAGTGTGGTAAATCAGGGCCAGTTAACCCTGACGGATTATTGCAAATGTTGTGGCACAAGTGTACGACCTCTGCAGAGTGTAGATCTATTCGAATAGCCGCGTCCACGGTTATGGACGGTTGGAAAGGCCATACTGTTCCGTCATCAGACTTTTTTTTCAAAAAGGTGACATGTGAAGGGTGAATTTTGAACTTGAAAAGGGTGAATGGTGACTTGTGATTTGAATTGAAAGGTGACTTTGACTTTTAATCACAACTGAGTTGTGGGAATGACACTAATGTTCCCACTTGAGTTAGTTGAGCAAATGAAGGTTTTTGATTATTAAAGTGTTTATGAAATAAAAATGGCTTTCTGCAAATGAAACTAGAGCTTAGCATCCCCTTCTATAGTTGATAGTGCTTACCTTAGTATTAGTTTGCGAGTACTTTAAAGTACTCATGGCTTTGTCCCTGGCTATTCAAATGGCCAGACTATGAAGAGGAGCACCAGAACCCGGAAGAAGGACAGCAGGACGTCTACGACAACTAGGATCACTCCTGACGTCAACGATTGCACCGTGGAATAGATGGACTACTACTACGCTACTTCGCTTCCGCTATGTGTTTTGTAATTGATCAATAGATCAACTAGTATTGTAATGAGACTGGATCATGTGATCCCGTGTTGTAAGACAATTATGCGTTGTAATAAATGATGTGTTGTGATATTAATCTATTATGTCTCGCAAAAAACAATATTCCTGGGATTGCGATGAATGGCATAATAGGCATCTGGACTTAAAAATCCGGGTGTTGACACGGTTTGTCTTCACTGGGAGGCCAAGCTCATGGGGAGAGGTGCCTATACTAGGATATATAAGTGAAAGGTTAAGGTTGATGATCCGCGTACTGAGTTACGATGATTCGGGATTATTCCCGACGGATGTAATCAAATGTTGTGGCACAAGTGTGCAACCTCTGCAGAGTGTAAACCTATTCGAATAGCCGCGTCCACGGTTACGGACGGTTGGAAAGGCCATACAGTTTCCAATATCATATCTTTGAAAATGATGTTGAAAAGGGTGATGGTGAAGTGACTTGTGGTGAATTGAATTGAAATCATCACTTGGATGGTGGGAATGACACTAATGTTCCCACTGGAGTTAGTTAGCAAAGTTGAGTCTTTTACTAAACTGCTTATGAAATAAAACTAGCTTTATGCAAATCAAACTAGAGCTTAGTACCACTACTAGAACTGAATAGCACTTACAATAGTATTAGTTTGCGAGTACTCAACGTACTCACGGCTTTGTCCCTGGCTATTCAAATGGCCAGAGTATGAAGACGAGCAGAACTATCAAGGTGAAGACCAACAGGACGCCTACGACAACTAGGAGTCTTCTGACGTCAAGCGTTGGCCTGTGGACTAGAGAGTCCTTGTATCTTACGCTTCCGCTATGAACTTGTGTTTGTTCGTTGATCATTAGATCAACTATTCGTGTAATATGGATGATGTGATTCCAAATGTAAGACCTTATGGTCTGTTCTTAACTATTATGCCTCGCAACAACAATATTCCTGGGATTGCGATGTATGACATAATAGGCATCCGGACTTAAAAATCCGGGTGTTGACAAGTTGGTATCAGAGCCATTGTTTGACCTTAGAAGACCCTAGTTAGAATGGACGTTCGAAAGAAAACTTAACTTTCAAATCAAAATGAAGAGAATATTTGTGAAAATTTACTTACCCTCGTGTCTTTGAGACTTTTTCAAAAATGGGTGACTCATGTCCCTCCTTATTTAAATCTACTTAAAAGTTTGCCACACTTGTTCAATCTCTAACTTACTCATCTTTTTCACTTTCAGATGGAGCCGAATGAACCCATCAACACCAAGTTCTACCAGCTTGGAAATGGTGGACACTTGATCTTCGAGCATGACCTCGACTCCCTGTCGGACCACCTTGGCCGCCCACACCCCGAGTTTCACGGGATTCAGGTGGACGACCAGCCGGGAGGGGAACTGCAGTGGATTATCACCGCTGACTTGAGGGGCAAGCTGGAGCCTCCCACCTCTGAGAGGATCCTTTTCTCTTTCAGGGAAAGCAACTGGCTCGACGGGCTTGCACGTGCTCTCCAGGAAGCACTTGCTCGCCTATGCGGACAGAATGTGGAAGCACTTCGGGAGGAACATTTTGCGCATCTCGCAAGGCGTAACCCTGAGGGAAGACCCATGGATGTGCCCCTGCACCCCCAGTTGAGGCACCATGTGGATCACTTGGACTTCATGCTCTACCAGACTCAGAGGGACCTCGACGCCTCTCGCGCTTACGCGAACCAGACCCATGCTCACATCACCGAGCAGGGTGAGGCGATCAAGCTCCTCAACAACGATCGCAGGAGCCTTCGCCAGCAGCGTGCCAAGAAGGACGCTATGATTCGTCGCCTTCGCGCCCGGATCGCATCACTTGAGGCCACTGTTCAGGCCCAGGAAGCTCAGCTGAATGAGAGGGAGGAAAAGGTGAAGACATTCAGGGAGGAGGCGCCTTCCTGAGTGACGACGACGACTTTGAGGAGGATGAGAACACCGAGGAGGAGGACTACGAGTTTCTGGAGGCCGGAGAGGATGGAATCATCCCTATCGATGTGGATGATGGTGAGGAGTAGATGCACTAGTTTCACTTATAGTAGGTGTGAGTTGTATCCCGTCCCTTGTATCGTAGCTCGAGAATGGTTCTTAAAACCATTGGAGTATGTGTGTAGTTTGTACTATGTGTTGCATGAATGAATGAATGTTATGTTTGTCATGAAAAGTTTACAAGTTTTCAAATTGTTTTCAAACTTAACCAAAATGAACCATAGAATGTTCCCCCTTATCTCATAATCTTCTATATATTCAGATGGCCCCTCCAAATCGCACCAACGACGCGATGCTGCAACTGTTGCAAACCTTGCTTGCTGACCGGGAAACCGAAAGAGCTGAACGTCAAGCCAACCTCATCGCCTTGCAGAACATCGCTAACCAAGGCCATGGAAATCATGACCACCCCGGATCCAAGCTCAAGAACTTCCAAAACACCAACCCTCCTGTGTTTAGCAAGACCGAGGAGCCCCTCGACGCCGACGATTGGCTCCAGACTATGGAGAACAATCTGGAGGTAGCCGGAGTGGAGGCCAACGAGAAAGTCCTGTTCGCCACTCACTATCTCGCTGGACCAGCCCGCGCTTGGTGGACAAGCACCCGTGCCATGAATGGAGGTCAATTCATGACTTGGGAGGATTTCAAACTGAAGTTCAGCAAGTACCATGTACCCCCGGGTCTTATCAAGAAGATGAGGGATGAATTCCGTGAACTAAAACAGGGTCGCATGACGGTGGTTGAATACCGCGACAAGTTTCTCACCTTGTCAAGGTATGCCCCTGATGAGACCGACACCGTTGAGAAGAGGAAGGAGAGATTCCTGAACGGACTGCATGATGAGATGTGTTGTCCTCGTCAACATCCCCTTCGCCGACCTCGAAGCCCTTGTTGACTCCGCCATCCAGATGGAGGGCAAGTTACACCAAGCCAATGAGAACCGCAAGCGCCGCATGGCAAATCAGAGTGGATCAAGCCACCCCCAAAAGTTTCGCCCTAGCTCAAGTGGAGGTTTCACTCCGAGAAACAACAAGCCACCGATGCAGAACTCTCGCCCCGGTTATCAGAACCGGAGTGGAGGAAACTCCAAGCCGGGAGGCTACCACAACAACAACAACAACAATCACAACTACAACCGCACTCCACCCCGAGCCCCTAACAACAACCACACCAACACCGCCCCCAGGACTGGAAGCAATGCCGTTCCCGTTGTGAACAAGCCAGACAAGGCCACTATCACTTGTTATGAGTGTGGTGTAGTGGGGCACTACTCCAACGAGTGTCCCAAGCGTCTGGCCAAGCTCGCCGGCAACACCGCTGCACCTGCTCAGCAGCAACGCCGTGTCTCCACCGGCAAGAAGTTCGCCCCCAACAACCCCAACAACCGCAACGGCCGCCTCTACCACATGAGCGCCGAAGAAGCCCAGGAAGCACCCGATGTTGTACTGGGTATGTTTTCTGTCAACCACATCCCTGCCAGAGTGTTGTTTGATTCCGGAGCATCTCATTCCTTTGTCACTGAAGACTTTGCATCCACAAGTAAAATTCAACCCCTCAGTTTGAAGCATGTCATGATAGTTCAAATCCCCGGATCAACCACCAAAGCTAGAAAATTTTGCAAAAATGTGCCAATCAAAATCCATGATGTAGATTTCTTTGCAAATCTAATCATACTGGGAACTAAAGGGTTGGAAGTTGTCCTAGGAATGGACTGGATGTCCAAACACAACGGATTGATAGACTGTGCCAAGAAAGCCATAACCATGACTAGCAGCACCGGTATCGTAGTTGAGCATGTCTCTGAAAAACTACCCAGAAAATTCACCTGCAACTCAAGTGTAGCAAAGCCAACTCTGGATCAAATCAGTGTCATTTGTCGCTACCCTGATGTGTTTCCGGAGGATCTACCCGGTATGCCCCCGGATAGGGATATCGAGTTCATCATCGAGCTAATCCCTGGAACTGGACCTATCGCCCAGAGAGCCTATAGTATGAACCCAGCAGAGCTAGTAGAGCTGAAGAAGCAGATTGACGATATGCTAGCCAAAGGTTTGATTAGCCCGAGTGCATCCCCCTGGAGATCACCAGTTTTATTTGTGGACAAGAAGGATGGTGCCAATCGTTTATGTACGTACTACCGTAAGCTTAACGACGTCACCATCAAAAACAAATACCCTCTACCAAAGATAGAAGACCTGTTTGACCAGTTGACCGGAGCCAAAGTTTTCTCCAAGATAGATCTTAGAACTGGTTATCATCAGTTGAAGATTCGAGCCACCGATATTCCCAAGACTGCCTTTACCACTAGATATGGGTTGTACGAGTACAATGTCATGTCATTTGGATTAACCAATGCCCCCGCTTACTTCATGAACCTCATGAATAAGATCTTCATGGAATTTCTGGACAAATTTGTCGTTGTGTTCATCGACGACATTCTTGTCTACTCCAAGTCCGAAGAGGAACATGAACAACACTTGGAAATGGTCCTAGAAACCCTTAGACACCACCAACTATATGCCAAGTTCAGCAAATGTGAGTTTTGGCTGAAGGAAGTTGGATTCCTGGGACACATCTTGTCTGCAGGAGAAATTGCCGTAGATCCCGCCAAGATTAAAACCGTTATGGAATGGCAAGCCCCAACCACTCAAACCGAGGTCCGCGCTTTTCTTGGATTAGCCGGATATTACCGCAGATTTGTAGAAGGCTTTTCGAGCATCGCTCGACCAATGACCCAACTGCTGAAAAAGGACAGAAAGTTTGAGTGGACCGACAAATGCGAAGAGAGTTTTCAACAGCTCAAGAGTAGACTGACAACAGCCCCAATACTAATCATGCCAGATATCGCAAAACCCTTTGACGTATATTGCGACGCCTCCAAGACTGGACTTGGATGCGTGCTTATGCAAGAAGGCAAGGTTGTATCCTACCTCTCAAGACAACTCAAGCAACATGAACAGAACTACCCAACCCATGACCTCGAGCTTGCAGCCGTGGTCTTAGCCTTGAAAGTTTGGCGTCATTACCTCATGGGTAATCGATGCGAGATCTACTCCGACCACAAAAGCCTCAAATACATATTCACCCAGAAAGAGCTAAACATGAGACAACGCCGATGGATCGAACTGATCAAGGATTACGACATGGAGATTCACTACCACCCCGGCAAGGCCAATGTGGTAGCGGATGCTTTGAGTCGACTGCCGTGCCAGTTGAACTCCATGCTCGCAACCGAACAGCCCAGCTTGCATCAAGAGTTTGAACAGTTCAGACTGGAACTTGTTAGTGAGGGATTCCTAGCCAGCATAGAACTGCAACCCACCTTGGTTGGTCAGATCAAGGAAGCCCAGAAGGACAACGCTAGCATTGACGGAATAAAGAAACAGATAGCTGCAGGAAAAGCCCCCGGATTCACCATAGACGAAGCCAGAGGGCTTTGGTACAAGGAACGTCTCTGCGTACCATCGGACTCTGACTTGAAACAAGTCATCCTGCAAGAAGCCCATGACACCCTTTACTCAATCCACCCCGGAGGTACCAAGATGTACCAAGATCTAAAAGAACAATTTTGGTGGCACGGAATGAAGAGAGAGATCGATAGCTATATCGCTAAGTGTGACATCTGTCAGAGAGTCAAGGCAGAACATCAATGACCCGCCGGACTGTTACAACCCCTCCAGATTCCGGAATGGAAATGGGACTCCGTAGGAATGGACTTCATCACCGGACTGCCCAAATCCAGCAAAGGCAATGATTCAATATGGGTCGTGGTCGATAGATTGACCAAAGTCGCCCATTTCATCGCCGTCAAAACCACCTATCAAGGCCTAAAGCTAGCTGAACTTTACATCTCCCGAATAGTTGCTCTGCACGGAACCCCCAAATCGATAGTGTCAGATAGAGGATCACAGTTCACCTCAAGGTTCTGGCAGAAAGTGCATGAAGGACTAGGCACTAGCCTAAATTTCAGCACGGCCTATCACCCTCAGACTGACGGACAGACCGAGAGAGTCAACCAGATACTGGAAGACATGTTGAGAGCTTGCGTCCTAGAATATGGATCCAAGTGGGAAGACTGCCTACCTTACGCAGAATTCTCGTACAACAATAGCTACCAAGCCAGTTTGCAAATGGCCCCCTTTGAAGCCCTGTACGGAAGGAAGTGCCGTACCCCCCTGAACTGGTCAGAAGTCGGAGAGAGCCAAGTCTTTGGACCAGATGTCCTCCGAGAAGCCGAAGAGAAGGTGCACAAGATCCGCGAGTACCTCAAGACCGCTCAGTCAAGACAGAAGAGCTACACCGACAAGCGACGTCGAGAGATGACCTTCGAGATTGGAGACTTTGTCTATCTCAAAGTGTCACCCCTCAAAGGAATGCAGAGATTCCAGCTGAAGGGAAAGCTCGCCCCCAGATATGTCGGACCTTTCAAAGTCCTGAGTCCCCGAGAAGACAGAGGTGTTCAAGAATATCGATCACCGCTCGGTGGATATCAACACGGATTTGACATACCGTGAAGTGCCTATTCGCATCCTTGAAGAAGCCTTCAGGACCACCCGCACCAGGAGTATCAAGTTCCTGAAGATTCAGTGGAGCAATCACACTGAAGATGAAGCCACTTGGGAACGCGAAGAGGACATGAAGAAGGAATACCCAGATCTCTTTAGTACCTAATTTTTCTTTAGATCTCGGGACGAGATCTTTTGTAAGGGGGAAGGGTTTGTAACAACCCAAATTTTCAATAAAGAGACAAAGAGAGAATTTCCCAAATACCAAAATTTAGAACCAACAAAAACTTTTTCTCATCATATAGTGCTATGCATATAGATCACTTGCTTGTTTACTTGAGTGTGCAATTGACCCTGTTATGTGCTTGTGTGATTACATTCATAACTAAACCCTAACCTTGATCTTTAGATCACCCAAATGCAAGAGAAAGGAAATAAGAAAAGAAAAGATAAAATTTCATCCTCACACACACATATGGCTTATGCCATTTTTGCAAATACTTAACCTAGACCACTTTGGCTTGCACCATTGGTTGTGAATGGTTACTAAACACTTTTAAACACTTTTGGAAGTGGAGAAACTCAAATCAAACCAAAATCAAATTCAATTTCCAAGTTACATACAATATGGTCACATGTGACATTTTTAATCTGGTACCTACTTTGAGCCCTGTTATTTGGAGATTTCTCTTCTAGACTTTGCCCAAACTTTACACCTCATCCAAGACAACATCAAGGAGAATAACTTTGCTCAAGACCACCACCCCAAATTCTTCCTCCATTCCAAATGGCAAGCTAGCAAAGTGGAGACATTGTTGCATATGTTAGATCATATGCATTTTGGATTTTTGCATTTCAACTCCATTTTGACCACCACCATCTCCATTCTACTTCTCTGATTATATCTTTGCACTCCACCAAAATTCAATTCAAAATTTGAAAATATTTCTCTTGCGGCCATTTCATCAAACACATGGTGGGCACCAATCTGCCAACTCAACACATTGCTTTGTCCAGCAGACCATAGCCTAAACCCTCACCATTAGGTCATCAATTGTACTCCCCTGACCTCCCTCTACCCTGCCAAACACACCAGACAAGAAGTGGTACACACAACCATCATCATTTGACCAAAACCATGCCATGCCGTGGCATGGCATGAGCTCACCATGCCCACTTGCTCTCTGGCCATCTCCACCGTGCACCACCGTGTCATTCACACTCTACACACTCCCCTGAGTCGAATGAACACCAGCCTCGATCGTTTTGTGCATCGGACGCGCCAGAAACGTGACGCCCAGACACGCCCAGGACGTGCACATGCACGCCAGAGCGCGCACGGCGAGCGTCGCGGACGCGTCTGGCCACGTCGTCGCCCGAGCGCCTCCGTTGACCCCTCCCTTTCCTCTCTGCGCCAAACGCTCCACGACACCACCCTGCGCCACCCAGACAACGCCATTGGACCGCGGGAACGCCGTAGCCGACGCCCATCTCGCCGACGTCCGCCGCGGGTACTGCCGCTCCCGTCATGCGTACGAGCCCATTTCTCCCTCATTTTCAACGCCGTCAAGCGCTGCGTCACCGCCAGGACGTCGCCTGCAAGCCTGCGTCATCGCCCGTCCATCATCGTCACTGTAGACGCGTCGCCATGATCGCCACCTCCGCAGCACCCTGGCCACCCCTCGCCGCTATAAAAGGAGCGCCCCTCCAGTCGAATTGAGCACACCACCCGCTTCTCCTCTTCACCCTGAGCCACCTAGCCACCTCGCCTTGCTCGATTCACCACCACACCGCCCCAATTGCAAGATCGTCGCCGCCGCCAGTACACGGAGCCCGCCGGAGAAGGACGCCACCCCCGGCGACGCAACTGCTTCCCTCTGCTTCCTCTACCTCACCAACGTCTTCGCCGCGCTTCGCCGACCCACGCCGCGCCGCCGGTGAGCCGTCGACCCCCTGCCCTCACCGCCAGTAGCCTCGCTTCTCGTCGGAGACGACGACGAATGTCGTTCGTCAGATCTGCTTCTAATCCTACGGTCCACCTCCCTCGTACCGATTCGGTGTTTTAAAGCACGCTGACATGTGGTCCCCGCACTGTCAGGCGGCCCACTGCGCCAGACGCAGTACTGGGCCGGCCCATTTCCTTCCTCTGCTAGTTAGCCCGTTAGCAGTTCCCGCCGAAGCCCAGCGTTTGAATTTTGAATTTTAGATTTTGGTTATTATTCTCAGATGCTGTTTTCAAAATTAAATAGGGGAAAATCTACCAAACCAAATTTGACAAATTTTATATATTTGGAAACCTTGTCAAATTGTCTACAAAACCACACTGGCCCCAACTCTAGATCTGTTATAGAATAAATGTGATAAAAAGAACAAAACAGGGACTTTTCCCTATTCAAATAATTCTTAAAAATCAACCAAATTAGATATTAAGTTAATTCCAACTCTAATAGCTCACTTTTGACTTACACTGATTGTTTATGAAATAAAATGGTGTGGTCACTTTGCATGATCATGCCCTAGTGTAATTAAAGGATCATTTGACTAGTTTAACTAGTTGATATTGTCCAAAACTATTAAAGTAATTATTGTGGAGTTTTACACTTCATTTAAACTTGTCTCACATGAATTCATGGGATGCTTGGACCCCTGGTTTCAAACTCTCTTATATGAATTACTTGAGATTTAACCCAAATGTAGTGTTATTTAAATAGTATGAGGTGATCCACCTCATTTAAATTATTTTCCCAAGTAATACTTATGAAGAGGTTGACCTTGGTCAACCCAGGTCATATAATGTTATTTGAGGAAATTAAATCTTAACAAGATTCAATGAGAAGAAATCACTTTTCTGGAGAATACACCAAAGCCAACTTATGTAATAAGCATGTTGTGATGTTAGTCTAGATTGTGTGACCTATGAGTTGTGCATTAGTCTAGTAATTAAGCTTGTGTGGTGATTGTACTTCGTATTTGTATTTTAGACGCTAGTACGGAAGAGTATCAAGAGGAGGAGGAGGCTTACTCCCAAGGAGAAGAAGATCAATTTGATCAATACCACCACCAAGGCAAGCTAAAATACTCGCTAAGTGCAAAGCTCTCAAGAGCAATGCATCACCCCTTTTTACCTTATGCTTAGTGGTCCTATCCCAATTTTTACGATACAGGTTTTACTGCTTTATTTTCAAAGTACCTTTTTGATTTATGATTCACTTGGTCTAGAGTAGCATATGAGCACAAGCTTAGAGCTAGAACAAGCAATGCTAAGTTAGCACCCCTCATGATTAGTGCTATTGCTAACAAATAAAAATTGACTACTCTAGATGGGAACTTGGTGAAGTGAAGTGGTTTTTGAATGATTTTTGAAAGGTGATATGACCAAGAGAAGATGGTGATTTTTGATTAAAACTGATATTGGTTTGGATGCGATACCTTTCCAATTTACAAGTACCCCCACAATACCTGATTATGGGTAGGGCTTAGCTGGAAGTTTGTGTGTCTTAGTATGGGTTCCCTCTGAACAAGCATCATAGGGGTTATGCCAAGGCTGCCTCCGTTGTTGAGAAATGATGTGAATTGAGGTGAATTGTACGGCCAAGCCCTGTGCAGTTCCCAGGTTGATGGTTTGTCTTCACTGGGAGGCCAAGCTCATGGGGAGAGGTGCCTATACTAGGATATATAAGTGAAAGGTTAAGGTTGATGATCCGCGTACTGAGTTACGATGATTCGGGATTATTCCCGACGGATGTAATCAAATGTTGTGGCACAAGTGTGCAACCTCTGCAGAGTGTAAACCTATTCGAATAGCCGCGTCCACGGTTACGGACGGTTGGAAAGGCCATACAGTTTCCAATATCATATCTTTGAAAATGATGTTGAAAAGGGTGATGGTGAAGTGACTTGTGGTGAATTGAATTGAAATCACCACTTGGATGGTGGGAATGACACTAATGTTCCCACTGGAGTTAGTTAGCAAAGTTGAGTCTTTTACTAAACTGCTTATGAAATAAAACTAGCTTTATGCAAATCAAACTAGAGCTTAGTACCACTACTAGAACTGAATAGCACTTACAATAGTATTAGTTTGCGAGTACTCAACGTACTCACGGCTTTGTCCCTGGCTATTCAAATGGCCAGAGTATGAAGACGAGCAGAACTATCAAGGTGAAGACCAGCAGGACGCCTACGACAACTAGGAGTCTTCTGACGTCAAGCGTTGGCCTGTGGACTAGAGAGTCCTTGTATCTTACGCTTCCGCTATGAACTTGTGTTTGTTCGTTGATCATTAGATCAACTATTCGTGTAATATGGATGATGTGATTCCAAATGTAAGACCTTATGGTTTGTAATGAATGATGACTGTGATACTTAACTATTATGCCTCGCAACAACAATATTCCTGGGATTGCGATGTATGACATAATAGGCATCCGGACTTAAAAATCCGGGTGTTGACAAAAACCTAAGAGAGAAAAGAGAGAGAAGAAAAAGGGGCAGGGGTGAAAAAGAGAGAAGCCATGCCAAGTGCATGTGCCCAAGAGTGACAAGGGATCAAGTGCACAAATGTGAAAATACAAAATGACAATAAAAAGGTGATGATGGTGTGGATGGTGCAACCCTAGGTGAATTTTGTGGTGGTGTAGGGAAGAGGGTAGAGTGTTCCTCCCCTCCAAGTGTAATGCCCTCCACCCCAGGGCTAGGGTTTCTGAGGAGCATAGTGCATAAGAGGTGGTGCCAACTGATGTCTACTTCCCCCTCCTTTTCCTGTAGACAGTGTTGGGCCTCCAAGAGCAGAGGTTTGTAGAACAGCAGCAAGTTTTCCCTTAAGTGGATCACCCAAGGTTTATCGAACTCAGGGAGGAAGAGGTCAAAGATATCCCTCTTATGCAACCCTGCAACCACAAAGCAAGAAGTCTCTTGTGTCCCCAACACACCTAATAGGTGCACTAGTTCGGCGAAGAGATAGTGAAATACAGGTGGTATGAATATATATGAGCAGTAGCAACGGTGCCAGAAAATAGCTTGCTGGCGTGTAGTTGATGGTGGTAGTATTGCAGCAGTAGTAACGCAGTAAAACATTACAAAAGCAGTAGTAACTCAACAGTATTTAGGAAAAGGGCCTAGGGATTATACTTTCACTAGTGGACACTCTCAACATTGATCACATAACAGAATAGATAAATGCATACTCTACACTCTTGTTGGATGATGAACGCATTGCGTAGGATTACACGAACCCTCAATGCCGGAGTTAACAAGCTCCACAATTTGTTCATATTTAAGTAACCTTTAGTGTAAGATAGATCAATATAACCAAATAGATCACATCAATACCATCATAGTGATAATTAACTCTACAATCTACAAGAGATCATGATAATAGCCTACGACAAGAACCACACGGTGCACACACTAGTCACCTTTACACACGTGCAGGAGGAATAGAACTACTTTAATAACATCACTAGAGTAGCACATAGATGAATTGTGATACAAAACTCATATGAATCTCAATCATGTAAAGCAGCTCATGAGATCATAGTATTGAAGTACATGGAGAGAGATTAACCACATAGCTATCGGTACAGCCCCGAGCCTCGATGGAGAACTACTCCCTCCTCATGGGAGCAGCAGCGGTGATGAAGATGGCGGTGGAGATGGCAGCGGTGTCGATGGAGAAGCCTTCCGGGGGCACTTCCCCGTTCCGGCAGCGTGCCGGAACAGAGACTCTGTCCCCGGATCTTGGCCTCGCGATGGCGGCGGCTCTGGAAGGTTTCTGTGGTTTTCGTCGAACGCCTCAGGGTTTTCGCGACGGAGGCTTTATATAGGCGAAGAGGCGGCGCAGGAGGGCTTCTGGGGGGCCCACACCATAGGGCGGCGCGGCCCCCCCTCTGGCCGCGCTAGGGTGTGGTGTGGGGCCCCCAGGGCTCCCCTCTGGCGGCTCTCGGGTGTTCTGGATGGTTCCGGGAAAAATAGGAACCTGGGCGTTGATTTCGTCCGATTCCGAGAATATTTCATTACTAGGATTTCTGAAACCAAAAACAGCAGAAAACAGGAACTGGCACTTCGGCATCTTGTTAATAGGTTAGTTCCAGAAAATGCACGAATATGACATAAAGTGTGCATAAAACATGTAGATAACATCAATAATGTGGCATGGAACATAAGAAATTATCGATACGTCGGAGACGTATCAGCATCCCCAAGCTTAGTTCTGCTCGTCCCGAGCAGGTAAAACGCTAACACAGATAATTTCTGGAGTGACATGCCATCATAAACTTGATCATACTATTTGTAAAGCATATGTAGTGAATGCAGCGATCAAAACAATGGTAATGACATGAGTAAACAACTGAATCATAAAGCAAAGACTTTTCATGAATAGCACTTCAAGACAAGCATCAATAAGTCTTGCATAAGAGTTAACTCATAAAGCAATAATTCAAAGTAAAGGCATTGAAGCAACACAAAAGAAGATTAAGTTTCAGCGGTTGCTTTCAACTTGTAACATGTATATCTCATGGATATTGTCAACATAGAGTAACATAATAAGTGCAATAAGCAAGTATGTAGGAATCAATGCACAGTTCACACAAGTGTTTGCTTCTTGAGGTGGAGAGAAATAGGTGAACTGACTCAACATTGAAAAGTAGAAGAATGGTCCTCCATAGAGGAAAAGCATCGATTGCTATATTTGTGCTAGAGCTTTGATTTTGAAAACATGAAACAATTTTGTCAACGGTAGTAATAAAGCATATGCATCATGTAAATTATATCTTATAAGTTGCAAGCCTCATGCATAGCGTACTAATAGTGCCCGCACCTTGTCCTAATTAGCTTGGACTACCGGGTCATCACAATGCATTGTTTTTACCAAGTGTCACAAAGGGGTACCTCTATGCCGCCTGTACAAAGGTCTAAGGAGAAAGCTCGCATTGGATTTCTCGCTATTGATTATTCTTCAACTTAGACATCCATACCGGGACAACATAGACAACAGATAATGGACTCCTCTTTTATGCATAAGCATATACCAACAATTAATAATTTTCTCATTTGAGATTTGAGGATTGTTGTCCAAAACTGAAACTTCCACCATGGAGCATGGCTTTAGTTAGCGGCCCGATGTTCTTCTCTAACATATGCATGCTTAACCATATGGTGGTAGATCGCTCTTACTTCAGACAAGACGAACATGCATAGCAACTCACATGATATTCAACAAAGAGTAGTTGATGGCGTCCCCAGTAAACATGGTTATCGCACAACAAGCAACTTAATAAGAGATAAAGTGCATAATTACATATTCAATACCACAATAGTTTTTAAGCTATTTGTCCCATGAGCTATATATTGCAAAGGTGAATGATGGAATTTTAAAGGTAGCACTCAAGCAATTTACTTTGGAATGGCGGAAAATACCATGTAGTAGGTAGGTATGGTGGACACAAATGGCATAGTGTTGTTTGGCTCAAGGATTTGGATGCATGAGAAGTATTCCCTCTCGATACAAGGTTTAGGCTAGCAAGGCTTATTTGAAACAAACACAAGGATGAACCGGTGCAGCAAAACTCACATAAAAGACATATTGAAAACATTATAAGACTCTACATCGTCTTCCTTGTTGTTCAAACATCTTACTAGAAATTATCTAGACCTTAGAGAAACAGAATATGCAAACCAAATTTTAGCATGCTCTATGTATTTCTTCATTAATGGGTGCAAAGCATATGATGCAAGAGCTTAAACATGAGCACAACAATTGCCAAGTATCACATTACCCAAAACATTTATAGCAATTACTACATGTATCATTTTCCAATTCCAACCATATAACAATTTAACGAAGAAGAAACTTCGCCATGAATATTATGAGCTAAGAACACATGTGTTCATACGAACCAGCGGAGCGTGTCTCTCTCCCACACAAGCATTTATTCAAACACAAACAAAAACAAAAGCATACAGACGCTCCAAGTAAAGCACATAAGATGTGACCGAATAAAAATATAGTTTCAAGAGAAGGAACCTGATAATTTATCGATGAAGAAGGGGATGCCTTGGGCATCCCCAAGCTTAGACACTTGAGTCTTCTTGATATATGCAGGGGTGAACCACCGGGGCATCCCCAAGCTTAGAGCTTTCACTCTCCTTGATCATGGTATATCATCCTCCTCTCTTGACCCTTGAAAACTTCCTTCACACCAAACTTCTCATAAACTTCATTAGAGGGGTTAGTGACAATAAAAATTAACATATTCAGAGGTGACACAATCATTCTTAACACTTCTGGACATTGCATAAAGCTACTGGACATTAATGGATCAAAGAAATTCACCCAACATAGCAAAAGAGGCAATGCGAAATAAAAGGCAGAATCTGTCAAAACAGAACAGTTCGTATTGACGAATTTTATTAGGCCACCAGACTTGCTCAAATGAAAATGCTCAAATTGAATGAAAGTTGCGTACATATCTGAGAATCATGCACGTAAATTGGCTTAATTTTCTGAGCTACCTACAGGGAGGTAGACCCAGATTCGTGACAGCAAAGAAATCTGGAACTGTGCAGTAATCCAAATCTAGTACTTACTTTTCTATCAACGGCTTTACTTGGCACAACAAAACACAAAACTAAGATAAGGAGAGGTTGCTACAGTAGTAAACAACTTCCAAGACACAAATATAAAACAAAGTACTGTAGCAAAATAACACATGGGTTATCTCCCAAGAAGTTCTTTTCTTTATAGCCATTAAGATGGGCTCAGCAGTTTTAATGATGCACTCGCAAGAAATAGTAGTTGAAGCAAAAGAGAGCATCCAGAGGCAAATTCAAAACACATTTAAGTCTAACATGCTTCCTATGCATAGGAATCTTGTAAATAAACAGGTTCATGAAGAGCAAAGTAACAAGCATAGGAAGATAAAACAAGTATAGCTTCAAAAATTTCAGCATATAGAGAGGTGTTTTAGTAACATGAAAATTTCTACAACCATATTTTCCTCTCTCATAATAACTTTCAGTAGCAACATGAGCAAACTCAACAATATAACTATCACATAAAGCATTCTTATCATGAGTCTCATGCATAAAATTATTACTCTCCACATAAGCATAATCAATTTTATTAGTAATAGTGGGAGCAAATTCAACAAAGTAGCTATCATTATTATTCTCATCAAGTGTAGGAGGCATAGTATAATCACCACAAAATTTACTCTCCATAGTAGGTGGCAACAAAAGGCTACTATCATTATAATCATCATAAATAGGAGGCAAAGTATCATCAAAGTAAATTTTCTCCTCAATGCTTGGGGGACTAAAAATATCATGCTCATCAAAGCCAGCTTCCCCAAGCTTAGAATTTTCCATAGCATTAGCAACAATAGTGTTCAAAGCATTCATAGTAATAACATTCCCATTAGCATGCATATAAAGTTCCGTGGGTTTTTTAATTCTCTCTTCAAACACATCATGTCCTAATTCAAGATAAAGTTCATAAAGATCTCTCATATTTTTGTTGTTTTCCATTATGCCTAACTAGTGTAAACAAGAAACAAAAAGTTGCAATTGCAGGATCTAAAGGAAATAGCTTCGAGCACAAACACAATGGCGCCAGAAAAGTACTTTACCTGGAACCGAAGTATGAGTGCCTTTTACCTTTCCTCCCCGGCAACGGCGCCAGAAAAGTGCTTGATGTCTACTTCCCCCTCCTTTTCCTGTAGACAGTGTTGGGCCTCCAAGAGCAGAGGTTTGTAGAACAGCAGCAAGTTTTCCCTTAAGTGGATCACCCAAGGTTTATCGAACTCAGGGAGGAAGAGGTCAAAGATATCCCTCTTATGCAACCCTGCAACCACAAAGCAAGAAGTCTCTTGTGTCCCCAACACACCTAATAGGTGCACTAGTTCGGCGAAGAGATAGTGAAATATAGGTGGTATGAATATATATGAGCAGTAGCAACGGTGCCAGAAAATAGCTTGCTGGCGTGTAGTTGATGGTGGTAGTATTGCAGCAGTAATGCTGATAAAACGATAAACAAGCAGTAGTAACTCAACAGTATTTAGGAACAAGGCCTAGGGATTATACTTTCACTAGTGGACACTCTCAACATTGATCACATAACAGAATAGATAAATGCATACTCTACACTCTTGTTGGATGATGAACGCATTGCGTAGGATTACACGAACCCTCAATGCCGGAGTTAACAAGCTCCACAATTTGTTCATATTTAAGTAACCTTTAGTGTAAGATAGATCAATATAACCAAATAGATCACATCAATACCATCATAGTGATAATTAACTCCACAATCTACAAGAGATCATGATCATAGCCTACGACAAGAACCACACGGTGCACACACTAGTCACCTTTACACACGTGCAGGAGGAATAGAACTACTTTAATAACATCACTAGAGTAGCACATAGATGAATTGTGATACAAAACTCATATGAATCTCAATCATGTAAAGCAGCTCATGAGATCATTGTATTGAAGTACATGGAGAGAGATTAACCACATAGCTACCGGTACAGCCCCGAGCCTCGATGGAGAACTACTCCCTCCTCATGGGAGCAGCAGCGGTGATGAAGATGGCGGTGGAGATGGCAGCGGTGTCGATGGAGAAGCCTTCCGGGGGCACTTCCCCATTCCGGCAGCGTGCCGGAACAGAGACTCCTGTCCCCCAGATCTTGGCCTCGCGATGGCGGCGGCTCTGGAAGGTTTCTGTGGTTTTCGTCGAACGCCTCAGGGTTTTCGTGACGGAGGCTTTATATAGGCGAAGAGGCGGCGCAGGAGGGCTTCTGGGGGGCCCACACCATAGGGCGGCGCGGCCCCCCTCTGGCCGCGCCAGGGTGTGGTGTGGGGCCCCCAGGGCTCCCCTCTGGTGGCTCTCGGGTGTTCTGGATGGTTCCGGGAAAAATAGGAACCTGGGCGTTGATTTCGTCCGATTCCGAGAATATTTCATTACTAGGATTTCTGAAACCAAAAACAGCAGAAAACAGGAACTGGCACTTCGGCATCTTGTTAATAGGTTAGTTCCAGAAAATGCACGAATATGACATAAAGTGTGCATAAAACATGTAGATAACATCAATAATGTGGCATGGAACATAAGAAATTATCGATACGTCGGAGACGTATCACCAACCAATTAAGAAGAGCAAACCCTAAAGCTTTTAAAGAAGGTGTAAAAATTAACCTAAGGTGAGGTGTCACACACAACATACCAAGAAAATCATTTGAGTCAACCCAAGCAAGAATTCTAACCTACACTCAATCATAAGTGTTAAATAAAAAAATTTGTTGGCTCAAAATTTTAACTTGTAGAAAAATACAGGTTTTTGAAAAATGGGGTGTTCCAGACCTTCCCCCCTTAAAAGAATCTCGTCCCGAGATTCCACGGCTAAGAGCTTGAACAGGTGTGGGAATTCCTGTCTCAGATAATCCTCCCGCTCCAATGTGGCTTCATCTTCGGAGTGGTTGCTCCAGTGAACCTTGAAGAATTTAATCTTTCTCCGGCGGGTGACTCTAACGGTTTCATCCAGAATACGGATAGGGTTCTCTCGGTAGGTTAAGTCGTGATTGAGGTCGATGGCACGGTAATCAATATCCTTAAAAACTTCAGGCTTGCTTGGTGCTTGGAGGCATCTTCGAAGTTGGGAGACATGAAAAACGTCATGGAACTCAGACAATTCGGGAGGTAACTCCAGCTGGTAAGATACTTCTCCCTTTCGTCCTAGCACCTTGAAAGGACCAATGTATCTTGGCGCAAGCTTGCCTTTAACATGGAAACGTTTCATTCCTTTGAGAGGGGTTACCCGGAGATAGGCGAAATCTGCGGTGCCGAAAGTTAATTCCCGACGCTTGTTGTCGGCGTAACTCTTCTGGCGGGACTGTGCAGCCTTGAGACGGTCATGGATAAGCTGAACTTGTTCCTCTGCTTCTCGAAGTATGTCTGGACCGAACACTTGGCTTTCTCCGGTCTCGGTCCAGTTGAGAGGGGTCCGGCATCTCCTCCCATAGAGGGCTTCAAAAGGTGCCATCCGAAGACTGGCCTGATAACTGTTTTTATAAGAGAACTTGGCGAATGGCAGGCAATCCTCCCACTTGGTTCCATAAGCGAGAGCGCATGCGCGGAGCATGTCTTCCAGAATCTGGTTCACCCTTTCGGTCTGTCCTCCGGTCTGAGGATGGTACGCTGTGCTGAAAAATAGTTTGGTGCCCATGGCTTCGTGAAGCTATTTCCAGAAATGTGAGGTAAACTGGGTTCCTCGATCGGATACGATAACCTTCGGAACTCCATGAAGACTGACGATTCTTGAGATGTACAGATCGGCTAACGCTCTTCCGCGATCGGTGGTCTTGACAGGTAGGAAATGAGCGACTTTGGTGAGACGATCTACTATCACCCAAATGGAATCATGTCCACGGCTAGATCTGGGAAGTCCGGTGATAAAATCCATTCCCACTTCTTCCCATTTCCACACGGGTATCTTCAAGGGTTGCAATAATCCAGCCGGACGTTGGTGCTCAGCTTTAACTTTCTGGCAGACGTCACATCGAGCAATAAAGAAAGCAATATCCCGCTTCATCCCATGCCACCAAAAGGTGTCCTTCAAATCTTGATACATTTTAGATCCCCCAGGGTGAATAGAGTAGAGAGTATTATGGGCCTCCTTCATTTTAAGATTCTTCAAATCGGGAATATTTGGTACGCAGAGGCGCCCATTGTACCATAGTACACCGTTGGGATCTATCGAAAATCCTTCTAGCTTTTTCCTGCTCATGCGACGCTTGATCCCTTCGATACTCTCATGCCCAACTTGGGCTTCCTTGATCTGATCTTGAAGGGTGGGTTTGGCTTCCATGGAAGCAAGGAATCCATGGCTAACCAATTCTAATCCGAATTCCTCAAATTCTTGATACAACATGGGTTGCTCGACTTTTAAACGAGAGTTAAGGGAACAGGGCTCTCGGCTGAGGGCGTCGGCTACAACGTTAGCTTTTCCGGGGTGGTAATGGATACTAAGGTCATAATCCTTAATGAGCTCTATCCATCTCCTCTGTCGCATATTCAACTCTCTCTGGGTGAAGATATACTTAAGGCTTTTGTGATCGGTGTAAATATCACACCTATTTCCGATGAGATAGTGGCGCCAAGTCTTGAGAGCATGAACCACGGCTGCCAATTCCAGGTCATGGGTGGGGTAATTGGCTTCGTGGGGTTTCAGCTGTCGAGAGAGATAAGAGATTACCTTTCCTTCTTGCATTAAGACACTTCCAAGACCAACTTTGGAAGCATCACAATATATCACAAAATCCTTGGTGACGTCGGGCATGGTCAGGATGGGGTCGGATACAAGTCGCCTTTTTAATTCTTGAAAACTTTCTTCACACTTTTCCGTCCAGTCAAACTTCTTACCCTTTTTAAGCAGAAGAGTCATAGGTTTGGCAATGCTTGAAAATCCTTCAACGAACTTGCGGTAGTATCCCGCCAATCCGAGGAAAGACCTCACTTCCGTAACATTCTTAGGGGGTTGTCGGTCCACAATAGACTTGATCAAAGAGGGATCAACAGAAAGTCCTCCAGCAGACAAGACGTGGCCAAGAAATCCAACTTCCTTGAGCCAAAACTGACATTTACTAAACTTTGCATAGAGTTGATGTTGCCGAAGGGTACCCAAGACTAGTCGCAGGTGCTCCTCATGTTCTTCCTCAATTTTTGAGTAGACTAAGATGTCATCAATGAACACTACCACAAATTTGTCTAGGTATTCCATGAAGACCTTGTTCATGAGGTTCATGAAGTAGGCAGGGGCATTGGTGAGTCCAAACGACATTACGGTGTACTCATACAGTCCGTAACGGGTGGTGAAAGCAGTCTTGGGAATGTCGGATTCTCGCCCTTTAAGTTGGTGATACCCGGTGCGAAGGTCAATTTTGGAGAAAACCTTTGCTCCGTTCAATTGATCGAATAGATCATCGATCTTTGGCAGAGGGTACTTATTTTTAATGGTTACTTCATTAAGTCTCCTGTAATCCACACACAAGCGAATGTTCCATCTCTCTTGTCCACGAAGATCACAGGCGATCCCCATGGTGATGCACTTGGCCTGATCAGACCTTTGGCCAACAGGTCATCCAACTGTCGCTTTAACTCAATCAATTCTTGGGGATTCATACGGTATGGTCTCTGGGCTATGGGGGCAGTTCCTGGGAGTAGTTCTATGATGAACTCAATGTCTCGATCAGGGGGCATACCGGGCAATTCTTCAGGGGAGACATCGGGGTATTCGGAGACAACGGGAACTTGTTCGAGGCCGGGTCCAGAGATACTCTTCTTGTAGAAGGCTTTGGATGAGTGTATAGTGGCGGTGTATTTTACGGGTAGGCCTTGATCATTGGTGAGGGTAATGGATTTCTGGACGCAGTCTATGTGTCCCTTATACTTGGTCATCCAGTTCATTCCAAGGATTACCTCTAAACCTTGTGCTCCTGATACGTCTCCGACGTATCCATAATTTATGTTGTTCCATGCTTGTTTTATGACAATACTTACATGTTTTGCTTGCACTTTATAATGTTTTTATGCGTTTTCCGGAACTAACCTATTAACAAGATGCCACAGTGCCAGTTCCTGTTTTCTGCTATTTTTGGTTCCAGAAAGGCTGTTCGGGCAATATTCTCGGAATTGGACGAAATCAATGCCAAACCTCCTATTTTCTCCGGAAGGCTCCAGAACACCGAAGAAGAGTCGGAGAGGGGCCAGGGGGCCACCACACCACATGGCGGCGCGAGCCAGGCCTAGGCCGCGCCGGCCTAGGGTGTGGCGCCCCCAGGTGCCCCCCTGCGCCGCCTCTTCGCCTATAAAATCCCTTTCGACCTAAAAACACCGTACCAATTGACGAAACTCCAGAAAGACTCCAGGGGCGCCGCCGCCATCGCGAAACTCCAATTCGGGGGACAGAACTCTGTTCCGGCACCCTGCCAGAACGGGGAAGTGCCCCCGGAAGCCATCTCCACCGACGCCACCGCCTCCACCATTGACAAGGTATCAACTTGTCAATGCCTATGGATTGTAGGCTAGGGTTTAGTTGGAAGTAGAGGGTAAGTCGATCTCGAAGGTTTCAGCCGAAAAGTACTCGACGAATATGAAAACTAGGGTTTGCAGACAATGATTCGATTGATTCTTCGTCCCTCGACTCCCCCTTTATATAGGAGGTGGAGCCGAGGGATTCGTGCTATACAAGTTTACAGAGTCCGGGACGGTTTCTAACTCATCCCGCCAGATTACAAACAACACTTCCTATTACAACTCTATCTTTCCTTAGTAAATCTTGGGCTCCCGAATCTTCTTATTCTTCGGGTATTGGGCCTCCAGTAAACCCCGGGTACCATCTTCGGCAGGCCCATTTGGGATGCCTATGTCAGTAGCCCCCGAGATTTTGCTTGAATCGTAGAGTCAGGGAAAATCTCCACTGTTTATTTTTATTCGGAAGCTTTTAACTTTTTTATACTTCTTCACATAAAATTCTATATTGTACAGGGATAATGGTAGTTGGGGCTAGTTCATCTGACGGATCAGGTACTAGTTAACTGCTCTAGTGGCAATCCGCAAAAACCTACTTCAAAATCACGTCCCTGGACATGATCTCGGGATACTGGTGTAAACTTCGACAGGTGCCGCTTAAGGTCTTACCATTCTGTCGAGTCCCAGTCGAATTTATCGGGTACCTAACGCGTCCGTTAGGATTTTTCTTCGTATCTGTTGATACGGATAAAAATGTGAGCGCAGTCTTTGGCGATGCCACGCCCAGAAACGGATCTGGGGTCTTACCTTCGCAATTTTGCGGCATTCAGAAATTGATCGCAACTTCGGCGTTCTGAGAATATATTGTCGAGTGCTTTTCCGGCTGTTGGAATGGCACATTTTATCGAGTCAAATATGACTTATATTGCTCTCCCGATGGGAGTATATGTAGAGTTAACTATAACTCGAAATATACTCTCTTTCTTTTCTATTTTTCCTTTGTTAATTTCATCGGGCACGCGAACAGCGTTCCCGATGGGAGTAGCCCCCGAGGCTACAACCAAGAACTTGTGCTTGGTTGTAGGCTCAACATTTTAGTCCACCTTGTCGCTATATTGTCATTATTTCCCAATATGATCTTTTTCTTCTTCTCTCTTTTTTATCTCTCGGGTGCGCGAACAGCGCTCCCGATGGGAGTAGCCCCCGAGGCTACAGCCAAGAACTTGTGCTTGGTTGTAGGCTCCCGCAATTTCTATATTGCCATAGTCGAAATTTTACTTTTGTCGAAGTAGCCCCCGAGCATTTGGGGAAAAACTTGTTTTTGATCAAAGGCTCCCGAAGTATTGAATAATTCTTCCTGTCGCCAATCTTCTTTTATTTTTCTTGTCGACATGCTTCCCTTAATCAAATCTACTTCATCCTTCTCGAATAGTCGTGATTTTTCTGCCCTGTGGGTCCGTTGCTTCCACCACGTTGACACGTCGTGCAAGTGGGGGACACACGTCCTCCGCTTTTTTTGGCGCACGTACGGTAACGCCTATCTCAGTAAAAATACCTTTTTACCCTTGTGTCTTGAGGATCTATTCTCACCACACGATTTCTTCATCCAACGGCACACTGCTTCACCCAATTCTTATATAAACCTTTCTTCAACCTCCGTTCATCCCCTCGCTTGCGCCGCTCACCTGTTCCTCTTCGCAAAAACTTCTCCTACGCCCAATCTTTCTCTGATCTTCCGCACTCACACACATTGCTCTGCCATTGCCGTTGATGCCACCGCGTGCGCGTCTGACTCGCCACAGCACTCCGGAATCCAAGATGGCCGCCGAGGATCTTGAGTGGGAGAGATCCAAAATCTCCAACCAAGACACCAACATGCTGAAGAGGCTTGGCCTCATGAAGAAGGAGGACGCCATCCGCTTTCCTAGCGAAGAAAGCTACCCCAAGCCTCCAATGGAGTATCGGGTTAGTTTTGTTGATCATCTCATCCGCGGCCTCTCGACCCCAATCCACGATTTCCTCCGCGGTCTTCTTTTTGTTTATGGGATTCAACTGCACCAATTGACCCCCAATTCCATCCTTCACATTTCCATCTTCATCACACTTTGCGAATGTTTCCTCGGAATCCCTCCCAATTGGGCTCTGTGGAAACGCATTTTCTGCCTCCGCCGCAATGGCTCCCACAACGTCACTTATAACATAGGTGGCGTTGTTATCTGTGTTCGTACTGATGTCGACTATTTCGACGTCAAATTTCCTGATTCTGTCCAAGGATGGCGCAAAAAGTGGCTCTACATTCACGAAGAAAGCGCCAACTCCGTTGAGCACAACATAGTTCCTTTCGACGGAAGTGCCAGAATTCAGCGCCGCCGCTCCTGGGATGCCGAAGCTTCCGAGGAAGAGAAAAAGGCGACAGAGGCACTCATGTCTCGTATTCGCCAGCTTCAAAACACTCGAGGCAAAGAGCTGTCTGGTGTTCAAATCACTGCCTACTTCCTTAGGATTAGAGTGCAGCCTCTTCAGGCTCGCAAAAATCCCCTTTGGACGTATTGTGGTAAAAATGACGCCAACAGAATCTCCGGTGATCTTTCCACCAAGGACTTGGAGAAGTTGATTCGAAGACTTTCTCGCTTTGGGTAAAGACCCAATTCCTTCCTCTTGTCGCGTGGAACCGTACAGCACCGCCAATCCACTCCCTGAGGTATTTTGTCTTGCCGAGTTTTTACCTTGTTTTGCACTTTCTCTGCATCTCATTATATTGTCATCTCTTTTAATTTTCCTTCTGGTCACTATTTTTTACAGAACCATCCTACTATGACTTCCCTTCCTCCTCTTCCGGAGGGTGGAGAAGTCGAGGAACAGGCCATCGTTGCCGAAGATATTCAAGGTTCTTCTATTCGTGAAAGTGAAGTCGCGGGTTCTCACAAATCTGCGGCTTCTCATGAAAAAGAAGTTGAGTCTGAAGCCAGTGAATCGACGCAATCCCTTCCTCCTGCTGTTTCTCCAAAGAACAAAAGGAAAAGGGCTGATGTTGAAGATTCTGGCACCTCTAAGGCTGAAGAAGTTGTTCCTTCTCATCCGAAGGCAGCTTACGATCCTTATGTTGAATCCCTCGTCAGCTCGTAAGTCGTCTTTATTTTTCTCTATTTTTGTACTCGAAATATTTATCTTGTCTTGCTTTTTATGCTGCCGATTTTTTGATTAATAGTGATGACGAGGAAGAAGTTCCAACTACTGACGTGGCTCCTCGGACAAGCACGTCACGTACTGTACTTGTCTCAGACACGCTAGTTGAAGGAGAAGAAACCTCGCCTCCTCAACAAAACGTCGTCACCACTACTCCACCATCCAGCCCCCTTGCTCCTTCACCAAAAAGGACAAGGGTTGAAAAGATTGTTGAACCTGCCCCTCAGTTGGGCAGTTCGTCGACTCTGCTCTTAGATGATGTAAGCTTGTCGACATCTATATTTTCCTCTTTTTTTTTTTTTTTTTTGTTTTTTCGCACCTTTTCTCTTTTTCATGCCGATGTTTTTCTTGCTGTGTTCACCTTGAACAGCCTATGATCAAAGATCTTCTCCGCATCGGTTCCCAATTTATTGGGTACCGTGAATATGCTAATAGAGCCGAAGGTAACGACTTTTATACTTGCTGTTTTTCCCTTGATTTTTTACTCCTGTTGCTTGTCGCGATTTTTGATCTTTCTTTTCTCTCCCTTCCATATCTCGACAGAGAAACTTGCAGAGGCCAACGAGCGCGCCGACGCACTTGCTCGAAAACTTGAGCAAAGTGAGGCGGCTCGCAAGAAAGCCGAACTCGCTGCTAGCAAAGCAAAGGTCGAAGCTGATGAAGCCAAGGCGAAAGCTGCTGGTGTCGAGGAACTGCAGAAAAAACTTGAGGATGCTACAGCTGCCTTAGATGAGCACAAAGCTGCGCAAGCTTCTCGTGAAGAAGGAATCCTCAAGCGCCTGAAAACTCAGAGCCGCCGCACTTTCAGTAATTTTGCTGATCTCTTCTTTTTTTTATGAGAATCGTTATTTCTTGTCGTTTCACTAATGCTTTGTTTCCTTGACAGCCCAAACAAACCAGGATTTTGATCTGACAAATCCTATCGATGATCCTGTTCTTGACGCACTTTCCTATCTGGAGCTTCATGGGTCCGAGATTCGTGAGGGTGTGTCGAATGCTAGCACAGTATTGTCGGCATTGTTCCCCTACTTCTTCCCGAAGAAAGAGGAGCCTGCGACTTTCCTCAACCTTGCCAAGATGTTCAATACGCCGGAAGACCTTGGACTAAAGATGCGCCAAGAGAATATGAAGGTTGCCGTTGAAAACACTGTCGCCTTGGTTGCTGACAGTCGACAGACTATCGACTGGATGAAAGTTGGCGACACCGAGCAAATAGAACAATCAAGGTGGAAGTCGCTGATCAAGGCAGCCAAGCCTAACACGAAGAAGATCTTGGCCTATCTCGGGATTAAGCCAGCGTCGACTCCTAGCTCGTCAAGGCCGGAGGTCTAGTTGCATGCCTCTGTTTTTCTTTGTTTCTTTTGCTTTTGTCGCCAAAGTAGTCGTTTGGCGACACGTATTTCCTTAGCTCCACTGTAATGCCCTTGTAATTATTCCAAGAGATTAATGAAGAACTTCTATCTTTGCTTGTCGTTTGATTTTATCCTGTTTATATTTCAGTTGATATTTGATAACTATACTCCAACTTCCGCTCCTTCCAATGTGTCGCCTTCTTCTTCTCGCGCGAGGAGAGCTTTTGCTGATACTGCACCTGTCGACGATACCTTGTCGCAAGAACTGGATGAACTTCGACAGCAGCTTTAGTATGCGAAGAAGCAAACACTTATGATGATGGAACAATCTCGCAAGTCATCTGAAGCCGAAAAAGTTGCTCTCCAGCAGGCTCGCGAGGCCGTGGCTGCTAAGGAAATTGCTGCTTCCGAGGCTGAAAAGGCGACTACTCGAGAAAATTTCATGCTCGAATTAATGAATGAAGCCAGTGCAGATATGTCGGGTATGCCTGTTTCATCCTCTGATATCTTTCATCTTCATGCTATTGTCTCTTAAAGGTTTCCACTTCTTTGTTTTGATAGGTGCCTTTACTGATGCTGCTGCCGAGGAAGAGAGGGTAAATGCCAGGACAAGCCTCCTTGTTAATCTTTCCCTGGACCATGGTTCTTTGTTTTGGGCTACCCCAGAGAGGACCCGCCAAATTGTCAGATTTCAAGATCGCGCCTCTCAAACTCGCGATTTCCTTGACTTCTGTACCAAGACCTTATCCATGGTTTACAACTCCATGTTTCCTCGGAACGTCCAACCAAAAACTCTTCCTGAATTGATGGAAAGGTTCAAGGATGCTCGCAGTATCCATGATTTTGTCAAAGCTCAACTAGTAGCTGGCGCCGTATTTGCTCTTATCATGCTCCAGATCTGCCACTCGAAGCTTGACCTTACCCAGGTTGTCGAGAAGGTTCACCAAAAGGTAAAACGTCGGAGAGTTGGTGTTGACAGGATTAACACGAAGGTTACGCCCATAGCCGAAGAAATGATTGAGGACCTGCTTCGGATGGATGCCGACTTTTTTGCCGATGGCCATTATGCCGATTTTCTTGGTGCTGCTCCTGAGGAAAACAGAGTTACTCTTGATGACATACTGAATCAAGACTAGTTATTTTCTTCTTGTAGATATTTCTTCTTTGTAATCCATGATTATATTGTAAAGCAATCATTATATTTCTCTGTTTGTCCAGCCCCCGAGTGTTTCGGTGACTCTTTACTATATTTGTATATTTGCGAGGTTTTGAACCAAGGCATTTATATATTTAAGGCGAATATGAGCCCCCGAGCTTTTTATTGAGTACTATTTTGTATTTTTATTGACTCACGAGGTATTTGAATACCAAGGCAAGGTTTTTCTTTTGTCGATGAACTATATTGGAATTCGTCGGGGCAAAGACTTTGGTCATGTCGATAAAGAAGAAAAGTTATATTGTCACTATCTTTATTATATTGCAGCACCGCGAGCCCGCCTCATTAAAAACCTTCTCCGGCCCCACTCGGTGCCCCGAAAAAGGAAAAGAGTGCGTCTGAAAACTCGCGGGCGTTTCAGTACATTGAAGTTTTACAAGGACTATATTTCGACTCTAGGCGTAGAACCGCCTAAGTTGCGCCACGTTCCAGGGGTTTGGCTCCTCCACCCTGTCTTCTTGTCCTTTATCCCGTATGCTCCTCCTCCGATTACTTCCGTGACGATGTAAGGGCCACGCCAGGGTGCCTCGAGTTTTTCATGACTTTTATGCGAGAGCCGAAGAACTAAGTCGCCCACCTGAAAAGATCTTGGCCGCAAACGTCGACTGTGGTAATTCTTCAAGTCCTGTTGATATTTTGTTACCCGAGATAATACTTCATCTCGAGCTTCATCAAGTGCGTCGACGTCGTCCTCTAGCGCTCTTCTCGATGTTTCTTCATCATATTCAGCGACACGTGGAGAGTTGTGCTCTATCTCGATTGGTAGTACTGCTTCTGCTCCATGAACCAGAAAAACGGAGTTTCTGCGTTCTTGTGTTTGGTGTTGTTCGGATGCTCCACAACACGCTTGGTAGTTCTTCTGGCCAGGTATGTCGAGCTTTTTCCAGTGGTCCTAACAAGCGCTTCTTGATGCCATTGCAGATGATACCATTGGCTTTCTCGACTTGCCCATTGGTTTGAGGATGTGCTACTGACGCAAAGTTCAGCTTGATACCCACCTCTTCGCAATAATCTTTAAATTCATGGGATGTGAAGTTACTGCCGTTGTCTGTGACGATGCTATGGGGCACTCCAAATCTGAAGACGAGGCCTTTTACGAATTTTATCACGGATGCTCCATCTGGTGAATTTATCGGCTTCGCTTCTATCCACTTTGTAAACTTATCGACAGCTACTAGCATGTACTCCTTTCCTCCTGGCCAGGATTTGTGTAACTTACCCACCATATCAAGTCCCCATTGAGCAAAGGTCCATGACAATGGTATTGGTGCTAGTTCTGCTGCTGGAGAGTGAGGTTTTGCGGCAAATCTTTGACATGCGTCGCAAGTTCTTACTATGTCCTTAGCGTCCTCGATTGCTGTCAACCAGTAGAATCCTGCCCGAAAAACCTTGGCTGCGATAGCTCGACTACTTGCGTGGTGGCCACATATTCCTTCGTGTACATCCTTTAGAATTATTCTTCCTTCTTCGGGTGTGACGCATCTTTGCAAGACGCCTGAAATACTTCGCTTATACAGTTCTCCCTTGACCACCGTAAAAGCTTTGGAGCGTCGAATTACTCGCCTTGCCTCAACTGGATCGTCGGGTATTTCTTTCCTCAGGATGTATGATATGTACGACTGCATCCACGGTATCTGTATCACCATGACCAGGTCCTGATCTTCTTCTTCGTCCTCTTGCTTTTCCTTGGTAGCCCCCGAGGGTTTCTTCTCCTTCTTTTTTGATTTTGTCGACTTAGTGGATCTCTCTGTTATTTCTTCCCAGAATACACCTGGCGGGACTGCAAGGCATTGCGACCCGATGTTTGCAAGAACATCGGCTTCGTCGTTGCTCAATCTGCTAATATGGTTTACTTCGCATCCATCGAACAACTTCTCGAGTTCGTTGTATACCTCCTTATATGCCATCATGCTATCATTGACTGCGTCACATTGGTTCATAACTTGCTGTGCCACCAGCTGTGAGTCGCCAAAGATTTTTAGTCGAGTTGCACCGCAGGCTTTCGCCATCTTCATCCCGTGTATGAGAGCCTCATATTCTGCTTCATTGTTAGATGCGTTAGGGAAAGTCATCCGAAGGATGTACTTCAACTTGTCGCCTTCAGGTGATATGAGTACTACTCCTGCGCCAGCCCCTTCTAGTCTCTTGGACCCATCAAAGTTCATGGTCCAGGTTCTCGATAAGTCTGGAGGTCCTGTATTTTGCAACTCCATCCACTCTGCGACGAAGTCCGGCAATATTTGTGATTTTATTGCTTTTCTTTTTTCATACGTGATGTCCCGAGGGGAAAGTTCTATTCCCCAAAGGGAGACACGACCCGTAGCTTCTGGGTTGTTCAGTATATTTGACAAGGGAGCTTCATTGACCACTATGATCGGATGTGCCGAAAAATAGTGGCGCAATTTTCGTGCTGTCGTGAATACTCCATATGCTATCTTTTGGTACTGCGGATACCTTTGTTTTGATGGCGATAAAACTTCGCTGACGAAGTATCTCGCCTCTGCACGCCGTGGAGTTTTCCTTCTTCTTCCCTTTCGACAACTAGCACCGTGCTCACCACTTGGGGCGTGGCTGCGATATATAGCAGGAGAGGCTCCCTTTCTTTTGGTGCCACCAGAATTGGCGGTGTCGAAATTGTGCGCTTCAAATCCTCGAAAGCTCTGTCGGCTTCTTCGTTCCACTGGAATTTATCTCCTTGTTTTATCAAAGCGTAGAACGGCAGTGCTTTTTCTCCCAGCCTAGCGACGAATCTGCTCAGAGCTGCGACTCGCCCCGTTAGCTGTTGTATCTCCTTCAACTTTGTTGGCTTCCTCATTGTTACGATAGCCTGTATTTTGTCGGGATTTGCTTCAATCCCTCTTGCTGAGACTAGAAACCCCAAAAGTTCTCCTATTTGGGACGCCAAAGGAACACTTCGTCGGGTTCAGTTTGAGGCAGAACTTATCAAGGTTGTCGAAGGTTTCCTTGAGATCCTCGATCAGCGTTGCCCCCTTTTTTGATGTTATGACGACATCATCAATGTATACTTGCACGTTCTTCCCAATCTGTGTCGCCAAACACTTCTGCATCATCCTTTGATATGTTGCTCCCGCATTTTTTAGACCAAAGGGCATTGTTCTCAGAAAGCAAAACACGCCGTAAGGTGTAATAAACGCGGTCTTTACTTCATCTTCTTCTTTCAATCTGATCTGGTTATAACCAGAATATGCATCCAGGAAGGAAAGACATTCACATCCAGCCGTGGAGTCGATAATTTGATCGATCCTCGGGAGGGGAAAGTGATCCTTTGGACAATGTTTATTGAGACACGTAAAGTCGACGCACATGCGAAGGACCTTAGTGTTTTTCTTCGGCACCAGCACAGGATTTGCTACCCATGTGGCTTCTGTGAATATCTCTTTGATAAAACCAGCTTCTTGTAGTCGATTGATTTCTGACAGCATGGCTTTGCGGTTTGGTTCAAAAACGCCGCAAAGGTTGTTTGATTGGTCTCGCTAGTGGATCCAAGTTTAGGTGGTGCTCGGCAAGTTCCCCTGGGTACTCCTGGCATGTCGGCTGGACACGATGAGTAGATTTTCCAGTGCTCACGGAGGAACTCAACGAGCGCGCTTTCCTATGCGATATCCATGTCGTTTGCGTTAGTTGTCGTCTTTTTTGGATCTGTCTGATGTATCTGCACCTCTTTTGAATTTTTCTCGGTACTGAAAGTTGATTCTTTGTTTGGCCTTCCAACGTCTGGCGATGCGTCGTAATCAGTCATGCTTTTTGACGCCAAGTACTCAGCTTGCATCCCGAAAGTTTCGACAACCGGTGGAAATCCTTGTCGCACTTATCGGCTAAGGCAAAGCTTCCTTTAATCGTGATTGGTCCCTTTGGTCCAGGCAACCTCCACAACAAGTATGTATAGTGTGGCACTTGCCATAAATCTAGCATATGCTGGTCGTCCCAACAGAGCGTGATATTGCGACGGAAAATCCACGACTTCAAACTCGAGCCTCTCGATTCTATAATTTTCTCGGGTCCCAAACTGAACGTCGAGATTGATCTTTCCCAATGGATAACTTGGTTTCTCCGGTGTGATGCCGTGGAACCGTGTGTCTGTTGGTTTCATGTTTGCTAAGGATATGTTCATCTTCCTCAATGTATCTGCATACATAAGGTTTAAGCTGCTGCCGTCTATGAACACTCGAGAGACATCAAATCCCGCGATAAGCTGGCGAGAATAAGTCTTGGCTGCCCTGGTCGAGGATCTGGCTGGGGAAGATGTGCTATTGTGATGCCGTTATCTTGTCATGACCAATTATGGTACTCACATGTTGGTGGATGCATTTTCTCTGCAATTTACACCTGTCGTGAGATTACTTCGAGCTCTATTGGACGGCCTTCCCTTCGAATCATCGACAACTGCTCCATTGGAATTAGGATCAACATAAGGTGGTGGTGCAGTGCTGCCGCTATTCCGAGCCGATGCCGATTGTCGTCTGTAATCGCGGGAGGAGGCGGCAAGTGAATCTCGCACGGGTTCTCGAGGATTTCTCTCGTGCTGCCCGCGCATTAGCGTTCTCTCGCATACCGCAACATTGCTTGAAAATTTCGACAATCCTTACGCAAGTGCCCTGACTGTCTTTTCCGTTGTCGTCGAGGAAAAATGCATCCGGCACGGTCCGTTCATCATCTCTTCGGGGGACACGAAAGGTCTTGGGAACCTAGGCCCGCTATTTTGCCTGTTGCGTGAATCATCCCTGTTATCACCTCGCTGTTCACTGCTTCTCTGGTAATCATCTCTGTTGCTTCCTCCTGTATTTGTCCGAAAACCTGCCGAAATTTGTCCTGGGGCGTCGTAGTTCTGGTACGTCCGAGGAAATCTTCGCCTCGGTTGATAGTTTCGACCGCGGTCCTCCTCTGGCGACCTGTGTCGTTTGTTGTGGACAGCGTCTTCTCCATCTGCCCATTCATTTGCTATCTCCATTAACGCGGATACTATCTTTGGATTGGTCCTTCCCAAGTCTTCGACGAAATCTCCACGCCTGACTCCTGCGACAAACGCATCTATTGCTCTCTCGTCAGATATATTTTCTGCTGAGTTTTTAATGATATTCCACCTCTGGATGTACTTCCTCATTGGCTCATCTGGCTTTTGTCGACACGCTCTCAACTCCTCTAACGACACGGGTTTTTTGCACGTGGATCTAAAGTTCTTGACGAACACATCCTCGAAACTTTCCCAGCTGTCGATGGATCCTGGAGCGAGTTTCTTTATCCAAGATCGTGCGGCTCCACTCAAATGCACCTGGATGCTTTGCATGGCTGTTGCCCTAGTTCCTCCTGTCAGCTTCACCGTCTCTAGATAGTCGACTAGCCAGTCCTCTGGATCTTGAAGGCCGTCGAACTTCTTGAAATTATCGGGTAACTTGAATCCTGAGGGGACTCGAGTTTTCCGGACTCTCCTCGTGAAGCATGGCAAGCCACACATATCTTCGTCGGTCAGCTCCGGAGATTGCCGATGATCCCTTCTGCTCTGCCGCGCTCTGTCGACTCTTGCTTGTGCTGCTGTGTCTCTTGCTCCACTTGGTCCTTCAGGTGCTGCCGCTGTTGCTGCTGCGGGTCGTGGACTATTTTGTCTTGCCGCTCCTTCGGGAGGCGTTGATACAAACGCTGTCCCCATAGCTCCAACTCCTGCTACCGCCATATTGTATAGTGTTTCCCTTGGATCACCTGGAGGTGGTTTAGATGCAAGGATAAAAGCATGTGTCGCCATATACCCAGCCTCTGGTGTCTTAGGGATGATATTTCCTCTTGTATCTATCGACATAAAGGACATGTCGAGGTTTTGGACCAAGTGCTCTCTTTCTGCTTCGGGTATATGTTGCAGCCTTGATCTTGCTCTGTTTCGCGCCTCCCGGTGGCTATCACCCGTAGTTCTAGATTGTCGACTTAGATCTGCCCTTCTCCTGCTGGATGCAGAAGCTGCCTCCTTCCTCCTGTTCAATTCAGCTGTCTGTTTTTCCAATTCCCTGGCAGCTCGTGCGAGCCTATATTGATATGCTTGCAATTCTTCTGGTGTGGCTGTGGTAGCCATTGGTTTTGTGCCATTCATAGCTCTCGCGGCTCTGTCCCACGCTGCTTGTGAAAGTTGAACTCTATCTCGCGGCTCTGGCCCGACGTATTTGTTGCCCAGGCCTTGTCGCAGATTGGAGGGATCGACGTATGGATTTCCCAGACTGTCGAAAGCCTCAGATGTTTCCTCTTGATCTTCGATGGCGTAAATCTGATGATACTTTTGTGGGGACCCCGGACTAGCTGTCCGAAATACCCTGTTATGTATACAGTTCACGTTCCCATGATCAGTGTGCCGTGAACACATAACCGAACTGCTATCAAATTACATCATCCTTTACAAAACGGAATAAGAAAATTACAATAAAGTCACATGACCCATCTTTACAAGATAGCCTCGAAGGGCCTAATCTAATCATCAGAGTAGCAGAATCACTTCAGCAGCGTAGAGCCCAAGTCATCTGCCTTAACCCTACAGTGCAATCGATCGGGAAGACGTTCCTAGCTCGCATAGACGTCGTCAACTCCTTCTTCATCTATCGAAGTCCTCCAGGTCTGGCCAAGTAAATAGCCAGGGACAAAGCCGTGAGTACATTTGAATTGTACTCGCAAACCATCAAGAAGGTGATAACAATTCTAACTAAAGAAGACAAGAGAGGAAGAATGGTTTCTCTGGTGGATATAGCATGTGAAAGAGAATCAGTTTCTCTTGTGGATATAGCATGTGAAAGAGAATCAGTTTCTCTTGTGGATATAGCATGTGAAAGAGAATCAGTTTCTCTTGTGGATATAGCATGTGAAAGAGAATCAGTTTCTCTTGTGGATATAGCATCCCACATCACAGTTGAAGGGGGACACTAAGAGGGTGATAAGACATTTCTATGACATCTCTATATCTTTGTTAAAGAAGAGTTCCTCTACATGAAACACTAGGAAGGGTCACCCGCTTTTGTTTCATTTTCCTCGACCATCTCCACATGGTCGGCACAACATCTTTCCCGTACCCTTCCGGTACTTCCAACACACATTTCCTTTGGAAAACATTTTCTAAACCAAAACTCGACACAGCTCTGTAACGGCCATCCCAACCGTCCATGACCGCGGACGCGGCTATTCGAATAGTTTTGACTCTGCAGAGTTTGCAC
The DNA here is from genome assembly GCF_019359855.2 of Lolium perenne. NCBI lineage: Eukaryota > Viridiplantae > Streptophyta > Magnoliopsida > Poales > Poaceae > Lolium > Lolium perenne. The sequence goes on along the minus strand of NW_027249013.1, from coordinate 186,440 downwards.
ACTTTCACCACAACTATCCGGATACCTATCGTGTGGGCATCATCCCCGCATAACGACATAAGCCACGACGGATACCCGGACATAACCTTTCGCCCATTCGACTTAACACGAGGTCCTACCCTATGGAGTATGTACCTCCCCGGCACCGTGGCAGCTCACCTCCTCTAGAGCGTGGCTCCACCGCCAAGCCAGGAGACCCATAGTGTCTTCCGGACGGGTCAGCCCCGAAGGCCTCCCGTTATACTATTGTCCCAACCTCGACAACCCGGACTCGGGGGTAACCGTACCCTTGTATAGTTGTGCGGTGCCTCATGCTAAGAAGAACAAACGTCAAGTTAAGCCCCGTGCCCACGTTGGAGTAGCTATGGTTGCGCTGTGTAATTGTTCCGGGCGAATACAAAGAACCATGTGTCGTTTTTTTTTCTCAAAACCCAAGTCACACACACATTCCTTTTTTTTTCAAACATCTTTGACAAGATCCTTTTTGCCTTCATAAACCATACACTTGGGTAAGGTTATCTTACCCAAGGTTTTCATAAACATTTACAACAAGGTAAACCTTGAGGGGTTCCCAACCTAAAGTTTTATGTAGGAGCTAAGATACCTCAATGGCATGATGCTAGCCGTCATACCTCTAAGGAGATGATAATTGAGGTGTCAAGGGGATTATACATGCTTAGGATAAGCACGCATGGGGACAACATAAGTAGGAGGATTCGACAAAAGGGTCACGATGTTGATCATCATACCACTAAGAAGATGGTAAAATAGGTGGTCAAGGGGGCATACATGCTCAGGGTAAGCATGCATAACAACAACAAGGGGTTCAACATACTTGAGAGTAAGTATGCATAACATCAACAAAAGGTGTGGCACTCTTGGGAGTAAGTATGCATAGCATCACAAGGTAGAAGGTATAACAAGGGCATGATACTAACCATCATACCACTAAGGGGTGCAAAAAGGGTGTCAAGAGGTCGACACACACAAGATAAGTGGGCATACCCCTCACACTTAGAGGGTACACCAAGATCATGATAATGAAGACCACCATATCACTAAAGGGGGTTGTAGGTGAGGTGTCAAAGAGAATAAACATGCTCATGGTGAGCATGCTCCATCAACATAAGTAGAAACAACACAAGATAGATCGAGAGACAAGAACAACAACAAAGTAACCACAATATGTGATTAAACATTCAGAGATCAAGAGATGGCTTGCCTTGGTTGGCTTGTCCCTGGTTTTCCTCAAAACCTTCTCCAAAATCCTCCCCTTCAACTTCTCCCTCGTTCGTATCTAGCGTCGCAAAAGTAAATAATACATACAATCAAAACATAACTCAAGAACCAAGGTGTGAATTAAATACAAATGAAAACATGCAGGGGAGTTTTGTGACAGTAACAAATCATGGTTTGGCTATTTTTGAAACAAAAGGGGGTGACAAGGTTTTAAAAAATTTAAATAGATTTTAAATCTATCATAGCATGTGACACACATATACTCATAAGCAGAGACAAAACTTTAATATCAGAAAGTAGCAGTATTTTTCCTAGATGACCAGTAACAAAACAAGATCAACACAATTGGATTCATCCAAAAATATTAATCCTACAATTTTTAAAATTACAAACACTAAACAGAATGCAGTGATCATGTTTAATGCACTAAAAATCGTACAAAAATCCTAAAAACATGGGACCAGTGGCGTTTGAAAGGTGATGAAATTTTTGATCTAACACAACTGGTTTCATCCGATTTGGGTTTGTGGATCTGGAGATATTTGCGATTTAGTGCCACTGATTTTGAAGAAGAAAACAGAAAATTTCAATTTCGGAAATGGGCGGGAATTTTCCTGGGCTGCGCAGAATTTGAAAAAAAACGGGCCGTGCGGTGGAGTTTTCTGGGTCGGCCCAGGAGGCATTTCCAGGTGGAGCTGAGGGAAAAAAAAAATAAAGGAAAAGAAAGGGAGAGGGGGCCCGTGGCGGGCCAGGCTGTTGCATGGCCAGCGTGGCCATGCAGCCCATGCACACGCATCGGGAGGAACAGATGCGGGGCGTCATTCTCCTCCGCTTCAGGCGTGCGCGACGGACGGAAAAAGAAAAGGGGGGGGGGGCGGCTGGGAGAGCTTACCGGCGGGCGGCGATGGGCGGCGGCGGAGCTCCGGCAGGCGGTGGTGGCTTGAGCCGAGTCGAGGCCGACCAGAGCGCGTCCAGTAGCTCCTCCTTCGTCTGTAGCAGCTCCTCCCGACATGCTCCCCTCGCAGCAGCTCCCGGTCCGGCGGCGTTGGCGTCCACCTTCGGCGAACCTGGGCGGCGCAGGGGTGCGGGTTAGGATGATCAGGGCATGGTGTGCATCAGGGAAGGGAAAAGGAGAGAAAAACAAAGGGGGCCGGGCGGACGCATCCTTCACCGGCCACCTCGTGGTGACCACGGCCGCGGCGCTCTCGCCAGCGAGCAGCAGCAGAGAAGAGCGCTCAGCACCTTCTGGGTGAGGTCTGAGGTGGGTGAGGACTAGTGTGAGGGAGTGGAGTGCTGTGGGTGTCATTTTATAGCCGGGCGGGGTGGCATCGGTTGGGAGCGTGGCGGTGGCGTGGTGATCATGCCCATGGCGAGCCTGGCGAGGCTGCTGTGGGGCAGCGCTGGCCTTGGGAGCATGCGCCTCGAAGATGGGGATGCCAGGGCATCATCATGGCGTGGTCTTGGGAGAGAACGAGGCCTGGAGCTCTCTACCCCAGATTGGGTGACCACGTCCATGGCAAGCTCGGGCAGGACGATGAAGAGGGTTGCAGCTGGTGTGATGGACGATGCAACGTTCCAGGAATCCTGGGAGAGGCCTGAGACATGGCTAGGGGCGCAGGGGTGCAGCCCTAGGGTTTTTGGTCAAGGGCTATGCCATTTATGGCATTGGGAAGGAAGAAAGGATGAGGGAGGTGGAGGGGTGGTGTAGGGCTAGCTAGGGAAGCTAGGTAGAGGTGTAGGCCGTGGGGTAGCAATGCAGGTTCGGGGTGGCTCAATGGTTAGTCAAGACAAGGGATTGGGAGAGAGTGTGAGGGATAGGAGGTGCACCAATCTTTCCATGAGTACATCAGGTTCTCCCTTGGTTTCTTACTTTCCAACGTGGTGCTGCAGGTTTACCAGAGGGAGGGAGGACAGCAGGAGGGATCACGGATGCATGGGTGAAGATTTAGCTAATCAAAGATAGATATGGATGGAGGGATGTGGTCAAAAGAAATAAAGCATAGGCATGGCCGGCCACTTTTTGCATTTCCTAGATGACATGCATATTGCTAGAACGGGTCAAGAGGGGTGGATAGGTAGAGTTGAAGTTGATGGCCATGTCCCAAATAAATCTTTGATATGGTTAGAAAAAAAAATTAAAGAGATTGAAAAAGAGATGAAAACGCTTGATGAACAAAATTCATTCACATAGTTGTGCTCTCAAAACTAGTGATGGTAGGAGGTAGATAAAAGGGGTGTGATGGATGCATAGGAGGTGCCATTTTAATTAGAGATTTATTTGCAAGGTATCTCAATTTTCTAGGGACAATTGGGAAGGAATTTAATTTAAAAAGGAGTTGAAATATAAAGAGGAGCTAGACAGAAAAATAGGTCTTCAAAAAAAACTCTACTCACTTTATTGAACAAGGTAGATTTTCTTAAATAGAAACAAGAGATTAAATAAATAGGGATTATTTTTTTGGTGGAAACAAGGTGATATAGAATACCACACACATCTCCCATTTTCTTCGAGAAAGTAAATTGAAAAGCTTTGATAAAACTAGAAGTGGCTTTATGGTGAAAATTAGGGAAGAATCGTAAAGAGGATTTTTGGTAAATAAAATATTTTGGGAGAAGTGATCTCAAGGGTAGAGGGTGGCTACATAATTTAGCTATAATCTTCCCTCTTGGTTTTGTGGAGATTGAACATGGATAAAAACGAGAGGTAAAAGAAGGAGAAGTGATCTAGTGCTGAAACAGTGAGAAGGGTGTAAGATGAAGTGAAAAAATATAGGGTGCAAAGGCGTTAAGGTACATGCAAGACGTGGAAGTTGTAAGGGGTGCTGCATAGATGAGATCCATGCGTTGAGGTCACCAATAACAGTTGTGGGTTCTTAGATATCAACTGCCAAAGTTTGAACATTTTAAGCCTGCCAAAAACAGATTTTTGACTTGGCCTCAAAACAGACAAGGATAAATGGGTATAGGAGAGATCTGGTTCAAGGCAAGGACATGATTGGGAAGTGCTAACGACAGGGTAGGTCTAGGGCTAGGTGCATTGCCTTGGATGGCAAGGGGTAGATGATCCCATGTTTTGAATTAAAGGATGATTTTACCACTATAGGTGTTGTTCTTTGAGGTAGCTCAAGACAAAACTTAACAGATAGAACAAGACAATACAACTACCAACAGATCAAAACAATTTAGTATGACAAGCAGATCAAGGAAAATTCATCCAAATTAGTCTATAGAAAAAGTTTTTGTTCCCCCTAATTTTTGCACTTTGGATAATTAAACACGTTTGCAAAAGTTGGGGTGTTACAGATCTTCCACCCTTAAAATAATCTCGTCCCGAGATTACTAAGCGTAGGACTAGAGGGGTTGTAAAGTTTAACTAAAGTTAGACTCCATTCTTCTGTAGATGTGCCGTTGCCGAGAAAGTCGTTGCTTCATCTTCTGGGAGACATGATGGATTCCTGCCGATGGCGAGCTTCATGAAGAGGTTGACTACTCCATGTAGGTGTTAGATCTGTAGCTTCTAAGCGATCCTAGCGGGGGTTCAAGATTCTGGGAGAGTTAGTGCACTCCAGCGGTGCTTTAGCAGGGTTGAAAACTTTTTAGAGTTAACTTTAAATTTTTGTGGAAGACGAAGTCTTCCACCCTTAAAATTGTTCATAGAGGGGTTTATAAACTCAAAGCTTCGGCTACGGGTCTTGTCGGTGCTTTCGAAGAAGTGATCTTTCTCTCGTCTTGAGTTGAAGCATCTTCAGGGAGCGAGGTGCAATCCACAGCTTCAAGGGGAGTTAGTGCATTCCAAGTTTCCAACGGTGTTTTAGAAAGGTTTAAAATTTTAGGGTCAGCTCCAATTTTTTTTTTTTTTTTTTAGTGGAAGACGAAATCTTCCACCCTTAGAAATTTTCATCGGGTTTTTCGAAAAACTCAGAGCTTCTGCCTTGTAGTCTTGTCTGGGGCTTCAGAAGAAGTCATCGATCTTCCGTCATCAGTTGAAGGATCTTCATGGGCGACGTTGAGACCACAACTTCAAGAGGCACTCACGGTGTTTACTAAACCATATAACGCGCGGTAAGTTAGTGAGTTGATGAAGCGCCTGGTTGTTGTCCATATGAAGCAGCATCAAAGGTCGTCGGAGACAATCTTCAGCTTGAGGGTCGGTGCTGACTTTTACTAGTTAAGAAGTGAGCGGTTAAATTACACCTATTCTTGAGTCTTGAGGTATCTTCATGAGCTTTACTTGATGAGGACCAGATGAACCACGCGATGTAGCTTGGCTTTGACGCTATTGTCCTCTCAGCTTGTTAGACGGTGTGTTAGAGGGTAGTTTCAAAAAGTTATACTTGAAGTTAGCGCGATTATACTCCAAGGTTAGACAAAGTTAGTATTTTATCGACGAGGTTGGTGAGGTGAAAACATATTAGGGAGGCTTTCTAAGCTAGGTTATCACACCAAGAGTGTTTTTTTTTTTAAACTGAAACACCAAAACAATCATACACACAACAAACAGATAAAAACACTCAAGGCAGCATACTAGGAAACAACAAGCAATCATCACACCAGACAAGGTACTCTAAGCATCTAGGGATGCCTAATACGCAGGGGTAACTCAATCAAAGCGATTGAGTTTGTCCTATCCATCCTATTGGTTTGGGGCTGGTCACAAATGCTGACGTCTTCATCTTGCTAACATTGGCTTCAACAAGGATCCTTGTAGTAGTTGTTGGCGAAGCGACCTGGTGTTGACTCGTCGATGTTGAGGTTGAAAGCGGAAACTTCGTAGAATCGAGGGTCTCATCATCCTGAGGACGTGAGGTCTTTAGAGGGGTAGCTGTTGAGGTACTCCCAAAGTCGAAAACTTCTGGTGGCTGGCCTAAAAATTACTAGTCAAGAATTGAGGACTCGATCCCTGGCGACTGCAAAAGTGCAAGTCCACGGAGAAACAAGGTCAGCTCCTTGACACACTTTGGTGACAACCAAAGACATGATCTTATTATTCTTTTATGTGCACACTAAGTCGGCCTCCAATCTTCAATAGCTGTCGTTGGAGATTCATGAGTCTTCCTGAGTGATTGATGTATCTTTGAGTTCGAGTCTCCGGTCTGAGTTGGGGACATCGTCCAATATGTAGGTTTGAAGTGGATGAGACAACAGAGTAAGAACTTTCAAACATTTTTATAAGCGGAGAGATAAGAATTTAGAAGTTTTGAAGAAATAAGAGGAGTAGAAGCTATGCTTCCGACTAAAGAAAGAATTTGTTTCGTAAATAGTTTTTCCCAAAGTACTTGTGCCCTAACTAACGTCCATGCTAACTAAGGTCTCCTACAGTCAGGATAGCTCTGATACCAGCTCTGTGGGGACCCCGGACTAGCTGTCCGAAATACCCTGTTATGTATACAGTTCACGTTCCCATGATCAGTGTGCCGTGAACACATAACCGAACTGCTATCAAATTACATCATCCTTTACAAAACGGAATAAGAAAATTACAATAAAGTCACATGACCCATCTTTACAAGATAGCCTCGAAGGGCCTAATCTAATCATCAGAGTAGCAGAATCACTTCAGCAGCGTAGAGCCCAAGTCATCTGCCTTAACCCTACGAACAGCGGGCGGGAAGACGTTCCTAGCTCGCATAGACGTCGTCAACTCCTTCTTCATCTATCGAAGTCCTCCAGGTCTGGCCAAGTAAATAGCCAGGGACAAAGCCGTGAGTACATTTGAATTGTACTCGCAAACCATCAAGAAGGTGATAACAATTCTAACTAAAGAAGACAAGAGAGGAAGAATGGTTTCTCTGGTGGATATAGCATGTGAAAGAGAATCAGTTTCTCTTGTGGATATAGCATGTGAAAGAGAATCAGTTTCTCTTGTGGATATAGCATGTGAAAGAGAATCAGTTTCTCTTGTGGATATAGCATGTGAAAGAGAATCAGTTTCTCTTGTGGATATAGCATCCCACATCACAGTTGAAGGGGGACACTAAGAGGGTGATAAGACATTTCTATGACATCTCTATATCTTTGTTAAAGAAGAGTTCCTCTACATGAAACACTAGGAAGGGTCACCCGCTTTTGTTTCATTTTCCTCGACCATCTCCACATGGTCGGCACAACATCTTTCCCGTACCCTTCCGGTACTTCCAACACACATTTCCTTTGGAAAACATTTTCTAAACCAAAACTCGACACAGCTCTGTAACGGCCATCCCAACCGTCCATGACCGCGGACGCGGCTATTCGAATAGTTTTGACTCTGCAGAGTTTGCACACTTTCACCACAACTATCCGGATACCTATCGTGTGGGCATCATCCCCGCATAACGACATAAGCCACGACGGATACCCGGACATAACCTTTCGCCCATTCGACTTAACACGAGGTCCTACCCTATGGAGTATGTACCTCCCCGGCACCGTGGCAGCTCACCTCCTCTAGAGCGTGGCTCCACCGCCAAGCCAGGAGACCCATAGTGTCTTCCGGACGGGTCAGCCCCGAAGGCCTCCCGTTATACTATTGTCCCAACCTCGACAACCCGGACTCGGGGTAACCGTACCCTTGTATAGTTGTGCGGTGCCTCATGCTAAGAAGAACAAACGTCAAGTTAAGCCCCGTGCCCACGTTGGAGTAGCTATGGTTGCGCTGTGTAATTGTTCCGGGCGAATACAAAGAACCATGTGTCGTTTTTTTTTCTCAAAACCCAAGTCACACACACATTCCTTTTTTTTTCAAACATCTTTGACAAGATCCTTTTTGCCTTCATAAACCATACACTTGGGTAAGGTTATCTTACCCAAGGTTTTCATAAACATTTACAACAAGGTAAACCTTGAGGGGTTCCCAACCTAAAGTTTTATGTAGGAGCTAAGATACCTCAATGGCATGATGCTAGCCGTCATACCTCTAAGGAGATGATAATTGAGGTGTCAAGGGGATTATACATGCTTAGGATAAGCACGCATGGGGACAACATAAGTAGGAGGATTCGACAAAAGGGTCACGATGTTGATCATCATACCACTAAGAAGATGGTAAAATAGGTGGTCAAGGGGGCATACATGCTCAGGGTAAGCATGCATAACAACAACAAGGGGTTCAACATACTTGAGAGTAAGTATGCATAACATCAACAAAAGGTGTGGCACTCTTGGGAGTAAGTATGCATAGCATCACAAGGTAGAAGGTATAACAAGGGCATGATACTAACCATCATACCACTAAGGGGTGCAAAAAGGGTGTCAAGAGGTCGACACACACAAGATAAGTGGGCATACCCCTCACACTTAGAGGGTACACCAAGATCATGATAATGAAGACCACCATATCACTAAAGGGGGTTGTAGGTGAGGTGTCAAAGAGAATAAACATGCTCATGGTGAGCATGCTCCATCAACATAAGTAGAAACAACACAAGATAGATCGAGAGACAAGAACAACAACAAAGTAACCACAATATGTGATTAAACATTCAGAGATCAAGAGATGGCTTGCCTTGGTTGGCTTGTCCCTGGTTTTCCTCAAAACCTTCTCCAAAATCCTCCCCTTCAACTTCTCCTCGTTCGTATCTAGCGTCGCAAAAGTAAATAATACATACAATCAAAACATAACTCAAGAACCAAGGTGTGAATTAAATACAAATGAAAACATGCAGGGGAGTTTTGTGACAGTAACAAATCATGGTTTGGCTATTTTTGAAACAAAAGGGGGTGACAAGGTTTTAAAAAATTTAAATAGATTTTAAATCTATCATAGCATGTGACACACATATACTCATAAGCAGAGACAAAACTTTAATATCAGAAAGTAGCAGTATTTTTCCTAGATGACCAGTAACAAAACAAGATCAACACAATTGGATTCATCCAAAAATATTAATCCTACAATTTTTAAAATTACAAACACTAAACAGAATGCAGTGATCATGTTTAATGCACTAAAAATCGTACAAAAATCCTAAAAACATGGGACCAGTGGCGTTTGAAAGGTGATGAAATTTTTGATCTAACACAACTGGTTTCATCCGATTTGGGTTTGTGGATCTGGAGATATTTGCGATTTAGTGCCACTGATTTTGAAGAAGAAAACAGAAAATTTCAATTTCGGAAATGGGCGGGAATTTTCCTGGGCTGCGCAGAATTTGAAAAAAAACGGGCCGTGCGGTGGAGTTTTCTGGGTCGGCCCAGGAGGCATTTCCAGGTGGAGCTGAGGGAAAAAAAAAAATAAAGGAAAAGAAAGGGAGAGGGGGCCCGTGGCGGGCCAGATTGCATGGCCAGCGTGGCCATGCAGCCCATGCACACGCATCGGGAGGAACAGATGCGGGGCGTCATTCTCCTCCGCTTCAGGCGTGCGCGACGGACGGAAAAAGAAAAGGGGGGGGCGGCTGGGAGAGCTTACCGGCGGGCGGCGATGGGCGGCGGCGGAGCTCCGGCAGGCGGTGGTGGCTTGAGCCGAGTCGAGGCCGACCAGAGCGCGTCCAGTAGCTCCTCCTTCGTCTGTAGCAGCTCCTCCCGACATGCTCCCCTCGCAGCAGCTCCCGGTCCGGCGGCGTTGGCGTCCACCTTCGGCGAACCTGGGCGGCGCAGGGGTGCGGGTTAGGATGATCAGGGCATGGTGTGCATCAGGGAAGGGAAAAGGAGAGAAAAACAAAGGGGGCCGGGCGGACGCATCCTTCACCGGCCACCTCGTGGTGACCACGGCCGCGGCGCTCTCGCCCGGCGAGCAGCAGAGAAGAGCGCTCAGCACCTTCTGGGTGAGGTCTGAGGTGGGTGAGGACTAGTGTGAGGGAGTGGAGTGCTGTGGGTGTCATTTTATAGCCGGGCGGGGTGGCATCGGTTGGGAGCGTGGCGGTGGCGTGGTGATCATGCCCATGGCGAGCCTGGCGAGGCTGCTGTGGGGCAGCGCTGGCCTTGGGAGCATGCGCCTCGAAGATGGGGATGCCAGGGCATCATCATGGCGTGGTCTTGGGAGAGAACGAGGCCTGGAGCTCTCTACCCCAGATTGGGTGACCACGTCCATGGCAAGCTCGGGCAGGACGATGAAGAGGGTTGCAGCTGGTGTGATGGACGATGCAACGTTCCAGGAATCCTGGGAGAGGCCTGAGACATGGCTAGGGGCGCAGGGGTGCAGCCCTAGGGTTTTTGGTCAAGGGCTATGCCATTTATGGCATTGGGAAGGAAGAAAGGATGAGGGCGGTGGTGGTGTGGTGTAGGGCTAGCTAGGGAAGCTAGGTAGAGGTGTAGGCCGTGGGGTAGCAATGCAGGTTCGGGGTGGCTCAATGGTTAGTCAAGACAAGGGATTGGGAGAGAGTGTGAGGGATAGGAGGTGCACCAATCTTTCCATGAGTACATCAGGTTCTCCCTTGGTTTCTTACTTTCCAACGTGGTGCTGCAGGTTTACCAGAGGGAGGGAGGACAGCAGGAGGGATCACGGATGCATGGGTGAAGATTTAGCTAATCAAAGATAGATATGGATGGAGGGATGTGGTCAAAAGAAATAAAGCATAGGCATGGCCGGCCACTTTTTGCATTTCCTAGATGACATGCATATTGCTAGAACGGGTCAAGAGGGGTGGATAGGTAGAGTTGAAGTTGATGGCCATGTCCCAAATAAATCTTTGATATGGTTAGAAAAAAAAATTAAAGAGATTGAAAAAGAGATGAAAACGCTTGATGAACAAAATTCATTCACATAGTTGTGCTCTCAAAACTAGTGATGGTAGGAGGTAGATAAAAGGGGTGTGATGGATGCATAGGAGGTGCCATTTTAATTAGAGATTTATTTGCAAGGTATCTCAATTTTCTAGGGACAATTGGGAAGGAATTTAATTTAAAAAGGAGTTGAAATATAAAGAGGAGCTAGACAGAAAAATAGGTCTTCAAAAAAACTCTACTCACTTTATTGAACAAGGTAGATTTTCTTAAATAGAAACAAGAGATTAAATAAATAGGGATTATTTTTTTGGTGGAAACAAGGTGATATAGAATACCACACACATCTCCCATTTTCTTCGAGAAAGTAAATTGAAAAGCTTTGATAAAACTAGAAGTGGCTTTATGGTGAAAATTAGGGAAGAATCGTAAAGAGGATTTTTGGTAAATAAAATATTTTGGGAGAAGTGATCTCAAGGGTAGAGGGTGGCTACATAATTTAGCTATAATCTTCCCTCTTGGTTTTGTGGAGATTGAACATGGATAAAAACGAGAGGTAAAAGAAGGAGAAGTGATCTAGTGCTGAAACAGTGAGAAGGGTGTAAGATGAAGTAAAAAAATATAGGGTGCAAAGGCGTTAAGGTACATGCAAGACGTGGAAGTTGTAAGGGGTGCTGCATAGATGAGATCCATGCGTTGAGGTCACCAATAACAGTTGTGGGTTCTTAGATATCAACTGCCAAAGTTTGAACATTTTAAGCCTGCCAAAAACAGATTTTTGACTTGGCCTCAAAACAGACAAGGATAAATGGGTATAGGAGAGATCTGGTTCAAGGCAAGGACATGATTGGGAAGTGCTAACGACAGGGTAGGTCTAGGGCTAGGTGCATTGCCTTGGATGGCAAGGGGTAGATGATCCCATGTTTTGAATTAAAGGATGATTTTACCACTATAGGTGTTGTTCTTTGAGGTAGCTCAAGACAAAACTTAACAGATAGAACAAGACAATACAACTACCAACAGATCAAAACAATTTAGTATGACAAGCAGATCAAGGAAAATTCATCCAAATTAGTCTATAGAAAAAGTTTTTGTTCCCCCTAATTTTTGCACTTTGGATAATTAAACACGTTTGCAAAAGTTGGGGTGTTACAACTTTGTACTTAGATCTACGTTGGGTTTGGTGACATCATCATTGAGATTGATGAAGACCTTGCCCACTGTGAGAGATTTGTCGATGAAGTCGTAACTGTCGACATCGCTTGAGCCATCGCTTATATATGAGTCCGCGGATGACTCAAACGACATGTCGTTGAAGATCTTGGCGAGTTTCTCTCTTGTTCTGGTGCTGACGTAACGTGTCGCCGAGGTTTCTTCTTCTCCTGACTCGGTTGACGATGCATAGCTTGAAAAATCTGAATCGACCACCGACGATCCCGACAAAATCGGAATCTCGACACGATACGATCCTTCCTTCTCGACGCGAAAGTGAAACCTTCCGAACATCATCTCCATGGGTTCCGCCAGATACGCATATGCATCCAAACGGGAGGGTGGGCGAGGAACAAAATCGACAAGACCAGCAGCGATCTGTTTACCTCGATCCATTGTGTTGCTTGCGGTTGACGATGTCGAAGATCTTGAGCGTGCCATCGAGATCAGCTCCTTACGCCTCTAGTTCCCACAGACGGCGCCAATTGACAAGGTATCAACTTGTCAATGCCTATGGATTGTAGGCTAGGGTTTAGTTGGAAGTAGAGGGTAAGTAGATCTCGAAGGTTTCAGCCGAAAAGTACTCGACGAATATGAAAACTAGGGTTTGCAGACAATGATTCAATTGATTCTTCGTCCCTCGACTCCCCCTTTATATAGGAGGTGGAGCCGAGGGATTCGTGCTATACAAGTTTACAGAGTCCGGGACGGTTTCTAACTCATCCCGCCAGATTACAAACAACACTTCCTATTACAACTCTATCTTTCCTTAGTAAATCTTGGGCTCCCGAATCTTCTTATTCTTCGGGTATTGGGCCTCCAGTAAACCCCGGGTACCATCTTCGGCAGGCCCATTTGGGATGCCTATGTCAACCATGCTCCGTGAGTAGTTCTCCCATGGACTACGGGTTCTAGCAGTAGCTATGTCGGTATACTCTCCCCCATGTACTTCAATACAATGGTCTCATGAGCTGCCTTACATGATTGAGATTCATCTGATGTAATCGGTGTTGTGTTTGTTGGGATCCGATGGATGATACATTATGATTAGTCTATCTATAAAGTTTGTGAAGTTATTGTTGCTGCAATCTTGTTATGCTTAATGCTTGTCACTAGGGCCCGAGTGGCATGATCTTAGATTTAAGCTCTATATTGTTGCTTAGATTGTATCTACAAGTTGTATGCACATGTCACTGTCCGGAACCAATGGCCCCGAAGTGACAGAAATCGGGACAACCGGAGGGGATGGTAGTGATGTGAGGATCACATGTTTTCACGGTGTGTTAATGCTTTGCTCCGGTGCTCTATTAAAAGGAGTACCTTAATATCCAGTAGTTTCCCTTGAGGCCCGGCTGCCACCGGCTGGTAGGACAAAAGATGTTGTGCAAGTTTCTCATTGCGAGCACGTACGACTATATACGGAAAACATGCCTACATAATTAATAATCTTGATGTTCTTTCTTAATGCTTTGATTCCTATCAATTGCCCAACTGTAATTTGTTCACCCAACACTTGTCACTTATTGGAGAGTTACCACTAGTGTAGATCGCTGGGAACCCCGGTCCATCTCTCATCATAATATACCTGTTCTACATGTAATTGGAAGTAGTATCAACTATCTTCTCGTGCCATCGCTCTCATATTGCTATTACTGCTGCTTTGTATTCTTGTTACTACTGCTCTCATATTCTTGTTACTTTCACATCACCCCTGTTGCTAGTGCTTTTCCAGGTGCAGCTGAATTGACAACTCAGTTGTTAAGGCTTATAAGTATTCTTTACCTCCCCTTGTGTCGAATCAATAAATTTGGGTTATACTACCCTCGAAGACTATCGCGATCCCCTATACTTGTGGGTTATCAAGACTGTTTTAAGGCGCCGTTGCCGGGAGGCATAGCTCTACTCATAAGTTCACACGGGGGAGTACACTCTACCTCTCTCTCTGTTTTATTTTATTTTGTTTTGCTTAGTTTACTTTTGTCTAGTTTATTTTTGCTTAGTTTATTTCTGTCTAGTATTAGTTTGCGTAGTTTACTTTTGCTTAGTTTATTTTTGTCTTGTTTTATTTGTCTCATATACCCAAAAATCCATAAAAATTTGAAAAACCAAAAAATAAAAAACTACTGTTATGGGAGAACCAACAACCTACTTGGAGCTCATAGAATGTTATAATAATTATAGGAAATCAAGAGCTGGTGAAATAATGAGTGCTATGATAGAAAAAGTGGATACAATTGCTAAAATCTTGCTTAAACGCCATGATATAAACTGTTGCTCTCAACAGGATACTAAACATCTTAAATTTCAATCTGGCTTTAGTGAGGAATTTTTAATTAAGAACTATAATCGGAATTGCTATATTCATTATGGGTTCGAAGAGGTAGAACAATTTGTCGTGTTTATGGGAGCCTCTGAGATCGAATCCTTCATGGTTGAGAATTATGAAACTTGTGTTGTTTGTAAGGACCTTAAAGATTATGTCTCTTCTATCCTTAATTGTTGCATAGAATGCTTCGGTAATAATCCTTATATCATTGATTATAAAGAGAGACACATTAATGCACAAGAATGCACTCACAATTTGCAGGAACCGGTGGAAGAAGAAATTGATGAACCTGAAAGCTCATTGGATGAAAAAGAGGAGGAAATTGATGAACCTGAAAGCTCATTGGATGAAAAAGAAGAGGAGAGCGACGAACAAAAGGAGGAAGAATGGATTAGCTACCCATGCCAACCTTCTAATGAGAGTAACTCTTTATCCCTTACACTATTTGATTGTCCTCCATGCTTACCGGAAGAGGTTGAATGTTATGTTCCTGTGGATTCTCTTGAAATAGTACCTATGAGTAATACTTGTGAGAATAATTATGCTACTGTTATTTATGATAATCCATGCTACTTTGATAAATCTTATGATAATGCTTTGTTTGTGCCTGATGTCGAAATGCATGGTACTAAAGAATTTTGCTTGGCAAATGTTTATGATAAATCTCTAGATGATGGTCCTATGTTACTTGATAATATTAATTGTGCTACTAATGAAAATGGGATTGGAGAGTTCTTTACTTATTCTATGAGTCCCATATCTCTTGAGAATGATCAACTACCTTGTTATATTATTAATAAAAGTAAGTTTGAAAGCATTAAATCCACTATTCTTGAACTTGATAAAAATTATATGTTTGTGGATCATGAAAAGTATGCTGCATGTGATAGCTATATTGTTGAGTTTGTTCATGAAGCTACTGAAAATTATTATGAGAGAGGAAAACATGGTTGTAGAAATTTGCATAGTACTAATACGCCTCTCTATATGCTTAAAATTTTGAAGTTATACTTATTCTATCTTCCTATGCTTGTTACTTTGCTTTTCATGAACTTGTTTATTTACAAGATTCCTTTGCATAGGAAGCATGTTAGGCTTAAATGTGTTTTGAATTTGCCTCTTGATGCTCTCTTTTGCTTCAAATACTATTTCTTGCGAGTGCATCATCAAAACTGCTGAGCCCATCTTAATGGCTATAAAGAAAGCAACTTCTTGGGAGATAACCCATGTGTTATTTTGCTACAGTACTTTGTCTTATATTTGTGTCTTGGAAGTTGTTTACTACTGTAGCAACCTCTCCTTATCTTAGTTTTGTGTTTTGTTGTGCCAAGTGAAGCCTCTAATCGAAGGTTGATACTATATTTGGATTTCTGCGCAGAAACAGATTTCTATCTGTCACGAATCTTGGTCCAATTCTCTGTAGGAAACTCAGAAAATTATGCCAATTTACGTGCGTGTTCCTCAGATATGTACGCAACTTTCATTAGTTTTGAGTTTTCTGATTTGAGCAACGGAAGTATTTTATTAAAATTCGTCTTTACTGGCTGTTCTGTTTTGGCAGATTCTGTCTCTGTTTTTTGCATTGTCTCTTGTGGACTTTAAGCGAGGTTTTCTAGACGTAGAGAGCTGTAGCTAATGTTTTATTGAGTTCTTGCAATGTGCCACTACAGGACCAAGGTGGATTCAAATTTTTTGAGTACTAACCCCTCTAATGAAGTTTATGAGAAGTTTGGTGTGAAGGAAGTTTTCAAGGGTCAAGAGAGGAGGATGATATATGATCAAGAAGAGTGAAAAGTCTAAGCTTGGGGATGCCCCCGTGGTTCATCCCTGCATATTTCAAGAAGACTCAAGCGTCTAAGCTTGGGGATGCCCAAGGCATCCCCTTCTTCATCAACTTATCAGGTTCCTCCCCTGAAACTATATTTTTATTCGGTCACATCATATGTGCTTTACTTGGAGCGTCTGTGTGTTTATTTTCGTTTTGTTTGTTTGAATAAGATCGGATCCTAGCAATTCTTGATTGGGAGAGATACACGCTCCGCTTTTTCATATGAACACTTGTTCTTCGTTTTACTTTTAATGTTCAATGATAAAAGTTGGAAGCTACAATACTTATTGTTTGGTTGGAAAAAGAAAATGCCTCATATGTCTTGGATAATTTGATACTTGGCAATTGTTTTGAGCTCTCAAGTAGATCATAAGTTTTTGCATGTAGTTTAAACCTATTAGTGGAGAACTACCGTAAAGCTTGTTAAAATTGGTTTGCATAATTGATCTCTCTTAAGGTCTAGATATTTTCTGGTAAAGTGTTTGAGCAACAAGGAAGACAGTGTAGAGTATTATAATGCTTGCGATATGTTCTTATGTAAGTTTTGTTGTACCGGTTCATACTTGTGTTTGCTTCAAACAACCTTGCTAGCCTAAGCCTTGTATCGAGAGGGAATACTTCTCATGCATCCAAAATACTTGAGCCAACCACTATGCCATTTGTGTCCACCATACCTACCTACTATGTGGTATTTCCTGCCATTCCAAAGTAAATTGCTTGAGTGCTACCTTTAAACAATTCAAAATTTATTACCTCTGATTTGTGTTAATGTTTTATAGCTCATGAGGAAGTATGTGGTGTTTAGCTTTCAACCTTGTCATTTACTTTTGACGGACTCTCATATGGACTAGTGGCACATCCGCTTATCCAATAATTTTGCAAAAAGAGCTGGCAATGGGATTCCCAGTCCCAAATTAATCAAACTAAATAGACACTCCTCCATGGTATGTGATTGTTGGACGGCACCCGAAGGATACGGTTAGCCATGGCTTGTATAAGCAAAGGTTGGGAGGAGTGTCATCATAATAAAACTAAAATAAAAAGGCACTCCTTCATGGAATGAGATTGTTGGCAGGCACCCGAGGATTCGGTTAGCCATGGTTTGTGAAAGAAAGGTTGGAAGGAGTGCCACACAAAAATTAAATAAAATGGGAGCCGCTCTTGAAAGTCCGGTTGGCGAGGTAGTTAGTGTACCCATTACCATTCGTTGACAACAACAAACACCTCTCAAAATTTTACTTTTTATGCCCTCTATATGTTTTCAAAACCAAAGCTCTAGCACAAATATAGCAATCGATGCTTTCCTCTTTGAAGGACCATTCTTTTACTTTTATGTTGAGTCAGTTACCTACTTCCTTCCACCTTAGAAGCAAACACTTGTGTCAACTGTGCATTGATTCTTACATACTTGCATATTTGCATTCATCATATTACTTTGTGTTGACAATATCCATGAGATATACATGTTGAAAGTTGAAAGCAACTGCTGAAACTTATATCCTCCTTTGTGTTGCTTCGATGCCTTTACTATGAACTTATTGCTTTATGAGTTAACTCTTGTGCAATCTTTTGATGCTTGTCTTGAAAGTACTCTTTATGAAAAGTTTTGCTATATGTTATCTACTTTTTAGCAACTATAGATCGTTTCCTTGAGTCACTTCATTCATTTCATATGCTTTGTAACAGTATGATCAAGGTTATGTAAGTAGCATGCCACTACAGAAATTATTATTTTTATCGTTTACCTGCTCGGGACGAGCAGGAACAAAGCTTGGGGATGCTGATACGTCTCCGACGTATCTATAATTTCTGTTGTTCAATGCTTGTTTTATGACAATACTTACATGTTTTGCTTGCACTTTATAATGTTTTTATGCGTTTTCCGGAACTAACCTATTAACAAGATGCCACTGTGCCAGTTCCTGTTTTCTGCTGTTTTTGGTTCCAGAAAGGCTGTTCGGGCAATATTCTCGGAATTGGACGAAATCAACGCCAAACCTCCTATTTTCTCCGGAAGGCTCCAGAACACCGAAGAAGAGTCAGAGAGGGGCCAGGGGGCCACCACACCACATGGCGGCGCGGGCCAGGCCTAGGCCGCGCCGGCCTAGGGTGTGGCGCCCCAAGGTGCCCCCCTGCGCCGCCTCTTCGCCTATAAAATCCCTTTCGACCTAAAAACACCGTACCAATTGACGAAACTCCAAAAAGACTCCAGGGGCGCCGCCGCCATCGCGAAACTCCAATTCGGGGGACAGAACTCTGTTCCGGCACCCTGCCGGAACGGGGAAGTGCCCCTGGAAGCCATCTCCATCGACGCCACCGCCTCCACCATGCTCCGTGAGTAGTTCCCCCATGGACTACGGGTTCTAGCAGTAGCTATGTCGGTATACTCTCCCCCATGTACTTCAATACAATGGTCTCATGAGCTGCCTTACATGATTGAGATTCATCTGATGTAATCGGTGTTGTGTTTGTTGGGATCCGATGGATGATATATTATGATTAGTCTATCTATAAAGTTTGTGAAGTTATTGTTGCTGCAATCTTGTTATGCTTAATGCTTGTCACTAGGGCCCGAGTGGCATGATCTTAGATTTAAGCTCTATATTGTTGCTTAGATTGTATCTACAAGTTGTATGCACATGTCACTGTCCGGAACCAATGGCCCCGAAGTGACAGAAATCGGGACAACCGGAGGGGATGGTAGTGATGTGAGGATCACATGTTTTCACGGTGTGTTAATGCTTTGCTCCGGTGCTCTATTAAAAGGAGTACCTTAATATCCAGTAGTTTCCCTTGAGGCCCGGCTGCCACCGGCTGGTAGGACAAAAGATGTTGTGCAAGTTTCTCATTGCGAGCACGTACGACTATATACGGAAAACATGACTACATAATTAATAATCTTGATGTTCTTTCTTAATGCTTTGATTCCTATCAATTGCCCAACTGTAATTTATTCACCCAACACTTGTCACTTATTGGAGAGTTACCACTAGTGTAGATCGCTGGGAACCCCGGTCCATCTCTCATCATAATATACCTGTTCTACATGTCATTGGAAGTAGTATCAACTATCTTCTCGTGCCATCGCTCTCATATTGCTATTACTGCTGCTGTGTTACTGTTACTACTGCTCTCATATTACTGTTACTTTCACATCACCCCTGTTGCTAGTGCTTTTCCAGGTGCAGCTGAATTGACAACTCAGTTGTTAAGGCTTACAAGTATTCTTTACCTCCCCTTGTGTCGAATCAATAAATTTGGGTTATACTACCCTCGAAGACTATCGCGATCCCCTATACTTGTGGGTTATCAGCTCCTAAGACAATTAGGTCAGATTGGAAAGATACTCCTTGTATGACTATGGGAACGTTTAGACAAGACATCCGGGCCTTAGCGGTGGATCCCGGAATTTGAACTAACATGAGGCGTCTCATGGCGGTTGGTTTCATCCCACTTTTCTTAACGAACGGTTCGGTAATGAAAGAATGAGATGCGCCGGAATCAAAAAGGACTCGGGCAGGAGTGGAGTTGACTAGAAACGTACCCATCACGATATCCGGAGCTTCCTCGGCCTCTTCAGCGCTGGCATGGTTCAGATGTCCATGGGCGGCATTGGCCTGCTTCTTGATCACGAGCTTCTTTCCTGACGCGGTCCTAGCTTGAGCTTGAGGGGGCCTTGGGGCGTTGGAGCGTTGAGGTGTCCTCATCTTGGTGGGACACTCACGAGAGAAGTGTCCAGGCTTCCCACAAGTGAAGCATCCATCGCCTTGAGGGCGAGCTGGCGGATTGGGGCGGGGGTTGGTGTTGAATCCTCCGGAACGGGGCTGCGGAGCTGAGCGATTGGGGGCATAGTTATTGGAGCGGTAAGCTGGTGTTGGCGAAGGGTTCCTCTGGGGTGGGTTGACGGGTCTTGATGGGGGTGGACTGCGGTACTTGGGGTTGCTGGGCCCACCCTGCTGCTGTTGCATCTTGCGCTTCCTGGTTTCATAGGCAGCCTTGCGCTTAGATTCCACCAAAATAGCGGCATCCACAAGCGCTTCCAAGTCGGGGTAGGGTACAGCCACTAGGATACTCTGGATTTCTTCATGCAGACCATTCATGAAGCGGTCGCGCTTCTTCTCGTCAGTGTCAACATCTTGCGGGGCATACCTGGCCAGGGTGTTGAACTTCTCAAGATAATCCACCACGTTGGAGTTGTTCCGCTTCAGGTTGAAAAATTCATCACGCTTCATCTTGATCAAACCGGTGGGAATGTGAGCCTTACGGAACTTGGCGGTGAATTCCGCCCAGTTGATGACATGATCAGGAGCTTGCATGGCCTTGACATTCTCCCACCATGCTCGGGCGGGTCCCGAGAGAAAGTGAGTGGCGAGAAGAACCTTCTCGTGATCTCCTACCGCGGCGACTTCAAGGTTGTTTTCAATGGTGCGGAGCCAATCATCCGCGTCGAGGGGAGCGGCACACTTGGAGAACACGGGCGGGTTGGTGTTCTGAAAGTCCCTAAGGCGTGACCTTGGTGCTTCCTCACCGTGTCCTTCTCCTTCTTCATTGTTGCGGTTTCCCGCGGCGGCTTGAGCGATTTGCCGAAGCGCGGCAATGTTAGCTTCACTCTCCTGGCGGGCACGCTGGCGATCCTCCATCAAGAGGCGTAGGATCTGAGCCATGTTGGGGTCCGGAGGTGGTGGTGGTGGTGGTGGGTTTCCGGAAGTGGAACCTCCATGGCGGGTTTCAACCATCTGAGGAGGTGAAAACGACATACATGGAAATGAGATGATGAAAAAGTTCATGTGTTCAAGTGCTCGTTGAATAAGGGGAAGGAATGTGCATGCATAAAAAGAAAACTCCAAAATAAAGGGAAATAAAAACCAACACAAATACTAACATGCAACCACAAACATTGGTACCACCAAAAGCATCAAGTTCACATCCAACATGGTCACACACGGACCAACAAGTTCATCGCATCAAAGGGGACATCCTATCATCAACCAAGTCTCGAAGGTGCACAACTAGAAATCATCAAGTGGTGCGGAAGGGCCATCGAACGGGGGCTCCTCGGGATCCTCCTCATCATCCGGAGTAGCCTCCACGGTGTGAAGTGGTGCGGGCTCTTCGATTGCGTCGTTGATGAAGGCGCGGTCTTCGTCATCTTCATCATCAAGCCCATCAAGTCCTTCTTCCTCCATGTAGTCCTCATCGTCGCTCACAAGGGCGGTGCTCTCCTTGCGGATATCTTCGCCGTCGTCCTGAGTCTCCTCGATCTTCTCCTCGGCTTCGCGGAGGGCGGCCTTGAGGTGCATAACCTTGACCTTGAGCATGTAGTTGGACTCGCGGACACGGAGGGCCTTCTTCTATTGGCGGCGATGCTTGAGCTTAGCCAACTTCAAGTCCATCTTGAGCCCCTCCATCTCATGCTTCAACACCTCATTCTCCATCCTGTTGGAGTCAAGGCTGAGCTGTGTCTTGAACAACAAGTTCTCCATCTGGCTCACTTGGCGTCCAAGGGGGCAAAAGTAGGGGATCATAGTAGGAACCCCCTCCTCATTGCGGCATCCCAAGAAGGCGTGAGGTAGTCCCATGGCCTCCAACTCGACACGGTGGTGAAAGACAAGACGAGAGAGGGCCGCTTGGAGCACCCTCACAAGTCCTTCCTCCCACGTGCGGTCAAAGACCTGGACCTCTATCTCCTCAAGCTGCTTCACATGAGAGCCACGAAGTGTGCAAACCACCATCCGGGACATCTCGCCGTCCTTGGTGCTCTCCATCTGTCCTCCCTTCACTTCGGGCGCCAGGCGTCCAACGGCCCGGGACACCTCGACAAGGGAGGTCTCGAACAGGTAGGGAGGCTTCTTGAAGCCAAGCTGGATGCTCTCAGTGAACATCGGTGGATCCATCTACAAAAAATTTAAGTTCTTAATTAGTATGATGATCAAAGTGTGCCAAATTTTTAAGTGCATAAAGTAAAAACATTAATAATTAATGCAAGTAAAGTTACTATCCAAGAGAAAGTAGGGGAGAGACTAGGCATTATTTCAGCATATAGTCATCTCATTTTTATTATAGAAAATAGTTTTTGCACTTTCTTAACGTCCATGCTAACTAGGGCTTCCTATGGTCAGGATGGCTCTGATATCCAGAATTACATCATCCATTACAGTACCGAATAAATAAGTCTTACAAAGCGGGTCACATGACCGAGCTTACATAATGCCTCGATGGGCAAGTTCACCAAACACATGCAGTGGATACACATCAACGTCGTCGGGCCCAAGTCATGCCTTAGACCTACAGGCAACTGACTTGGAGAGCGTCCTAGGTCGCATAGTCGTCATGATATCCTCCATCGTCTTCATAGTCCTCCTCAAAGTCTGGCCAAGTTAATAGCCAGGGACAAAGCCGTAAGTACATTTGGAATTGTACTTGCAAACCATCATAAGAGGGGTGCAACAATCTAACTAAAGGAGACACGAGAGTGAGACAAGTTTCTCTTGTGGGTATAGCATGTTCCTTCTTTTATTGTTTACTTAGCCTTCCGACTTCTCAATTGAAGGGAATACTATGATTGTCCGATGGCATCTCTATATCTTTGTTAAGGAAGAGTTGCATTTCTCCATCTCAATTGATGGGTATGCGAGGGAAAATCCTATGACATCTCTATATCTTTGTTAAGGAAGAGTTGCATTCCTTCATCTCAAGTGATGGGGATGCGAGGGAAAGTCCTATGACATCTCTATATCTTTGTTAAAGAAGAGTTCCATCTATGGAAACATTTAGGAAAGAGTTCCCTACTTGGTCTCAATTTTTCCCACGACCATCTCCATATGGTCAACACACGCCCACTTTCCGTACCCTTCCGGTACATAAAACACAACACTTTCTTTGCAAAGCCTTTGTCAAAACAAAACGCAAGCCCCGGTAAAGGTAGACCATTGCAACCCGTCCATGACCGCGGACGCGGCTATTCGAATAGATTTAACTCTGCAGAGTGTGCGCACTTTCCCCACAAGAACTGGTAAATCCGCCGGGATCATCCCCGGATCGTCATGCAAAAGTATGCGAGACTCGGATAACCAGTCATAGTCTTTCGCCCGTCTCCATTGGCACAAGTCCTTCCCTGAGGGCTTACCCCTTCCCGGCACCCCGGCAGCATACCTCCTTTTGAGCGTATCTCCGGCACCACGACAGAAGACCCTCAGTAATCGTCCGGCTATAGACAACTACAGTGTATTGCCTCCTTCAGAGCGCAACCCGGCGTCGGAGGTCCTCGTGACCCTCTCTAGAGAGTTGTGAAGGGTGCTCATGCCAACTTCAACAAACTACGGCCTAAGCCCGTGCCCACTTTGGATAATGTGGTTGCACGAAATAAAGTTGGGCTGGTGTACACATATACGCAGTGCCCCTTTTTAGAAACCTTTTTCCTCTTTCCCACAACACCTTGGTGTTCCACGAACAGCCATACACACCTTTCCCAACATCTTTATCAAGATCCCTTGCTTTTATAAACCATACACTTGGGTTAACTTACCCAAGGTTTTCATAAACATTTACAACAAGGTAAACCTTGAGGGGTTCCCATCCTAAAGTTTCTTGAGAAGGAACTACTATGACATCATGGCCGAGATGGAGTTCATCATGCCATGAGAGTATAAGTGGGTGGCAAAGGAGAAAGGAATCTCACTTGCTTAAGGTAAGCATGTAAGATAATAACATAGGGTGGATCAACTTTCAGATTTGGTGGTGTTATTAAACAACTTGGGTGGAGTAGGTGTATCACCTTTTTTAACAAACAAGGGGGTACACGGCATACTTCTTTCAATGTGAGAAATACCCCAAACTTTATGACTTTGATACCTCGAGACTACACAAAGTGGGGGTGTGGTGTAAAACTCTAATATAGAAAGGTACATGCTCAGGTTGAGCACTCCCTAGGACTCAAGGGAGTAGCACGGCAGTGACCATGCATCCCAACATGTGTGAACCAAAATGTAGGACCATCACAAGGAACCACTCCTATTACAACCATACATAGACCAACATAGAGATATCAACACATAAAGAGATAAGATGCTTAGGGACGTCAACAAATGGCATCCAACCCACATCATTCAGAGTTCAAAGATGGCTTGCCTTGGTTGGCTTGTCCCTGGTCTTCCTCAAGTTCTTCACCAAAGTCCTCCCCTTCCACTTCTCCCTCGTTTGTATCTAGCGTCGCAAAAGTAAACGATGCACACAATCAACACATAGTTCAAGAAACAAGAGCAAATAAATGAAAACAAATAAATATGCAGGGGAGTTGTTTGACAGTAACAAAACATGATTTGGCCATTTTTATAAACAATGCATCGAGATTTAATTAAAAACATCACATTCTAAACCTATCATTGCATGTGGCACACATATAAACATAACCAGAGACTAAACATTACTAACAGAGGCTTGTGGTATTTATTCTAGATGCACAGTAACAATATAAGGTTAACCCAGTTGCAAACAGTTAAAAAAAATTAATTTTTCAATTTTAGGAATTAGGAATACTAACCAGAAACAGAGATCTTGTTATATTTATTAAAAATCGCACAAAAATCCTAAAAATACAAGGCCAGTGGCATCTGAAAGATAATTTCATGCCGGTGCTAATGCAATTGGAATCATGTTAATCAGAGTTACCAAACTAATTTAATTAACAAAACAGTATACTGGCAGTTTTTCATTTTTAATTTCTATTTAACAAATTTTCAAACAAAAGAAAAGGGCGGGAACGCCCTGGGCCGTGCAGGTGCTGTGCCGAATGGGCCGGCCCAGTGGGGCTCTCCGGTGGCTGGTGGAAAAAGAAAAAGGAAAAATGGCCGGGGGCCCGTGGCGGGCCAGGCAGGCCGACGTGGCCATGCACGCCGACGTGGCCGTGCATGCGCCATGCGCCCGCCCGATCTAGATCCGACGGCCCAGATCTGGAGCGTGCGCGACGTCGAAGGCGCTCGCCGGCGCGGAGGGAGAAAAGGGCGGCCAGGGGGCTTACCGGCGGCTGGCGGTGGCGTGGATCGGTGCAGACGGGTCGGTGGCGTAGGCGTGCGGGGCGTGCGCGTGCTGGCGACGTCCAGGGGTTGCTGCTCCTCCTTGCTCGGCGTCGTCTGCGTCACGGACGGCGTTGAAGCGTCGCAAGCGGCGGCGTCCTGCGAGGTTCCTGGGAAGGTGAAGAGGGGGACAGGGTCAGGAGATGCGGGTGAGGGTGTTGTCGATGAGGGAGTGGGGAGAGAAACGTCGACGGCGTCGCGGCGGTGACCACCTGCGCGTCACCCACACGGTGACCGTGGTGAGCGCCTGGGCGCGTCGCTGCAGTGACGAGGGCGGCTGCCCAAACGGACAGGGAGTGGGAGAGGCAGCCTGACGGCACAGTGGGTGGGGAGCTGAGGGGAGAGGGGTGCCCCTCGGTGGGTCTTTATAGGCGGCGGGAGGCGAGGCAGTGGCGTGGGCGGTGGCGATGGCCAACGGGCGAGCGGGTGGTGGCGTCACGCGTGGGCCCTGCGGTGACGTCGGGCGTGTGGCGTCAGCAAGGGAGGGAGCCGAGGCGCCGCGCTGCAGACGAGGCGTGATGGCGCGTCGAGCGAGGCTCCGCGCCATCATGTCGCTTGACTGGCGCGCGGGCTAGGGTTTTCTGGGCGTGGGAGAGAGGTGGGCTGGTGGTCTTTGGGCCAGAGAAGAGAGAAAGAGAGAAAGGGCCAGGGTTGGGCCAGGGCAGAGAGAGGAGAGTGGCGTCGGCCACGGTCCAAGGCAGAGAGGAAAAAGAGAGGGAAGAGAGAAAGAAAAGAGAGGGGGGGAGGTTTCCCCTCTTATCTCTTGGCCAAAAACCTAAGAGAGAAAAGAGAGAGAAGAAAAAGGGGCAGGGGTGAAAAAGAGAGAAGCCATGCCAAGTGCATGTGCCCAAGAGTGACAAGGGATCAAGTGCACAAATGTGAAAATACAAAATGACAATAAAAAGGTGATGATGGTGTGGATGGTGCAACCCTAGGTGAATTTTGTGGTGGTGTAGGGAAGAGGGTAGAGTGTTCCTCCCCTCCAAGGGTAATGCCCTCCACCCCAGGGCTAGGGTTTCTGAGGAGCATAGTGCATAAGAGGTGGTGCCAACCAATTAAGAAGAGCAAACCCTAAAGCTTTTAAAGAAGGTGTAAAAAATTAACCTAAGGTGAGGTGTCACACACAACATACCAAGAAAAGCATTTGAGTCAACCCAAGCAAGAATTCTAACCTACACTCAATCATAAGTGTTAAATAAAAAATTTGTTGGCTCAAAATTTTAACTTGTAGAAAAATGCAGGTTTTTGAAAAATGGGGTGTTACAGGCGTCTAGGACCTGGATAGCATCGGGATGAAATAACCCATGCAAAACCGAACAGTAAAAACAAAAAAAAAACTTGTGTTTTTTGCATACTTGTTTGTTACTTTGGGTTAGTCGTTTTGGGGGTCGAGAGTTTCAACACGTGTGAGGGGATGTGTGCGTACATTAAAATTTATATAGATCATGAGAAAGTGAAGTAATTTCATCTTAGATCCCAAAGAGATTTTCAATGCTTTCTAAACGGCCTCAATCGGAGCTTGTTCTTATTCATGTTGTTACTCTTAACTACTTCCCTCTTCTAGCTGATGCCTATAATCAATTTCGTCACCGTATCTTCTCTAATGTGACACCAACACCCTATCGTAGACATCCGTATCTGGGGCATCTAGGACCTGGATAGCATCAGGATGAAATAACCCATGCAAAACCGAACAGTAAAAACAAAAAAAAAACTTGTGTTTTTTGCATACTTGTTTGTTACTTTGGGTTAGTCGTTTTGGGGGTCGAGAGTTTCAACACGTGTGAGGGGATGTGTGCGTACATTAAAATTTATATAGATCGTGAGAAAGTGAAGTAATTTCATTTTAGATCCCAAAGAGATTTTCAATGCTTTCTAAACGGCCTCAATCGGAGCTTGTTCTTATTCATGTTGTTACTCTTAACTACTTCCCTCTTCTAGATGATGCCTATATTCAATTTCGTCACCGTATCTTCTCTAATGTGACACCAACACCCTATCGTAGACATCCGTATCAGGGGCGTCTAGGACCTGGATAGCATCGGGATGAAATAGCCCATGCAAAACCGAACAGTAAAAACAAAAAAAACTTGTGTTTTTTGCATACTTGTTTGTTACTTTGGGTTAGTCGTTTTGGGGGTCGAGAGTTTCAACACGTGTGAGGGGATGTGTGCGTACACTAAAATTTATATAGATCGTGAGAAAGTGAAGTAATTTCATCTTAGATCCCAAAGAGATTTTCAATGCTTTCTAAACGGCCTCAATCGGAGCTTGTTCTTATTCATGTTGTTACTCTTAACTACTTCCCTCTTCTAGATGATGCCTATAATCAATTTCGTCACCGTATCTTCTATAATGTGACACCAACACCCTATCGTAGACATCCGTATCTGGGGCGTCTAGGACCTGGATAGCATCGGGATGAAATAACCCATGCAAAACCGAACAGTAAAAACAAAAAAAAACTTGTGTTTTTTTGCATACTTGTTTGTTACTTTGGGTTAGTCGTTTTGGGGGTCGAGAGTTTCAACACGTGTGAGAGGATGTGTGCGTACATTAAAATTTATATAGATCGTGAGAAAGTGAAGTAATTTCATCTTAGATCCCAAAGAGATTTTCAATGCTTTCTAAACGGCCTCAATCGGAGCTTGTTCTTATTCATGTTGTTACTCTTAACTACTTCCCTCTTCTAGCTGATGCCTATAATCAATTTCGTCACCGTATCTTCTCTAATGTGACACCAACACCCTATCGTAGACATCCGTATCTGGGGCGTCTAGGACCTGGATAGCATCGGGATGAAATAACCCATGCAAAACCGAACAGTAAAAACAAAAAAAAACTTGTGTTTTTTTGCATACTTGTTTGTTACTTTGGGTTAGTCGTTTTGGGGGTCGAGAGTTTCAACACGTGTGAGAGGATGTGTGCGTACATTAAAATTTATATAGATCGTGAGAAAGTGAAGTAATTTCATCTTAGATCCCAAAGAGATTTTCAATGCTTTCTAAACGGCCTCAATCGGAGCTTGTTCTTATTCATGTTGTTACTCTTAACTACTTCCCTCTTCTAGATGATGCCTATATTCAATTTCGTCACCGTATCTTCTCTAATGTGACACCAACACCCTATCGTAGACATCCGTATCAGGGGCGTCTAGGACCTGGATAGCATCGGGATGAAATAGCCCATGCAAAACCGAACAGTAAAAACAAAAAAAACTTGTGTTTTTTGCATACTTGTTTGTTACTTTGGGTTAGTCGTTTTGGGGGTCGAGAGTTTCAACACGTGTGAGGGGATGTGTGCGTACACTAAAATTTATATAGATCGTGAGAAAGTGAAGTAATTTCATCTTAGATCCCAAAGAGATTTTCAATGCTTTCTAAACGGCCTCAATCGGAGCTTGTTCTTATTCATGTTGTTACTCTTAACTACTTCCCTCTTCTAGATGATGCCTATAATCAATTTCGTCACCGTATCTTCTATAATGTGACACCAACACCCTATCGTAGACATCCGTATCTGGGGCGTCTAGGACCTGGATAGCATCGGGATGAAATAACCCATGCAAAACCGAACAGTAAAAACAAAAAAAAACTTGTGTTTTTTTGCATACTTGTTTGTTACTTTGGGTTAGTCGTTTTGGGGGTCGAGAGTTTCAACACGTGTGAGAGGATGTGTGCGTACATTAAAATTTATATAGATCGTGAGAAAGTGAAGTAATTTCATCTTAGATCCCAAAGAGATTTTCAATGCTTTCTAAACGGCCTCAATCGGAGCTTGTTCTTATTCATGTTGTTACTCTTAACTACTTCCCTCTTCTAGCTGATGCCTATAATCAATTTCGTCACCGTATCTTCTCTAATGTGACACCAACACCCTATCGTAGACATCCGTATCAGGTCGTCTAGGACCTGGATAGCATCGGGATGAAATAACCCATGCAAAACCGAACAGTAAAAACAAAAAAAAACTTGTGTTTTTTTGCATACTTGTTTGTTACTTTGGGTTAGTCGTTTTGGGGGTCGAGAGTTTCAACACGTGTGAGGGGATGTGTGCGTACATTAAAATTTATATAGATCGTGAGAAAGTGAAGTAATTTCATCTTAGATCCCAAAGAGATTTTCAATGCTTTCTAAACGGCCTCAATCGGAGCTTGTTCTTATTCATGTTGTTACTCTTAACTACTTCCCTCTTCTAGCTGATGCCTATAATCAATTTCGTCACCGTATCTTCTCTAATGTGACACCAACACCCTATCGTAGACATCCGTATCTGGGGCGTCTAGGACCTGGATAGCATCGGGATGAAATAGCCCATGCAAAACCGAACAGTAAAAACAAAAAAAAACTTGTGTTTTTTGCATACTTGTTTGTTACTTTGGGTTAGTCGTTTTGGGGGTCGAGAGTTTCAACACGTGTGAGGGGATGTGTGCGTACATTAAAATTTATATAGATCGTGAGAAAGTGAAGTAATTTCATCTTAGATCCCAAAGAGATTTTCAATACTTTCTAAACGGCCTCAATCGGAGCTTGTTCTTATTCATGTTGTTACTCTTAACTACTTCCCTCTTCTAGATGATGCCTATAATCAATTTCGTCACCGTATCTTCTCTAATGTGACACCAACACCCTATCGTAGACATCCGTATCTGGGGCGTCTAGGACCTGGATAGCATCGGGATGAAATAGCCCATGCAAAACCGAACAGTAAAAACAAAAAAAACTTGTGTTTTTTGCATATTTGTTTGTTACTTTGGGTTAGTCGTTTTGGGGGTCGAGAGTTTCAATACGTGTGAGGGGATGTGTGCGTACACTAAAATTTATATAGATCGTGAGAAAGTGAAGTAATTTCATCTTAGATCCCAAAGAGATTTTCAATGCTTTCTAAACGGCCTCAATCGGAGCTTGTTCTTATTCATGTTGTTACTCTTAACTACTTCCCTCTTCTAGATGATGCCTATAATCAATTTCGTCACCATATCTTCTCTAATGTGACACCAACACCCTATCGTAGACATCCGTATCTGGGGCGTCTAGGACCTGGATAGCATCGGGATAAAATAACCCATGCAAAACCGAACAGTAAAAACAAAAAAAAACTTGTGTTTTTTTGCATACTTGTTGGTTACTTTGGGTTAGTCGTTTTGGGGGTCGAGAGTTTCAACATGTGTGAGGGGATGTGTGCGTACATTAAAATTTATATAGATCGTGAGAAAGTGAAGTAATTTCATCTTAGATCCCCAAGAGATTTTCAATGCTTTCTAAACGGCCTCAATCGGAGCTTGTTCTTATTCATGTTGTTACTCTTATCTACTTCCCTCTTCTAGATGATGCCTATAATCAATTTCGTCACCGTATCTTCTCTAATGTGACAGCAACACCCTATCGTAGACATCCGTATCTGCGGCGTCTAGGACCTGGATAGCATCGGGATGAAATAGCCCATGCAAAACCGAACTGTAAAAACAAAAAAAACTTGTGTTTTTTGCATACTTGTTTGTTACTTTGGGTTAGTCGTTTTGGGGGTCGAGAGTTTCAACACGTGTGAGGGGATGTGTGCATACACTAAAATTTATATAGATCGTGAGAAAGTGAAGTAATTTCATCTTAGATCCCAAAGAGATTTTCAATGCTTTCTAAACGGCCTCAATCGGAGCTTGTTCTTATTCATGTTGTTACTCTTAACTACTTCCCTCTTCTAGATGATGCCTATAATCAATTTCGTCACCGTATCTTCTCTAATGTGACACCAACACCCTATCGTAGACATCCGTATCTGGGGCGTCTAGGACCTGGATAGCATCGGGATGAAATAACCCATGCAAAACCGAACAGTAAAAACAAAAAAAAACTTGCGTTTTTTGCATACTTGTTTGTTACTTTGGGTTAGTCGTTTTGGGGGTCGAGAGTTTCAACACGTGTGAGGGGATGTGTGCATACATTAAAATTTATATAGATCGTGAGAAAGTGAAGTAATTTCATCTTAGATCCCAAAGAGATTTTCAATGCTTTCTAAACGGCCTCAATCGGAGCTTGTTCTTATTCATGTTGTTACTCTTAACTACTTCCCTCTTCTAGCTGATGCCTATAATCAATTTCGTCACCGTATCTTCTCTAATGTGACACCAACACCCTATCGTAGACATCCGTATCTGGGGCGTCTAGGACCTGGATAGCATCGGGATGAAATAGCCCATGCAAAACCGAACAGTAAAAACAAAAAAAAACTTGTGTTTTTTTGCATACTTGTTTGTTACTTTGGGTTAGTCGTTTTGGGGGTCGAGAGTTTCAACATGTGTGAGGGGATGTGTGCGTACATTAAAATTTATATAGATCGTGAGAAAGTGAAGTAATTTCATCTTAGATCCCCAAGAGATTTTCAATGCTTTCTAAACGGCCTCAATCGGAGCTTGTTCTTATTCATGTTGTTACTCTTATCTACTTCCCTCTTCTAGATGATGCCTATAATCAATTTCGTCACCGTATCTTCTCTAATGTGACAGCAACACCCTATCGTAGACATCCGTATCTGCGGCGTCTAGGACCTGGATAGCATCGGGATGAAATAGCCCATGCAAAACCGAACTGTAAAAACAAAAAAAACTTGTGTTTTTTGCATACTTGTTTGTTACTTTGGGTTAGTCGTTTTGGGGGTCGAGAGTTTCAACACGTGTGAGGGGATGTGTGCATACACTAAAATTTATATAGATCGTGAGAAAGTGAAGTAATTTCATCTTAGATCCCAAAGAGATTTTCAATGCTTTCTAAACGGCCTCAGTCGGAGCTTGTTCTTATTCATGTTGTTACTCTTAACTACTTCCCTCTTCTAGATGATGCCTATAATCAATTTCGTCACCGTATCTTCTCTAATGTGACACCAACACCCTATCGTAGACATCCGTATCCGGGCGTCTAGGACCTGGATAGCAACGGGATTAAATATCCCAACCAAAACCGAACAGTAAAAACAAAAAAAAACTTGTGTTTTTTTGCATACTTGTTTGTTACTTTGGGTTAGTCGTTTTGGGGGTCGAGAGTTTCAACACGTGTGAGGGGATGTGTGCGTACATTAAAATTTATATAGATCGTGAGAAAGTGAAGTAATTTCATCTTAGATCCCAAAGAGATTTTCAATGCTTTCTAAACGGCCTCAATCGGAGCTTGTTCTTATTCATGTTGTTACTCTTAACTACTTCCCTCTTCTAGCTGATGCCTATAATCAATTTCGTCACCGTATCTTCTCTAATGTGACACCAACACCCTATCGTAGACATCCGTATCTGGGGCGTCTAGGACCTGGATAGCATCGGGATGAAATAGCCCATGCAAAACCGAACAGTAAAAACAAAAAAAAACTTGTGTTTTTTGCATACTTGTTTGTTACTTTGGGTTAGTCGTTTTGGGGTTGAGAGTTTCAACACGTGTGAGGGGATGTGTGCGTACATTAAAATTTATATAGATCGTGAGAAAGTGAAGTAATTTCATCTTAGATCCCAAAGAGATTTTCAATACTTTCTAAACGGCCTCAATCGGAGCTTGTTCTTATTCATGTTGTTACTCTTAACTACTTCCCTCTTTCTAGATGATGCCTATAATCAATTTCGTCACCGTATCTTCTCTAATGTGACACCAACACCCTATCGTAGACATCCGTATCTGGGGCGTCTAGGACCTGGATAGCATCGGGATGAAATAGCCCATGCAAAACCGAACAGTAAAAACAAAAAAAACTTGTGTTTTTTGCATATTTGTTTGTTACTTTGGGTTAGTCGTTTTGGGGGTCGAGAGTTTCAATACGTGTGAGGGGATGTGTGCGTACACTAAAATTTATATAGATCGTGAGAAAGTGAAGTAATTTCATCTTAGATCCCAAAGAGATTTTCAATGCTTTCTAAACGGCCTCAATCGGAGCTTGTTCTTATTCATGTTGTTACTCTTAACTACTTCCCTCTTCTAGATGATGCCTATAATCAATTTCGTCACCATATCTTCTCTAATGTGACACCAACACCCTATCGTAGACATCCGTATCTGGGGCGTCTAGGACCTGGATAGCATCGGGATAAAATAACCCATGCAAAACCGAACAGTAAAAACAAAAAAAAAGTGGGTTTTTTTGCATACTTGTTGGTTACTTTGGGTTAGTCGTTTTGGGGGTCGAGAGTTTCAACATGTGTGAGGGGATGTGTGCGTACATTAAAATTTATATAGATCGTGAGAAAGTGAAGTAATTTCATCTTAGATCCCCAAGAGATTTTCAATGCTTTCTAAACGGCCTCAATCGGAGCTTGTTCTTATTCATGTTGTTACTCTTATCTACTTCCCTCTTCTAGATGATGCCTATAATCAATTTCGTCACCGTATCTTCTCTAATGTGACAGCAACACCCTATCGTAGACATCCGTATCTGCGGCGTCTAGGACCTGGATAGCATCGGGATGAAATAGCCCATGCAAAACCGAATCTGTAAAAACAAACAACTTGTGTTTTTTGCATACTTGTTTGTTACTTTGGGTTAGTCGTTTTGGGGGTCGAGAGTTTCAACACGTGTGAGGGGATGTGTGCATACACTAAAATTTATATAGATCGTGAGAAAGTGAAGTAATTTCATCTTAGATCCCAAAGAGATTTTCAATGCTTTCTAAACGGCCTCAGTCGGAGCTTGTTCTTATTCATGTTGTTACTCTTAACTACTTCCCTCTTCTAGATGATGCCTATAATCAATTTCGTCACCGTATCTTCTCTAATGTGACACCAACACCCTATCGTAGACATCCGTATCTGGGGCGTCTAGGACCTGGATAGCATCGGGATGAAATAACCCATGCAAAACCGAACAGTAAAAACAAAAAAAAACTTGTGTTTTTTTGCATACTTGTTTGTTACTTTGGGTTAGTCGTTTTGGGGGTCGAGAGTTTCAACACGTGTGAGGGGATGTGTGCGTACATTAAAATTTATATAGATCGTGAGAAAGTGAAGTAATTTCATCTTAGATCCCAAAGAGATTTTCAATGCTTTCTAAACGGCCTCAATCGGAGCTTGTTCTTATTCATGTTGTTACTCTTAACTACTTCCCTCTTCTAGCTGATGCCTATAATCAATTTCGTCACCGTATCTTCTCTAATGTGACACCAACACCCTATCGTAGACATCCGTATCAGGGGCGTCTAGGACCTGGATAGCAGCGGGATGAAATAGCCCATGCAAAACCGAACAGTAAAAACAAAAAAAAACTTGTGTTTTTTGCATACTTGTTTGTTACTTTGGGTTAGTCGTTTTGGGGGTCGAGAGTTTCAACACGTGTGAGGGGATGTGTGCGTACATTAAAATTTATATAGATCGTGAGAAAGTGAAGTAATTTCATCTTAGATCCCAAAGAGATTTTCAATACTTTCTAAACGGCCTCAATCGGAGCTTGTTCTTATTCATGTTGTTACTCTTAACTACTTCCCTCTTCTAGATGATGCCTATAATCAATTTCGTCACCGTATCTTCTCTAATGTGACACCAACACCCTATCGTAGACATCCGTATCTGGGGCGTCTAGGACCTGGATAGCATCGGGATGAAATAGCCCATGCAAAACCGAACAGTAAAAACAAAAAAAACTTGTGTTTTTTGCATATTTGTTTGTTACTTTGGGTTAGTCGTTTTGGGGGTCGAGAGTTTCAATACGTGTGAGGGGATGTGTGCGTACACTAAAATTTATATAGATCGTGAGAAAGTGAAGTAATTTCATCTTAGATCCCAAAGAGATTTTCAATGCTTTCTAAACGGCCTCAATCGGAGCTTGTTCTTATTCATGTTGTTACTCTTAACTACTTCCCTCTTCTAGATGATGCCTATAATCAATTTCGTCACCATATCTTCTCTAATGTGACACCAACACCCTATCGTAGACATCCGTATCAAGGGCGTCTAGGACCTGGATAGCATCGGGATGAAATAGCCCATGCAAAACCGAACAGTAAAAACAAAAAAAAACTTGTGTTTTTTTGCATACTTGTTGGTTACTTTGGGTTAGTCGTTTTGGGGGTCGAGAGTTTCAACATGTGTGAGGGGATGTGTGCGTACATTAAAATTTATATAGATCGTGAGAAAGTGAAGTAATTTCATCTTAGATCCCCAAGAGATTTTCAATGCTTTCTAAACGGCCTCAATCGGAGCTTGTTCTTATTCATGTTGTTACTCTTATCTACTTCCCTCTTCTAGATGATGCCTATAATCAATTTCGTCACCGTATCTTCTCTAATGTGACAGCAACACCCTATCGTAGACATCCGTATCTGCGGCGTCTAGGACCTGGATAGCATCGGGATGAAATAGCCCATGCAAAACCGAGCTGTAAAAACAAAAAAACTTGTGTTTTTGCATACTTGTTTGTTACTTTGGGTTAGTCGTTTTGGGGGTCGAGAGTTTCAACACGTGTGAGGGGATGTGTGCATACACTAAAATTTATATAGATCGTGAGAAAGTGAAGTAATTTCATCTTAGATCCCAAAGAGATTTTCAATGCTTTCTAAACGGCCTCAATCGGAGCTTGTTCTTATTCATGTTGTTACTCTTAACTACTTCCCTCTTCTAGATGATGCCTATAATCAATTTCGTCACCGTATCTTCTCTAATGTGACACCAACACCCTATCGTAGACATCCGTATCTGGGGCGTCTAGGACCTGGATAGCATCGGGATGAAATAACCCATGCAAAACCGAACAGTAAAAACAAAAAAAAAACTTGTGTTTTTTGCATACTTGTTTGTTACTTTGGGTTAGTCGTTTTGGGGGTCGAGAGTTTCAACACGTGTGAGGGGATGTGTGCATACATTAAAATTTATATAGATCGTGAGAAAGTGAAGTAATTTCATCTTAGATCCCAAAGAGATTTTCAATGCTTTCTAAACGGCCTCAATCGGAGCTTGTTCTTATTCATGTTGTTACTCTTAACTACTTCCCTCTTCTAGCTGATGCCTATAATCAATTTCGTCACCGTATCTTCTCTAATGTGACACCAACACCCTATCGTAGACATCCGTATCTGGGCGTCTAGGACCTGGATAGCATCGGGATGAAATAGCCCATGCAAAACCGAACAGTAAAAACAAAAAAAAAACTTGTGTTTTTTGCATACTTGTTTGTTACTTTGGGTTAGTCGTTTTGGGGGTCGAGAGTTTCAACACGTGTGAGGGGATGTGTGCGTACATTAAAATTTATATAGATCGTGAGAAAGTGAAGTAATTTCATCTTAGATCCCAAAGAGATTTTCAATACTTTCTAAACGGCCTCAATCGGAGCTTGTTCTTATTCATGTTGTTACTCTTAACTACTTCCCTCTTCTAGATGATGCCTATAATCAATTTCGTCACCGTATCTTCTCTAATGTGACACCAACACCCTATCGTAGACATCCGTATCTGGGCGTCGAGGACCTGGATAGCATCGGGATGAAATAGCCCATGCAAAACCGAACAGTAAAAACAAAAAAAACTTGTGTTTTTTGCATATTTGTTTGTTACTTTGGGTTAGTCGTTTTGGGGGTCGAGAGTTTCAATACGTGTGAGGGGATGTGTGCGTACACTAAAATTTATATAGATCGTGAGAAAGTGAAGTAATTTCATCTTAGATCCCAAAGAGATTTTCAATGCTTTCTAAACGGCCTCAATCGGAGCTTGTTCTTATTCATGTTGTTACTCTTAACTACTTCCCTCTTCTAGATGATGCCTATAATCAATTTCGTCACCATATCTTCTCTAATGTGACACCAACACCCTATCGTAGACATCCGTATCTGGGGCGTCTAGGACCTGGATAGCATCGGGATAAAATAACCCATGCAAAACCGAACAGTAAAAACAAAAAAAAACTTGTGTTTTTTTGCATACTTGTTGGTTACTTTGGGTTAGTCGTTTTGGGGGTCGAGAGTTTCAACATGTGTGAGGGGATGTGTGCGTACATTAAAATTTATATAGATCGTGAGAAAGTGAAGTAATTTCATCTTAGATCCCCAAGAGATTTTCAATGCTTTCTAAACGGCCTCAATCGGAGCTTGTTCTTATTCATGTTGTTACTCTTATCTACTTCCCTCTTCTAGATGATGCCTATAATCAATTTCGTCACCGTATCTTCTCTAATGTGACAGCAACACCCTATCGTAGACATCCGTATCTGCGGCGTCTAGGACCTGGATAGCATCGGGATGAAATAGCCCATGCAAAACCGAACAGTAACAACAAAAAAACTTGTGTTTTTTGCATACTTGTTTGTTTCTTTGGGTTAGTCGTTTTGGGGTCGAGAGTTTCAACACGTGTGAGGGGATGTGTGCATACACTAAAATTTATATAGATCGTGAGAAAGTGAAGTAATTTCATCTTAGATCCCAAAGAGATTTTCAATGCTTTCTAAACGGCCTCAATCGGAGCTTGTTCTTATTCATGTTGTTACTCTTAACTACTTCCCTCTTCTAGATGATGCCTATAATCAATTTCGTCACCGTATCTTCTCTAATGTGACACCAACACCCTATCGTAGACATCCGTATACGGGCGTCTAGGACCTGGATAGCATCGGGATGAAATAACCCATGCAAAACCGAACAGTAAAAACAAAAAAAAACTTGTGTTTTTTGCATACTTGTTTCTTACTTTGGGTTAGTCGTTTTGGGGGTCGAGAGTTTCAACACGTGTGAGGGGATGTGTGCATACATTAAAATTTATATAGATCGTGAGAAAGTGAAGTAATTTCATCTTAGATCCCAAAGAGATTTTCAATGCTTTCTAAACGGCCTCAATCGGAGCTTGTTCTTATTCATGTTGTTACTCTTAACTACTTCCCTCTTCTAGCTGATGCCTATAATCAATTTCGTCACCGTATCTTCTCTAATGTGACACCAACACCCTATCGTAGACATCCGTATCTGGGGCGTCTAGGACCTGGATAGCATCGGGATGAAATAGCCCATGCAAAACCGAACAGTAAAAACAAAAAAAAAACTTGTGTTTTTTGCATACTTGTTTGTTACTTTGGGTTAGTCGTTTTGGGGGTCGAGAGTTTCAACACGTGTGAGGGGATGTGTGCGTACACTAAAATTTATATAGATCGTGAGAAAGTGAAGTAATTTCATCTTAGATCCCAAAGAGATTTTCAATGCTTTCTAAACGGCCTCAATCGGAGCTTGTTCTTATTCATGTTGTTACTCTTAACTACTTCCCTCTTCTAGATGATGCCTATAATCAATTTCATCACCGTATCTTCTCTAATGTGACACCAACACCCTATCGTAGACATCCGTATCTGGGGCGTCTAGGACCTGGATAGCATCGGGATGAAATAACCCATGCAAAACCGAACAGTAAAAACAAAAAAAAACTTGTGTTTTTTTGCATACTTGTTTGTTACTTTGGGTTAGTCGTTTTGGGGGTCGAGAGTTTCAACACGTGTGAGGGGATGTGTGCATACATTAAAATTTATATAGATCGTGAGAAAGTGAAGTAATTTCATCTTAGATCCCCAAGAGATTTTCAATGCTTTCTAAACGGCCTCAATCGGAGCTTGTTCTTATTCATGTTGTTACTCTTATCTACTTCCCTCTTCTAGATGATGCCTATAATCAATTTCGTCACCGTATCTTCTCTAATGTGACACCAACACCCTATCGTAGACATCCGTATCTGCGGCGTCTAGGACCTGGATAGCATCGGGATGAAATAGCCCATGCAAAACCGAACAGTAAAAACAAAAAAAACTTGTGTTTTTTGCATACTTGTTTGTTACTTTGGGTTAGTCGTTTTGGGGGTCGAGAGTTTCAACACGTGTGAGGGGATGTGTGCATACACTAAAATTTATATAGATCGTGAGAAAGTGAAGTAATTTCATCTTAGATCCCAAAGAGATTTTCAATGCTTTCTAAACGGCCTCAATCGGAGCTTGTTCTTATTCATGTTGTTACTCTTAACTACTTCCCTCTTCTAGATGATGCCTATAATCAATTTCGTCACCGTATCTTCTCTAATGTGACACCAACACCCTATCGTAGACATCCGTATCTGGGGCGTCTAGGACCCAGATAGCATCGGGATGAAATAGCCCATGCAAAAACGAACAGTAAAAACAAAAAAAACTTGTGTTTTTTGCATACTTGTTTGTTACTTTGGGTTAGTCGTTTTGGGGGTAGAGAGTTTCAACACGTGTGAGGGGATGTGTGCGTACACTAAAATTTATATAGATCATGAGAAAGTGAAGTAATTTCATCTTAGATCCCAAAGAGATTTTCAATGCTTTCTAAACGGCCTCAATCGGAGCTTGTTCTTATTCATGTTGTTACTCTTAACTACTTCCCTCTTCTAGATGATGCCTATAATCAATTTCGTCACCGTATCTTCTCTAATGTGACACCAACACCCTATCGTAGACATCCGTATCTGGGGCGTCTAGGACCTGGATAGCATCGGGATGAAATAGCCCATGCAAAACCGAACAGTAAAAACAAAAAAGTTTTTGCATACTTGTTTGTTACTTTGGGTTAGTCGTTTTGGGGGTCGAGAGTTTCAACACGTGTGAGGGGATGTGTGTGTACACTAAAATTTATATAGATCGTGAGAAAGTGAAGTAATTTCATCTTAGATCCCAAAGAGATTTTCAATGCTTTCTAAACGGCCTCAATCGGAGCTTGTTCTTATTCATGTTGTTACTCTTAACTACTTCCCTCTTCTAGCTGATGCCTATAATCAATTTCGTCACCGTATCTTCTCTAATGTGACACCAACACCCTATCGTAGACATCCGTATCTCGGGGGCGTCTAGGACCTGGAGAGCATCTGGCTGAAATAGACCAGGCAAAACCGACAAGTAAAAACACAAAAAAACTTGTGTTTTTTGCATACTTGTTTGTTACTTTGGGTTAGTCGTTTTGGGGGTCGAGAGTTTCAACACGTGTGAGGGGATGTGTGCGTACATTAAAATTTATATAGATCGTGAGAAAGTGAAGTAATTTCATCTTAGATCCCAAAGAGATTTTCAATACTTTCTAAACGGCCTCAATCGGAGCTTGTTCTTATTCATGTTGTTACTCTTAACTACTTCCCTCTTCTAGATGATGCCTATAATCAATTTCGTCACCGTATCTTCTCTAATGTGACACCAACACCCTATCGTAGACATCCGTATCTCGGGCGTCTAGGACCTGGATAGCATCGGGATGAAATAGCCCATGCTAAACCGAAATTTAAAACAAAAAAAAAATTGTTTTTTTTGCATATTTGTTTGTTACTTTGGGTTAGTCGTTTTGGGGGTCGAGAGTTTCAATACGTGTGAGGGGATGTGTGCGTACACTAAAATTTATATAGATCGTGAGAAAGTGAAGTAATTTCATCTTAGATCCCAAAGAGATTTTCAATGCTTTCTAAACGGCCTCAATCGGAGCTTGTTCTTATTCATGTTGTTACTCTTAACTACTTCCCTCTTCTAGATGATGCCTATAATCAATTTCGTCACCATATCTTCTCTAATGTGACACCAACACCCTATCGTAGACATCCGTATCTGGGCGTCTAGGACCTGGATAGCATCGGGATAAAATAACCCATGCAAAACCGAACGGTAAAAACAAAAAAAAACTTGTGTTTTTTTGCATACTTGTTGGTTACTTTGGGTTAGTCGTTTTGGGGGTCGAGAGTTTCAACATGTGTGAGGGGATGTGTGCGTACATTAAAATTTATATAGATCGTGAGAAAGTGAAGTAATTTCATCTTAGATCCCCAAGAGATTTTCAATGCTTTCTAAACGGCCTCAATCGGAGCTTGTTCTTATTCATGTTGTTACTCTTATCTACTTCCCTCTTCTAGATGATGCCTATAATCAATTTCGTCACCGTATCTTCTCTAATGTGACGACAACACCCTATCGTAGACATCCGTATCTGCGGCGTCTAGGACCTGGATAGCATCGGGATGAAATAGCCCATGCAAAACCGAACTGTAAAAACAAAAAAAACTTGTGTTTTTTGCATACTTGTTTGTTACTTTGGGTTAGTCGTTTTGGGGGTCGAGAGTTTCAACACGTGTGAGGGGATGTGTGCATACACTAAAATTTATATAGATCGTGAGAAAGTGAAGTAATTTCATCTTAGATCCCAAAGAGATTTTCAATGCTTTCTAAACGGCCTCAATCGGAGCTTGTTCTTATTCATGTTGTTACTCTTAACTACTTCCCTCTTCTAGATGATGCCTATAATCAATTTCGTCACCGTATCTTCTCTAATGTGACACCAACACCCTATCGTAGACATCCGTATCTGGGGCGTCTAGGACCTGGATAGCATCGGGATGAAATAACCCATGCAAAACCGAACAGTAAAAACAAAAAAAAACTTGCGTTTTTTGCATACTTGTTTGTTACTTTGGGTTAGTCGTTTTGGGGGTCGAGAGTTTCAACACGTGTGAGGGGATGTGTGCATACATTAAAATTTATATAGATCGTGAGAAAGTGAAGTAATTTCATCTTAGATCCCAAAGAGATTTTCAATGCTTTCTAAACGGCCTCAATCGGAGCTTGTTCTTATTCATGTTGTTACTCTTAACTACTTCCCTCTTCTATCATATGACTAGAAAAAATATCGACACCGTATCTTCAATAATGTGACACCAAAACCATCTAGTAGACATCCGTATCACTGGGCGTCTAGGACCTGGATAGCATCGGGATGAAATAGCCCATGCAAAACCGAACAGTAAAAACAAAAAAAAACTTGTGTTTTTTGCATACTTGTTTGTTACTTTGGGTTAGTCGTTTTGGGGGTCGAGAGTTTCAACACGTGTGAGGGGATGTGTGCGTACATTAAAATTTATATAGATCGTGAGAAAGTGAAGTAATTTCATCTTAGATCCCAAAGAGATTTTCAATACTTTCTAAACGGCCTCAATCGGAGCTTGTTCTTATTCATGTTGTTACTCTTAACTACTTCCCTCTTCTAGATGATGCCTATAATCAATTTCGTCACCGTATCTTCTCTAATGTGACACCAACACCCTATCGTAGACATCCGTATCTGGGGCGTCTAGGACCTGGATAGCATCGGGATGAAATAGCCCATGCAAAACCGAACAGTAAAAACAAAAAAAACTTGTGTTTTTTGCATATTTGTTTGTTACTTTGGGTTAGTCGTTTTGGGGGTCGAGAGTTTCAATACGTGTGAGGGGATGTGTGCGTACACTAAAATTTATATAGATCGTGAGAAAGTGAAGTAATTTCATCTTAG
This sequence comes from Lolium perenne, assembly GCF_019359855.2. Classification (NCBI taxonomy): domain Eukaryota; kingdom Viridiplantae; phylum Streptophyta; class Magnoliopsida; order Poales; family Poaceae; genus Lolium; species Lolium perenne. The sequence continues at coordinate 143,877 of NW_027249013.1, read as the reverse complement.
ATCCCAAAGAGATTTTCAATGCTTTCTAAACGGCCTCAATCGGAGCTTGTTCTTATTCATGTTGTTACTCTTAACTACTTCCCTCTTCTAGATGATGCCTATAATCAATTTCGTCACCATATCTTCTCTAATGTGACACCAACACCCTATCGTAGACTTGTCAAGTATGCGGGGCGTCTAGGACCTGGATAGCATCGGGATAAAATAACCCATGCAAAACCGAACAGTAAAAACAAAAAAAAACTTGTGTTTTTTTGCATACTTGTTGGTTACTTTGGGTTAGTCGTTTTGGGGGTCGAGAGTTTCAACATGTGTGAGGGGATGTGTGCGTACATTAAAATTTATATAGATCGTGAGAAAGTGAAGTAATTTCATCTTAGATCCCCAAGAGATTTTCAATGCTTTCTAAACGGCCTCAATCGGAGCTTGTTCTTATTCATGTTGTTACTCTTATCTACTTCCCTCTTCTAGATGATGCCTATAATCAATTTCGTCACCGTATCTTCTCTAATGTGACAGCAACACCCTATCGTAGACATCCGTATCTGCGGCGTCTAGGACCTGGATAGCATCGGGATGAAATAGCCCATGCAAAACCGAACTGTAAAAACAAAAAAAACTTGTGTTTTTTGCATACTTGTTTGTTACTTTGGGTTAGTCGTTTTGGGGGTCGAGAGTTTCAACACGTGTGAGGGGATGTGTGCATACACTAAAATTTATATAGATCGTGAGAAAGTGAAGTAATTTCATCTTAGATCCCAAAGAGATTTTCAATGCTTTCTAAACGGCCTCAATCGGAGCTTGTTCTTATTCATGTTGTTACTCTTAACTACTTCCCTCTTCTAGATGATGCCTATAATCAATTTCGTCACCGTATCTTCTCTAATGTGACACCAACACCCTATCGTAGACATCCGTATCTGGGGCGTCTAGGACCTGGATAGCATCGGGATGAAATAACCCATGCAAAACCGAACAGTAAAAACAAAAAAAAACTTGTGTTTTTTGCATACTTGTTTCTTACTTTGGGTTAGTCGTTTTGGGGGTCGAGAGTTTCAACACGTGTGAGGGGATGTGTGCATACATTAAAATTTATATAGATCGTGAGAAAGTGAAGTAATTTCATCTTAGATCCCAAAGAGATTTTCAATGCTTTCTAAACGGCCTCAATCGGAGCTTGTTCTTATTCATGTTGTTACTCTTAACTACTTCCCTCTTCTAGCTGATGCCTATAATCAATTTCGTCACCGTATCTTCTCTAATGTGACACCAACACCCTATCGTAGACATCCGTATCAGGGGCGTCTAGGACCTGGATAGCATCGGGATGAAATAGCCCATGCAAAACCGAACAGTAAAAACAAAAAAAAAACTTGTGTTTTTTGCATACTTGTTTGTTACTTTGGGTTAGTCGTTTTGGGGGTCGAGAGTTTCAACACGTGTGAGGGGATGTGTGCGTACACTAAAATTTATATAGATCGTGAGAAAGTGAAGTAATTTCATCTTAGATCCCAAAGAGATTTTCAATGCTTTCTAAACGGCCTCAATCGGAGCTTGTTCTTATTCATGTTGTTACTCTTAACTACTTCCCTCTTCTAGATGATGCCTATAATCAATTTCATCACCGTATCTTCTCTAATGTGACACCAACACCCTATCGTAGACATCCGTATCTGCGGCGTCTAGGACCTGGATAGCATCGGGATGAAATAACCCATGCAAAACCGAACAGTAAAAACAAAAAAAAACTTGTGTTTTTTTGCATACTTGTTTGTTACTTTGGGTTAGTCGTTTTGGGGGTCGAGAGTTTCAACACGTGTGAGGGGATGTGTGCATACATTAAAATTTATATAGATCGTGAGAAAGTGAAGTAATTTCATCTTAGATCCCCAAGAGATTTTCAATGCTTTCTAAACGGCCTCAATCGGAGCTTGTTCTTATTCATGTTGTTACTCTTATCTACTTCCCTCTTCTAGATGATGCCTATAATCAATTTCGTCACCGTATCTTCTCTAATGTGACACCAACACCCTATCGTAGACATCCGTATCTGCGGCGTCTAGGACCTGGATAGCATCGGGATGAAATAGCCCATGCAAAACCGAACAGTAAAAACAAAAAAACTTGTGTTTTTTGCATACTTGTTTGTTACTTTGGGTTAGTCGTTTTGGGGGTCGAGAGTTTCAACACGTGTGAGGGGATGTGTGCATACACTAAAATTTATATAGATCGTGAGAAAGTGAAGTAATTTCATCTTAGATCCCAAAGAGATTTTCAATGCTTTCTAAACGGCCTCAATCGGAGCTTGTTCTTATTCATGTTGTTACTCTTAACTACTTCCCTCTTCTAGATGATGCCTATAATCAATTTCGTCACCGTATCTTCTCTAATGTGACACCAACACCCTATCGTAGACATCCGTATCTGGGGCGTCTAGGACCCAGATAGCATCGGGATGAAATAGCCCATGCAAAAACGAACAGTAAAAACAAAAAAAACTTGTGTTTTTTGCATACTTGTTTGTTACTTTGGGTTAGTCGTTTTGGGGGTAGAGAGTTTCAACACGTGTGAGGGGATGTGTGCGTACACTAAAATTTATATAGATCATGAGAAAGTGAAGTAATTTCATCTTAGATCCCAAAGAGATTTTCAATGCTTTCTAAACGGCCTCAATCGGAGCTTGTTCTTATTCATGTTGTTACTCTTAACTACTTCCCTCTTCTAGATGATGCCTATAATCAATTTCGTCACCGTATCTTCTCTAATGTGACACCAACACCCTATCGTAGACATCCGTATCTGGGGCGTCTAGGACCTGGATAGCATCGGGATGAAATAGCCCATGCAAAACCGAACAGTAAAAACAAAAAAAACTTGTGTTTTTTGCATACTTGTTTGTTACTTTGGGTTAGTCGTTTTGGGGGTCGAGAGTTTCAACACGTGTGAGGGGATGTGTGTGTACACTAAAATTTATATAGATCGTGAGAAAGTGAAGTAATTTCATCTTAGATCCCAAAGAGATTTTCAATGCTTTCTAAACGGCCTCAATCGGAGCTTGTTCTTATTCATGTTGTTACTCTTAACTACTTCCCTCTTCTAGATGATGCCTATAATCAATTTCGTCACCGTATCTTCTCTAATGTGACACCAACACCCTATCGTAGACATCCGTATCTGGGGCGTCTAGGACCTGGATAGCATCGGGATGAAATAACCCATGCAAAACCAAACAGTAAAAACAAAAAAAAAACTTGTGTGTTTTTTGCATACTTGTTTGTTACTTTGGGTTAGTCGTTTTGGGGGTCGAGAGTTTCAACACGTGTGAGGGGATGTGTGCGTACATTAAAATTTATATAGATCGTGAGAAAGTGAAGTAATTTCATCTTAGATCCCCAAGAGATTTTCAATGCTTTCTAAACGGCCTCAATCGGAGCTTGTTCTTATTCATGTTGTTACTCTTATCTACTTCCCTCTTCTAGATGATGCCTATAATCAATTTCGTCACCGTATCTTCTCTAATGTGACACCAACACCCTATCGTAGACATCCGTATCTGCGGCGTCTAGGACCTGGATAGCATCGGGATGAAATAGCCCATGCAAAACCGAACAGTAAAAACAAAAAAAACTTGTGTTTTTTGCATACTTGTTTGTTACTTTGGGTTAGTCATTTTGGGGGTCGAGAGTTTCAACACGTGTGAGGGGATGTGTGCGTACACTAAAATTTATATAGATCGTGAGAAAGTGAAGTAATTTCATCTTAGATCCCAAAGAGATTTTCAATGCTTTCTAAACGGCCTCAATCGGAGCTTGTTCTTATTCATGTTGTTACTCTTAACTACTTCCCTCTTCTAGATGATGCCTATAATCAATTTTGTCACCGTATCTTCTCTAATGTGACACCAACACCCTATCGTAGACATCCGTATCTGGGGCGTCTAGGACCTGGATAGCATCGGGATGAAATAACCCATGCAAAACCGAACAGTAAAAACAAAAAAACTTGTGTTTTTTGCATACTTGTTTGTTACTTTGGGTTAGTCGTTTTGGGGGTCGAGAGTTTCAACACGTGTGAGGGGATGTGTGCGTACATTAAAATTTATATAGATCGTGAGAAAGTGAAGTAATTTCATCTTAGATCCCAAAGAGATTTTCAATGCTTTCTAAACGGCCTCAATCGGAGCTTGTTCTTATTCATGTTGTTACTCTTAACTACTTCCCTCTTCTAGATGATGCCTATAATCAATTTCGTCACCGTATCTTTTCTAATGTGACACCAACACCCTATCGTAGACATCCGTATCTGGGGCGTCTAGGACCTGGATAGCATCGGGATGAAATAACCCATGCAAAACCAAACAGTAAAAACAAAAAAAAACTTGTGTGTTTTTTGCATACTTGTTTGTTACTTTGGGTTAGTCGTTTTGGGGGTCGAGAGTTTCAACACGTGTGAGGGGATGTGTGCGTACATTAAAATTTATATAGATCGTGAGAAAGTGAAGTAATTTCATCTTAGATCCCCAAGAGATTTTCAATGCTTTCTAAACGGCCTCAATCGGAGCTTGTTCTTATTCATGTTGTTACTCTTATCTACTTCCCTCTTCTAGATGATGCCTATAATCAATTTCGTCACCGTATCTTCTCTAATGTGACACCAACACCCTATCGTAGACATCCGTATCTGCGGCGTCTAGGACCTGGATAGCATCGGGATGAAATAGCCCATGCAAAACCGAACAGTAAAAACAAAAAAAACTTGTGTTTTTTGCATACTTGTTTGTTACTTTGGGTTAGTCATTTTGGGGGTCGAGAGTTTCAACACGTGTGAGGGGATGTGTGCGTACACTAAAATTTATATAGATCGTGAGAAAGTGAAGTAATTTCATCTTAGATCCCAAAGAGATTTTCAATGCTTTCTAAACGGCCTCAATCGGAGCTTGTTCTTATTCATGTTGTTACTCTTAACTACTTCCCTCTTCTAGATGATGCCTATAATCAATTTTGTCACCGTATCTTCTCTAATGTGACACCAACACCCTATCGTAGACATCCGTATCTGGGGCGTCTAGGACCTGGATAGCATCGGGATGAAATAACCCATGCAAAACCGAACAGTAAAAACAAAAAAAACTTGTGTTTTTTGCATACTTGTTTGTTACTTTGGGTTAGTCGTTTTGGGGGTCGAGAGTTTCAACACGTGTGAGGGGATGTGTGCGTACATTAAAATTTATATAGATCGTGAGAAAGTGAAGTAATTTCATCTTAGATCCCAAAGAGATTTTCAATGCTTTCTAAACGGCCTCAATCGGAGCTTGTTCTTATTCATGTTGTTACTCTTAACTACTTCCCTCTTCTAGCTGATGCCTATAATCAATTTCATCACCGTATCTTCTCTAATGTGACACCAACACCCTATCGTAGACATCCGCATCTGGGGCGTCTAGGACCTGGATAGCATCGGGATGAAATAACCCATGCAAAACCGAACAGTAAAAACAAAAAAATACTTGTGTTTTTTGCATACTTGTTTGTTAATTTGGGTTAGTCGTTTTGGGGGTCGAGAGTTTCAACACGTGTGAGGGGATGTGTGCGTACATTAAAATTTATATAGATCGTGAGAAAGTGAAGTAATTTCATCTTAGATCCCAAAGAGATTTTCAATGCTTTCTAAACGGCCTCAATCGGAGCTTGTTCTTATTCATGTTGTTACTCTTAACTACTTCCCTCTTCTAGATGATGCCTATAATCAATTTCGTCACCGTATCTTCTCTAATGTGACACCAACACCCTATCGTAGATGTCCGTATCAGGGGCGTCTAGGACCTGGATAGCATCGGGATGAAATAGCCCATGCAAAACCGAACAGTAAAAACAAAAAAAACTTGTGTTTTTTGCATACTTGTTTGTTACTTTGGGTTAGTCGTTTTGGGGGTCGAGAGTTACAACACGTGTGAGGGGATGTGTGCGTACACAAAAATTTATATAGATCGTGAGAAAGTGAAGTAATTTCATCTTAGATCCCAAAGAGATTTTCAATGCTTTCTAAATGGCCTCAATCGGAGCTTGTTCTTATTCATGTTGTTACTCTTAACTACTTCCCTCTTCTAGATGATGCCTATAATCAATTTTGTCACCGTATCTTCTCTAATGTGACACCAACACCCTATCGTAGACATCCGTATCTGGGGCGTCTAGGACCTGGATAGCATTGGGATGAAATAACCCATGCAAAACCGAACAGTAAAAACAAAAAAAAAATTGTGTTTTTTTGCATACTTGTTTGTTACTTTGGGTTAGTCATTTTGGGGGTCGAGAGTTTCAACACGTGTGAGGGGATGTGTGCGTACATTAAAATTTATATAGATCGTGAGAAAGTGAAGTAATTTCATCTTAGATCCCAAAGAGATTTTCAATGCTTTCTAAACGGCCTCAATCGGAGCTTGTTCTTATTCATGTTGTTACTCTTAACTACTTCCCTCTTCTAGATGATGCCTATAATCAATTTCGTCACCGTATCTTCTCTAATGTGACACCAACACCCTATCGTAGACATCCGTATCAGGGGCGTCTAGGACCTGGATAGCATCGGGATGAAATAGCCCATGCAAAACCGAACAGTAAAAACAAAAAAAAATTGTGTTTTTTTGCATACTTGTTTGTTACTTTGGGTTAGTCGTTTTGGGGGTCGAGAGTTTCAACACGTGTGAGGGGATGTGTGCGTACATTAAAATTTATATAGATCGTGAGAAAGTGAAGTAATTTCATCATAGATCCCAAAGAGATTTTCAATGCTTTCTAAACGGCCTCAATTGGAGCTTGTTCTTATTCATGTTGTTACTCTTAACTACTTCCCTCTTCTAGCTGATGCCTATAATCAATTTCGTCACCGTATCTTCTCTAATGTGACACCAACACCCTATCGTAGACATCCGTATCCGGGGCGTCTAGGACCTGGATAGCATCGGGATGAAATAGCCCATGCAAAACCGAACAGTAAAAACAAAAAAAAACTTGTGTTTTTTGCATACTTGTTTGTTACTTTGGGTTAGTCGTTTTGGGGGTCGTATCTTCTCTAATGTGACACCAACACCCTACCGTAGACATCCGTATCTGGGGCGTCTAGGACCTGGATAGCATCGGGATGAAATAGCCCATGCAAAACCGAACAGTAAAAACAAAAAAAACTTGTGTTTTTTGCATACTTGTTTGTTACTTTGGGTTAGTCGTTTTGGGGGTCGAGAGTTTCAACACGTGTGAGGGGATGTGTGCGTACATTAAAATTTATATAGATCGTGAGAAAGTGAAGTAATTTCATCTTAGATCCCCAAGAGATTTTCAATGCTTTCTAAACGGCCTCAATCGGAGCTTGTTCTTATTCATGTTGTTACTCTTAACTACTTCCCTCTTCTAGATGATGCCTATAATCAATTTCGTCACCGTATCTTCTCTAATGTGACACCAACACCCTATCGTAGACATCCGTATTTGGGGCTTCTAGGACCTGGATAGCATCGGGATGAAATAGCCCATCCAAAACCGAACAGTAAAAACAAAAAAAACTTGTGTTTTTTGCATACTTGTTTGTTACTTTGGGTTAGTCGTTTTGGGGGTCGAGAGTTTCAACACGTGTGAGGGGATGTGTGCGTACACTAAAATTTATATAGATCGTGAGAAAGTGAAGTAAATTCATCTTAGATCCCAAAGAGATTTTTAATGCTTTCTAAACGGCCTCAATCGGAGCTTGTTCTTATTCATGTTGTTACTCTTAACTACTTCCCTCTTCTAGATGATGCCTATAATCAATTTCGTCACCGTATCTTCTCTAATGTGACACCAACACCCTATCGTAGACATCCGTATCAGGGGCGTCTAGGACCTGGGTAGCATCGGGCTGAAATAGCCCATGCAAAACCGAACAGTAAAAACAAAAAAAACTTGTGTTTTTTGCATACTTGTTTGTTACTTTGGGTTAGTCGTTTTGGGGGTCGAGAGTATCAACACGTGTGAGGGGATGTGTGCGTACACTAAAATTTATATAGATCGTCAGAAAGTGAAGTAATTTCATCTTAGATCCCAAAGAGATTTTCAATGCTTTCTAAATGGCCTCAATCGGAGCTTGTCTTATTCATGTTGTTACTCTTAACTACTTCCCTCTTCTAGATGATGCCTATAATCAATTTCGTCACTGTATCTTCTCTAATGTGACACCAACACCCTATCGTAGACATCCGTATCTGGGGCGTCTAGGACCTGGATAGCACCGGGATGAAATAACCCATGCAAAACCGAACAGTAAAAACAAAAAAAAAATCTTGTGTTTTTTGCATACTTGTTTGTTACTTTGGGTTAGTAGTTTTGGGGGTCGAGAGTTTCAACACGTGTGAGGGGATGTGTGCGTACATTAAAATTTATATAGATCGTGAGAAAGTGAAGTAATTTCATCTTAGATCCCAAAGAGATTTTCAATGCTTTCTAAACGGCCTCAATCGGAGCTTGTTCTTATTCATGTTGTTACTCTTAACTACTTCCCTCTTCTAGATGATGCCTATAATCAATTTCGTCACCATATCTTCTCTAATGTGACACCAACACCCTATCGTAGACATCCGTATCAGGGGCGTCTAGGACCTGGATAGCATCGGGATGAAATAGCCCATGCAAAACCGAACAGTAAAAACAAAAAAAACTTGTGTTTTTTGCATACTTGTTTGTTACTTTGGGTTAGTCGTTTTGGGGGTCGAGAGTTTCAACACGTGTGAGGGGATGTGTGCGTACATTAAAATTTATATAGATCATGAGAAAGTGAAGTAATTTCATCTTAGATCCCAAAGAGATTTTCAATGCTTTCTAAACGGCCTCAATCGGAGCTTGTTCTTATTCATGTTGTTACTCTTAACTACTTCCCTCTTCTAGATGATGCCTATAATCAATTTCGTCACCGTATCTTCTCTAATGTGACACCAACACCCTATCGTAGACATCCGTATATGGGGCGTCTAGGACCTGGATAGCATCGGGATGAAATAACCCATGCAAAACCGAACACTCTCAAGTAAAAACAAAAAAACTTGTGTTTTTTGCATACTTGTTTGTTACTTTGGGTTAGTCGTTTTGGGGGTCGAGAGTTTCAACACGTGTGAGGGGATGTGTGCGTACACAAAAATTTATATAGATCGTGAGAAAGTGAAGTAATTTCATCTTAGATCCCAAAGAGATTTTCAATGCTTTCTAAATGGCCTCAATCGGAGCTTGTTCTTATTCATGTTGTTACTCTTAACTACTTCCCTCTTCTAGATGATGCCTATAATCAATTTCGTCACCGTATCTTCTCTAATGTGACACCAACACCCTATCGTAGACATCCGTATCTGGGGCATCTAGGACTTGGATAGCATTGGGATGAAATAACCCATGCAAAACCGAACAGTAAAAACAAAAAAAAAATTGTGTTTTTTTGCATACTTGTTTGTTACTTTGGGTTAGTCATTTTGGGGGTCGAGAGTTTCAACACGTGTGAGGGGATGTGTGCGTACATTAAAATTTATATAGATCGTGAGAAAGTGAAGTAATTTCATCTTAGATCCCAAAGAGATTTTCAATGCTTTCTAAACGGCCTCAATCGGAGCTTGTTCTTATTCATGTTGTTACTCTTAACTACTTCCCTCTTCTAGATGATGCCTATAATCAATTTCGTCACCGTATCTTCTCTAATGTGACACCAACACCCTATCGTAGACATCCGTATCAGGGGCGTCTAGGACCTGGATAGCATCGGGATGAAATAGCCCATGCAAAACCGAACAGTAAAAACAAAAAAAAATTGTGTTTTTTTGCATACTTGTTTGTTACTTTGGGTTAGTCGTTTTGGGGGTCGAGAGTTTCAACACGTGTGAGGGGATGTGTGCGTACATTAAAATTTATATAGATCGTGAGAAAGTGAAGTAATTTCATCTTAGATCCCAAAGAGATTTTCAATGCTTTCTAAACGGCCTCAATTGGAGCTTGTTCTTATTCATGTTGTTACTCTTAACTACTTCCCTCTTCTAGCTGATGCCTATAATCAATTTCGTCACCGTATCTTCTCTAATGTGACACCAACACCCTATCGTAGACATCCGTATCTGGGGCGTCTAGGACCTGGATAGCATCGGGATGAAATAACCCATGCAAAACCGAACATTAAAAAAAAAAAAAAACTTGTGTTTTTTGCATACTTGTTTGTTACTTTGGGTTAGTCGTTTTGGGGGTCGAGAGTTTCAACACGTGTGAGGGGATGTGTGCGTACATTAAAATTTATATAGATCGTGAGAAAGTGAAGTAATTTCATCTTAGATCCCCAAGAGATTTTCAATGCTTTCTAAACGGCCTCAATCGGAGCTTGTTCTTATTCATGTTGTTACTCTTAACTACTTCCCTCTTCTAGATGATGCCTATAATCAATTTCGTCACCGTATCTTCTCTAATGTGACACCAACACCCTATCGTAGACATCCGTATTTGGGGCTTCTAGGACCTGGATAGCATCGGGATGAAATAGCCCATCCAAAACCGAACAGTAAAAACAAAAAAAACTTGTGTTTTTTGCATACTTGTTTGTTACTTTGGGTTAGTCGTTTTGGGGGTCGAGAGTTTCAACACGTGTGAGGGGATGTGTGCGTACACTAAAATTTATATAGATCGTGAGAAAGTGAAGTAAATTCATCTTAGATCCCAAAGAGATTTTTAATGCTTTCTAAACGGCCTCAATCGGAGCTTGTTCTTATTCATGTTGTTACTCTTAACTACTTCCCTCTTCTAGATGATGCCTATAATCAATTTCGTCACCGTATCTTCTCTAATGTGACACCAACACCCTATCGTAGACATCCGTATCTTGGGCGTCTAGGACCTGGATAGCATCGGGATGAAATAACCCATGCAAAACCGAACAGTAAAAACAAAAAAAAAATCTTGTGTTTTTTGCATACTTGTTTGTTACTTTGGGTTAGTAGTTTTGGGGGTCGAGAGTTTCAACACGTGTGAGGGGATGTGTGCGTACATTAAAATTTATATAGATCGTGAGAAAGTGAAGTAATTTCATCTTAGATCCCAAAGAGATTTTCAATGCTTTCTAAACGGCCTCAATCGGAGCTTGTTCTTATTCATGTTGTTACTCTTAACTACTTCCCTCTTCTAGATGATGCCTATAATCAATTTCGTCACCATATCTTCTCTAATGTGACACCAACACCCTATCGTAGACATCCGTATCAGGGGCGTCTAGGACCTGGATAGCATCGGGATGAAATAGCCCATGCAAAACCGAACAGTAAAAAACAAAAAAAACTTGTGTTTTTTGCATACTTGTTTGTTACTTTGGGTTAGTCGTTTTGGGGGTCGAGAGTTTCAACACGTGTGAGGGGATGTGTGCGTACATTAAAATTTATATAGATCATGAGAAAGTGAAGTAATTTCATCTTAGATCCCAAAGAGATTTTCAATGCTTTCTAAACGGCCTCAATCGGAGCTTGTTCTTATTCATGTTGTTACTCTTAACTACTTCCCTCTTCTAGATGATGCCTATAATCAATTTCGTCACCGTATCTTCTCTAATGTGACACCAACACCCTATCGTAGACATCCGTATCTGGGGCGTCTAGGACCTGGATAGCATCGGGATGAAATAACCCATGCAAAACCGAACAGTAAAAACAAAAAAAACTTGTGTTTTTTGCATACTTGTTTGTTACTTTGGGTTAGTCGTTTTGGGGGTCGAGAGTTTCAACACGTGTGAGGGGATGTGTGCGTACACAAAAATTTATATAGATCGTGAGAAAGTGAAGTAATTTCATCTTAGATCCCAAAGAGATTTTCAATGCTTTCTAAATGGCCTCAATCGGAGCTTGTTCTTATTCATGTTGTTACTCTTAACTACTTCCCTCTTCTAGATGATGCCTATAATCAATTTCGTCACCGTATCTTCTCTAATGTGACACCAACACCCTATCGTAGACATCCGTATCTGGGGCGTCTAGGACCTGGATAGCATTGGGATGAAATAACCCATGCAAAACCGAACAGTAAAAACAAAAAAAAAATTGTGTTTTTTTGCATACTTGTTTGTTACTTTGGGTTAGTCATTTTGGGGGTCGAGAGTTTCAACACGTGTGAGGGGATGTGTGCGTACATTAAAATTTATATAGATCGTGAGAAAGTGAAGTAATTTCATCTTAGATCCCAAAGAGATTTTCAATGCTTTCTAAACGGCCTCAATCGGAGCTTGTTCTTATTCATGTTGTTACTCTTAACTACTTCCCTCTTCTAGATGATGCCTATAATCAATTTCGTCACCGTATCTTCTCTAATGTGACACCAACACCCTATCGTAGACATCCGTATCAGGGGCGTCTAGGACCTGGATAGCATCGGGATGAAATAGCCCATGCAAAACCGAACAGTAAAAACAAAAAAAAAATTGTGTTTTTTTGCATACTTGTTTGTTACTTTGGGTTAGTCGTTTTGGGGGTCGAGAGTTTCAACACGTGTGAGGGGATGTGTGCGTACATTAAAATTTATATAGATCGTGAGAAAGTGAAGTAATTTCATCTTAGATCCCAAAGAGATTTTCAATGCTTTCTAAACGGCCTCAATTGGAGCTTGTTCTTATTCATGTTGTTACTCTTAACTACTTCCCTCTTCTAGCTGATGCCTATAATCAATTTCGTCACCGTATCTTCTCTAATGTGACACCAACACCCTATCGTAGACATCCGTATCTGGGGCGTCTAGGACCTGGATAGCATCGGGATGAAATAGCCCATGCAAAACCGAACAGTAAAAACAAAAAAAAACTTGTGTTTTTTGCATACTTGTTTGTTACTTTGGGTTAGTCGTTTTGGGGGTCGTATCTTCTCTAATGTGACACCAACACCCTACCGTAGACATCCGTATCTGGGGCGTCTAGGACCTGGATAGCATCGGGATGAAATAGCCCATGCAAAACCGAACAGTAAAAACAAAAAACTTGTGTTTTTTGCATACTTGTTTGTTACTTTGGGTTAGTCGTTTTGGGGGTCGAGAGTTTCAACACGTGTGAGGGGATGTGTGCGTACATTAAAATTTATATAGATCGTGAGAAAGTGAAGTAATTTCATCTTAGATCCCCAAGAGATTTTCAATGCTTTCTAAACGGCCTCAATCGGAGCTTGTTCTTATTCATGTTGTTACTCTTAACTACTTCCCTCTTCTAGATGATGCCTATAATCAATTTCGTCACCGTATCTTCTCTAATGTGACACCAACACCCTATCGTAGACATCCGTATTTGGGGCTTCTAGGACCTGGATAGCATCGGGATGAAATAGCCCATCCAAAACCGAACAGTAAAAACAAAAAAAACTTGTGTTTTTTGCATACTTGTTTGTTACTTTGGGTTAGTCGTTTTGGGGGTCGAGAGTTTCAACACGTGTGAGGGGATGTGTGCGTACACCAAAATTTATATAGATCGTGAGAAAGTGAAGTAATTTCATCTTAGATCCCAAAGAGATTTTTAATGCTTTCTAAACGGCCTCAATCGGAGCTTGTTCTTATTCATGTTGTTACTCTTAACTACTTCCCTCTTCTAGATGATGCCTATAATCAATTTCGTCACCGTATCTTCTCTAATGTGACACCAACACCCTATCGTAGACATCCGTATCAGGGGCGTCTAGGACCTGGGTAGCATCGGGCTGAAATAGCCCATGCAAAACCGAACAGTAAAAACAAAAAAAACTTGTGTTTTTTGCATACTTGTTTGTTACTTTGGGTTAGTCGTTTTGGGGGTCGAGAGTATCAACACGTGTGAGGGGATGTGTGCGTACACTAAAATTTATATAGATCGTCAGAAAGTGAAGTAATTTCATCTTAGATCCCAAAGAGATTTTCAATGCTTTCTAAATGGCCTCAATCGGAGCTTGTCTTATTCATGTTGTTACTCTTAACTACTTCCCTCTTCTAGATGATGCCTATAATCAATTTCGTCACTGTATCTTCTCTAATGTGACACCAACACCCTATCGTAGACATCCGTATCTGGGGCGTCTAGGACCTGGATAGCACCGGGATGAAATAACCCATGCAAAACCGAACAGTAAAAACAAAAAAAAAATCTTGTGTTTTTTGCATACTTGTTTGTTACTTTGGGTTAGTAGTTTTGGGGGTCGAGAGTTTCAACACGTGTGAGGGGATGTGTGCGTACATTAATATTTATATAGATCGTGAGAAAGTGAAGTAATTTCATCTTAGATCCCAAAGAGATTTTCAATGCTTTCTAAACGGCCTCAATCGGAGCTTGTTCTTATTCATGTTGTTACTCTTAACTACTTCCCTCTTCTAGATGATGCCTATAATCAATTTCGTCACCATATCTTCTCTAATGTGACACCAACACCCTATCGTAGACATCCGTATCTGGGGCGTCTAGGACCTGGATAGCATCGGGATGAAATAGCCCATGCAAAACCGAACTGTAAAAACAAAAAAACTTGTGTTTTTTGCATACTTGTTTGTTACTTTGGGTTAGTCGTTTTGGGGGTCGAGAGTTTCAACACGTGTGAGGGGATGTGTGCGTACACTAAAATTTATATAGATCGTGAGAAAGTGAAGTAATTTCATCTTAGATCCCAAAGAGATTTTCAATGCTTTCTAAACGGCCTCAATCGGAGCTTGTTCTTATTCATGTTGTTACTTTTAACTACTTCCCTCTTCTAGATGATGCCTATAATCAATTTCGTCACCGTATCTTCTCTAATGTGACACCAACACCCTACCGTAGACATCCGTATCTGGGGCGTCTAGGACCTGGATAGCATCGGGATGAAATAGCCCATGCAAAACCGAACAGTAAAAACAAAAAAAACTTGTGTTTTTTGCATACTTGTTTGTTACTTTGGGTTAGTCGTTTTGGGGGTCGAGAGTTTCAACACGTGTGTGGGGATGTGTGCGTACATTAAAATTTATATAGATCGTGAGAAAGTGAAGTAATTTCATCTTAGATCCCCAAGAGATTTTCAATGCTTTCTAAACGGCCTCAATCGGAGCTTGTTCTTATTCATGTTGTTACTCTTAACTACTTCCCTCTTCTAGATGATGCCTATAATCAATTTCGTCACCGTATCTTCTCTAATGTGACACCAACACCCTATCGTAGACATCCGTATCTGGGGCTTCTAGGACCTGGATAGCATCGGGATGAAATAGCCCATCCAAAACCGAACAGTAAAAACAAAAAAAAACTTGTGTTTTTTGCATACTTGTTTGTTACTTTGGGTTAGTCGTTTTGGGGGTCGAGAGTTTCAACACGTGTGAGGGGATGTGTGCGTACACTAAAATTTATATAGATCGTGAGAAAGTGAAGTAATTTCATCTTAGATCCCAAAGAGATTTTCAATGCTTTCTAAACGGCCTCAATCGGAGCTTGTTCTTATTCATGTTGTTACTCTTAACTACTTCCCTCTTCTAGATGATGCCTATAATCAATTTCGTCACCGTATCTTCTCTAATGTGACACCAACACCCTATCGTAGACATCCGTATCTGGGGCGTCTAGGACCTGGATAGCATCGGGATGAAATAACCCATGCAAAACCGAACAGTAAAAACAAAAAAACTTGTGTTTTTTGCATACTTGTTTGTTACTTTGGGTTAGTAGTATTGGGGGTCGAGAGTTTCAACACGTGTGAGGGGATGTGTGCGTACATTAAAATTTATATAGATCGTGAGAAAGTGAAGTAATTTCATCTTAGATCCCAAAGAGATTTTCAATGCTTTCTAAACGGCCTCAATCGGAGCTTGTTCTTATTCATGTTGTTACTCTTAACTACTCCCTCTTCTAGATGATGCCTATAATCAATTTCGTCACCGTATCTTCTCTAATGTGACACCAACACCCTATCGTGAACATCCGTATCTGGGCGTCTAGGACCTGGATAGCATCGGGATGAAATAGCCCATGCAAAACCGAACAGTAAAAACAAAAAAAACTTGTGTTTTTTGCATACTTGTTTGTTACTTTGGGTTAGTCGTTTTGGGGGTCGAGAGTTTCAACACGTGTGAGGGGATGTGTGCGTACATTAAAATTTATATAGATCGTGAGAAAGTGAAGTAATTTCATCTTAGATCCCCAAGAGATTTTCAATGCTTTCTAAACGGCCTCAATCAGAGCTTGTTCTTATTCATGTTGTTACTCTTAACTACTTCCCTCTTCTAGATGATGCCTATAATCAATTTTGTCACCGTATCTTCTCTAATGTGACACCAACACCCTATCGTAGACATCCGTATCAGGGGCGTCTAGGACCTGGATAGCATCGGGATGAAATAGCCCATGCAAAACCGAACAGTAAAAACAAAAAAACTTGTGTTTTTTGCATACTTGTTTGTTACTTTGGGTTAGTCGTTTTGGGGGTCGAGAGTTTCAACACGTGTGAGGGGATGTGTGCGTACATTAAAATTTATATAGATCGTGAGAAAGTGAAGTAATTTCATCTTAGATACCAAAGAGATTTTCAATGCTTTCTAAACGGCCTCAATCGGAGCTTGTTCTTATTCATGTTGTTACTCTTAACTACTTCCCTCTTCTAGATGATGCCTATAATCAATTTCGTCACCGTATCTTCTCTAATGTGACACCAACACCCTATCGTAGACATCCGTATCACGGGCGTCTAGGACCTGGATAGCATCGGGATGAAATAACCCATGCAAAACCGAACAGTAAAAACAAAAAAAACTTGTGTTTTTTGCATACTTGTTTGTTACTTTGGGTTAGTCGTTTTGGGGGTCGAGAGTTTCAACACGTGTGAGGGGATGTGTGCGTACACTAAAATTTATATAGATCATGAGAAAGTGAAGTAATTTCATCTTAGATCCCAAAGAGATTTTCAATGCTTTCTAAACGGCCTCAATCGGAGCTTGTTCTTATTCATGTTGTTACTCTTAACTACTTCCCTCTTCTAGATGATGCCTATAATCAATTTCGTCACCGTATCTTCTCTAATGTGACAACAACACCCTACCGTAGACATCCGTATCAGGGGCGTCTAGGACCTGGATAGCATCGGGATGAAATAGCCCATGCAAAACCGAACAGTAAAAACAAAAAAAACTTGTGTTTTTTGCATACTTGTTTGTTACTTTGGGTTAGTCGTTTTGGGGGTCGAGAGTTTCAACACGTGTGAGGGGATGTGTGCGTACACTAAAATTTATATAGATCGTGAGAAAGTGAAGTAATTTCATCTTAGATCCCAAAGAGATTTTCAATGCTTTCTAAACGGCCTCAATCGGAGCTTGTTCTTATTCATGTTGTTACTTTTAACTACTTCCCTCTTCTAGATGATGCCTATAATCAATTTCGTCACCGTATCTTCTCTAATGTGACACCAACACCCTACCGTAGACATCCGTATCTGGGGCGTCTAGGACCTGGATAGCATCGGGATGAAATAGCCCATGCAAAACCGAACAGTAAAAACAAAAAAAACTTGTGTTTTTTGCATACTTGTTTGTTACTTTGGGTTAGTCGTTTTGGGGGTCGAGAGTTTCAACACGTGTGTGGGGATGTGTGCGTACATTAAAATTTATATAGATCGTGAGAAAGTGAAGTAATTTCATCTTAGATCCCCAAGAGATTTTCAATGCTTTCTAAACGGCCTCAATCGGAGCTTGTTCTTATTCATGTTGTTACTCTTAACTACTTCCCTCTTCTAGATGATGCCTATAATCAATTTCGTCACCGTATCTTCTCTAATGTGACACCAACACCCTATCGTAGACATCCGTATCTGGGGCTTCTAGGACCTGGATAGCATCGGGATGAAATAGCCCATCCAAAACCGAACAGTAAAAACAAAAAAAAACTTGTGTTTTTTGCATACTTGTTTGTTACTTTGGGTTAGTCGTTTTGGGGGTCGAGAGTTTCAACACGTGTGAGGGGATGTGTGCGTACACTAAAATTTATATAGATCGTGAGAAAGTGAAGTAATTTCATCTTAGATCCCAAAGAGATTTTCAATGCTTTCTAAACGGCCTCAATCGGAGCTTGTTCTTATTCATGTTGTTACTCTTAACTACTTCCCTCTTCTAGATGATGCCTATAATCAATTTCGTCACCGTATCTTCTCTAATGTGACACCAACACCCTATCGTAGACATCCGTATCTGGGGCGTCTAGGACCTGGATAGCATCGGGATGAAATAACCCATGCAAAACCGAACAGTAAAAACAAAAAAAAACTTGTGTTTTTTGCATACTTGTTTGTTACTTTGGGTTAGTAGTATTGGGGGTCGAGAGTTTCAACACGTGTGAGGGGATGTGTGCGTACATTAAAATTTATATAGATCGTGAGAAAGTGAAGTAATTTCATCTTAGATCCCAAAGAGATTTTCAATGCTTTCTAAACGGCCTCAATCGGAGCTTGTTCTTATTCATGTTGTTACTCTTAACTACTCCCCTCTTCTAGATGATGCCTATAATCAATTTCGTCACCGTATCTTCTCTAATGTGACACCAACACCCTATCGTAGACATCCGTATCTGGGGCGTCTAGGACCTGGATAGCATCGGGATGAAATAGCCCATGCAAAACCGAACAGTAAAAACAAAAAAACTTGTGTTTTTTGCATACTTGTTTGTTACTTTGGGTTAGTCGTTTTGGGGGTCGAGAGTTTCAACACGTGTGAGGGGATGTGTGCGTACATTAAAATTTATATAGATCGTGAGAAAGTGAAGTAATTTCATCTTAGATCCCCAAGAGATTTTCAATGCTTTCTAAACGGCCTCAATCAGAGCTTGTTCTTATTCATGTTGTTACTCTTAACTACTTCCCTCTTCTAGATGATGCCTATAATCAATTTCGTCACCGTATCTTCTCTAATGTGACACCAACACCCTATCGTAGACATCCGTATCAGGGGCGTCTAGGACCTGGATAGCATCGGGATGAAATAGCCCATGCAAAACCGAACAGTAAAAACAAAAAAAAACTTGTGTTTTTTGCATACTTGTTTGTTACTTTGGGTTAGTCGTTTTGGGGGTCGAGAGTTTCAACACGTGTGAGGGGATGTGTGCGTACATTAAAATTTATATAGATCGTGAGAAAGTGAAGTAATTTCATCTTAGATACCAAAGAGATTTTCAATGCTTTCTAAACGGCCTCAATCGGAGCTTGTTCTTATTCATGTTGTTACTCTTAACTACTTCCCTCTTCTAGATGATGCCTATAATCAATTTCGTCACCGTATCTTCTCTAATGTGACACCAACACCCTATCATAGACATCCGTGTCAGGGGCGTCTAGGACCTGGATAGCATCGGGATGAAATAACCCATGCAAAACCGAACAGTAAAAACAAAAAAAAACTTGTGTTTTTTGCATACATGTTTGTTACTTTGGGTTAGTAGTTTTGGGGGTCGAGAGTTTCAACACGTGTGAGGGGATGTGTGCGTACATTAAAATTTATATCGATCGTGAGAAAGTGAAGTAATTTCATCTTAGATCCCAAAGAGATTTTCAATGCTTTCTAAACGGCCTCAATCGGAGCTTGTTCTTATTCATGTTGTCACTCTTAACTACTTCCCTCTTCTAGATGATTCCTATAATCAATTTCGTCACCGTATCTTCTCTAATGTGACACCAACACCCTATCGTAGACATCCGTATCTGGGGCGTCTAGGACCTGGATAGCATCGGGATGAAATAGCCCATGCAAAACCGAACAGTAAAAACAAAAAAACTTGTGTTTTTTGCATACTTGTTTGTTACTTTCGGTTAGTCGTTTTGGGGGTCGAGAGTTTCAACACGTGTGAGGGGATGTGTGCGTACATTAAAATTTATATAGATCGTGAGAAAGTGAAGTAATTTCATCTTAGATACCAACGAGATTTTCAATGCTTTCTAAACGGCCTCAATCGAAGCTTGTTCTTATTCATGTTGTTACTCTTAACTACTTCCCTCTTCTAGATGATGCCTATAATCAATTTCGTCACCGTATCTTCTCTAATGTGACACCAACACCCTATCGTAGACATCCGTATCAGGGGCGTCTAGGACCTGGATAGCATCGGGATGAAATAGCCCGTGCAAAACTGAACAGTAAAAACAAAAAAAACTTGTGTTTTTGCATACTTGTTTGTTACTTTGGGTTAGTCGTTTTGGGGGTCGAGAGTTTCAACACGTGTGAGGGGATGTGTGCGTACATTAAAATTTATATAGATCGTGAGAAAGTGAAGTAATTTCATCTTAGATCCCAAAGAGATTTTCAATGCTTTCTAAACGGCCTCAATCGGAGCTTGTTCTTATTCATGTTGTTACTCTTAACTACTTCCCTCTTCTAGATGATGCCTATAATCAATTTCGTCACCGTATCTTCTCTAATGTGACACCAACACCCTATTGTAGACATCCGTATCAGGGGCATCTAGGACCTGGATAGCATCGGGATGAAATAGCCCATGCAAAACCGAACAGTAAAAACAAAAAAAACTAGTGTTTTTTGCATACTTGTTTGTTACTTTGGGTTAGTCGTTTTGGGGGTCGAGAGTTTCAACACGTGTGAGGGGATGTGTGCGTACACTAAAATTTATATAGATCGTGAGAAAGTGAAGTAATTTCATCTTAGATCCCAAAGAGATTTTCAATGCTTTCTAAACGGCCTCAATCGGAGCTTGTTCTTATTCATGTTGTTACTCTTAACTACTTCCCTCTTCTAGATGATGCCTATAATCAATTTCGTCACCGTATCTTCTCTAATGTGACACCAACACCCTACCGTAGACATCCGTATCTGGGGCGTCTAGGGCCTGGATAGCATCGGGATGAAATAGCCTATGCAAAACCGAACAGTAAAAACAAAAAAAAACTTGTGTTTTTTGCATACTTGTTTGTTACTTTGGGTTAGTCGTTTTGGGGGTCGAGAGTTTCAACACGTGTGAGGGGATGTGTGCGTACATTAAAATTTATATAGATCGTGAGAAAGTGAAGTAATTTCATCTTAGATCCCCAAGAGATTTTCAATGCTTTCTAAACGGCCTCAATCGGAGCTTGTTCTTATTCATGTTGTTACTCTTAACTACTTCCCTCTTCTAGATGATGCCTATAATCAATTTCGTCACCGTATCTTCTCTAATGTGACACCAACATCCTATTGTAGACATCCGTATCTGGGGCTTCTAGGACCTGGATAGCATCGGGATGAAATAGCCCATCCAAAACCGAACAGTAAAAACAAAAAAAACTTGTGTTTTTTTGCATACTTGTTTGTTACTTTGGGTTAGTCGTTTTGGGGGTCGAGAGTTTCAACACGTGTGAGGGGATGTGTGCGTACACTAAAATTTATATAGATCGTGAGAAAGTGAAGTAATTTCATCTTAGATCCCAAAGAGATTTTCAATGCTTTCTAAACGGCCTCAATCGGAGCTTGTTCTTATTCATGTTGTTACTCTTAACTACTTCCCTCTTCTAGATGATGCCTATAATCAATTTCGTCACCGTATCTTCTCTAATGTGACACCAACACCCTACCGTAGACATCCGTATCTGGGGCGTCTAGGACCTGGATAGCATCGGGATGAAATAGCCCATGCAAAACCGAACAGTAAAAACAAAAAAAAACTTGTGTTTTTTGCATACTTGTTTGTTACTTTGGGTTAGTCGTTTTGGGGGTCGAGAGTTTCAACACGTGTGAGGGGATGTGTGCGTACATTAAAATTTATATAGATCGTGAGAAAGTGAAGTAATTTCATCTTAGATCCCCAAGAGATTTTCAATGCTTTCTAAACGGCCTCAATCGGAGCTTGTTCTTATTCATGTTGTTACTCTTAACTACTTCCCTCTTCTAGATGATGCCTATAATCAATTTCGTCACCGTATCTTCTCTAATGTGACACCAACATCCTATCGTAGACATCCGTATCTGGGGCTTCTAGGACCTGGATAGCATCGGGATGAAATAGCCCATCCAAAACCGAACAGTAAAAACAAAAAAAACTTGTGTTTTTTTGCATACTTGTTTGTTACTTTGGGTTAGTCGTTTTGGGGGTCGAGAGTTTCAACACGTGTGAGGGGATGTGTGCGTACACTAAAATTTATATAGATCGTGAGAAAGTGAAGTAATTTCATCTTAGATCCCAAAGAGATTTTCAATGCTTTCTAAACGGCCTCAATCGGAGCTTGTTCTTATTCATGTTGTTACTCTTAACTACTTCCCTCTTCTAGATGATGCCTATAATCAATTTCGTCACCGTATCTTCTCTAATGTGACACCAACACCCTATCATAGACATCCGTGTCAGGGGCGTCTAGGACCTGGATAGCATCGGGATGAAATAACCCATGCAAAACCGAACAGTAAAAACAAAAAAAAACTTGTGTTTTTTGCATACATGTTTGTTACTTTGGGTTAGTAGTTTTGGGGGTCGAGAGTTTCAACACGTGTGAGGGGATGTGTGCGTACATTAAAATTTATATCGATCGTGAGAAAGTGAAGTAATTTCATCTTAGATCCCAAAGAGATTTTCAATGCTTTCTAAACGGCCTCAATCGGAGCTTGTTCTTATTCATGTTGTCACTCTTAACTACTTCCCTCTTCTAGATGATTCCTATAATCAATTTCGTCACCGTATCTTCTCTAATGTGACACCAACACCCTATCGTAGACATCCGTATCTGGGGCGTCTAGGACCTGGATAGCATCAGGATGAAATAGCCCATGCAAAACCGAACAGTAAAAACAAAAAAAAACTTGTGTTTTTTGCATACTTGTTTGTTACTTTCGGTTAGTCGTTTTGGGGGTCGAGAGTTTCAACACGTGTGAGGGGATGTGTGCGTACATTAAAATTTATATAGATCGTGAGAAAGTGAAGTAATTTCATCTTAGATACCAACGAGATTTTCAATGCTTTCTAAACGGCCTCAATCGAAGCTTGTTCTTATTCATGTTGTTACTCTTAACTACTTCCCTCTTCTAGATGATGCCTATAATCAATTTCGTCACCGTATCTTCTCTAATGTGACACCAACACCCTATCGTAGACATCCGTATCAGGGGCGTCTAGGACCTGGATAGCATCGGGATGAAATAGCCCGTGCAAAACTGAACAGTAAAAACAAAAAAAACTTGTGTTTTTGCATACTTGTTTGTTACTTTGGGTTAGTCGTTTTGGGGGTCGAGAGTTTCAACACGTGTGAGGGGATGTGTGCGTACATTAAAATTTATATAGATCGTGAGAAAGTGAAGTAATTTCATCTTAGATCCCAAAGAGATTTTCAATGCTTTCTAAACGGCCTCAATCGGAGCTTGTTCTTATTCATGTTGTTACTCTTAACTACTTCCCTCTTCTAGATGATGCCTATAATCAATTTCGTCACCGTATCTTCTCTAATGTGACACCAACACCCTATTGTAGACATCCGTATCAGGGGCATCTAGGACCTGGATAGCATCGGGATGAAATAGCCCATGCAAAACCGAACAGTAAAAACAAAAAAACTTGTGTTTTTTGCATACTTGTTTGTTACTTTGGGTTAGTCGTTTTGGGGGTCGAGAGTTTCAACACGTGTGAGGGGATGTGTGCGTACACTAAAATTTATATAGATCGTGAGAAAGTGAAGTAATTTCATCTTAGATCCCAAAGAGATTTTCAATGCTTTCTAAACGGCCTCAATCGGAGCTTGTTCTTATTCATGTTGTTACTCTTAACTACTTCCCTCTTCTAGATGATGCCTATAATCAATTTCGTCACCGTATCTTCTCTAATGTGACACCAACACCCTACCGTAGACATCCGTATCTGGGGCGTCTAGGGCCTGGATAGCATCGGGATGAAATAGCCTATGCAAAACCGAACAGTAAAAACAAAAAAAAACTTGTGTTTTTTGCATACTTGTTTGTTACTTTGGGTTAGTCGTTTTGGGGGTCGAGAGTTTCAACACGTGTGAGGGGATGTGTGCGTACATTAAAATTTATATAGATCGTGAGAAAGTGAAGTAATTTCATCTTAGATCCCCAAGAGATTTTCAATGCTTTCTAAACGGCCTCAATCGGAGCTTGTTCTTATTCATGTTGTTACTCTTAACTACTTCCCTCTTCTAGATGATGCCTATAATCAATTTCGTCACCGTATCTTCTCTAATGTGACACCAACATCCTATTGTAGACATCCGTATCTGGGGCTTCTAGGACCTGGATAGCATCGGGATGAAATAGCCCATCCAAAACCGAACAGTAAAAACAAAAAAAACTTGTGTTTTTTTGCATACTTGTTTGTTACTTTGGGTTAGTCGTTTTGGGGTCGAGAGTTTCAACACGTGTGAGGGGATGTGTGCGTACACTAAAATTTATATAGATCGTGAGAAAGTGAAGTAATTTCATCTTAGATCCCAAAGAGATTTTCAATGCTTTCTAAACGGCCTCAATCGGAGCTTGTTCTTATTCATGTTGTTACTCTTAACTACTTCCCTCTTCTAGATGATGCCTATAATCAATTTCGTCACCGTATCTTCTCTAATGTGACACCAACACCCTACCGTAGACATCCGTATCAGGGGCGTCTAGGACCTGGATAGCATCGGGATGAAATAGCCCATGCAAAACCGAACAGTAAAAACAAAAAAAAACTTGTGTTTTTTGCATACTTGTTTGTTACTTTGGGTTAGTCGTTTTGGGGGTCGAGAGTTTCAACACGTGTGAGGGGATGTGTGCGTACATTAAAATTTATATAGATCGTGAGAAAGTGAAGTAATTTCATCTTAGATCCCCAAGAGATTTTCAATGCTTTCTAAACGGCCTCAATCGGAGCTTGTTCTTATTCATGTTGTTACTCTTAACTACTTCCCTCTTCTAGATGATGCCTATAATCAATTTCGTCACCGTATCTTCTCTAATGTGACACCAACATCCTATCGTAGACATCCGTATCTGGGGCTTCTAGGACCTGGATAGCATCGGGATGAAATAGCCCATCCAAAACCGAACAGTAAAAACAAAAAAAACTTGTGTTTTTTTGCATACTTGTTTGTTACTTTGGGTTAGTCGTTTTGGGGGTCGAGAGTTTCAACACGTGTGAGGGGATGTGTGCGTACACTAAAATTTATATAGATCGTGAGAAAGTGAAGTAATTTCATCTTAGATCCCAAAGAGATTTTCAATGCTTTCTAAACGGCCTCAATCGGAGCTTGTTCTTATTCATGTTGTTACTCTTAACTACTTCCCTCTTCTAGATGATGCCTATAATCAATTTCGTCACCGTATCTTCTCTAATGTGACACCAACACCCTACCGTAGACATCCGTATCTGGGGCGTCTAGGACCTGGATAGCATCGGGATGAAATAGCCCATGCAAAACCAAACAGTAAAAACAAAAAAAACTTGTGTTTTTTGCATACTTGTTTGTTACTTTGGGTTAGTCGTTTTGGGGGTCGAGAGTTTCAACACGTGTGAGGGGATGTTTGCGTACATTAAAATTTATATAGATCGTGAGAAAGTGAAGTAATTTCATCTTAGATCCCCAAGAGATTTTCAATGCTTTCTAAACGGCCTCAATCGGAGCTTGTTCTTATTCATGTTGTTACTCTTAACTACTTCCCTCTTCTAGATGATGCCTATAATCAATTTCGTCACCGTATATTCTCTAATGTGACACCAACACCCTATCGTAGACATCCGTATCTGGGGCTTCTAGGACCTGGATAGCATCGGGATGAAAAAACCCATCCAAAACCGAACAGTAAAAACAAAAAAACATGTGTTTTTGCATACTTGTTTGTTACTTTGGGTTAGTCGTTTTGGGGGTCGAGAGTTTCAACACGTGTGAGGGGATGTGTGCGTACACTAAAATTTATATAGATCGTGAGAAAGTGAAGTAATTTCATCTTAGATCCCAAAGAGATTTTCAATGCTTTCTAAACGGCCTCAATCGGAGCTTGTTCTTATTCATGTTGTTACTCTTAACTACTTCCCTCTTCTAGATGATGCCTATAATCAATTTCGTCACCGTATCTTCTCTAATGTGACACCAACACCCTATCGTAGACATCCGTATCTGGGGCGTCTAGGACCTGGATAGCATCGGGATGAAATAACCCATGCAAAACCGAACAGTAAAAACAAAAAAAAACTTGTGTTTTTTGCATACTTGTTTGTTACTTTGGGTTAGTAGTTTTGGGGGTCGAGAGTTTCAACACGTGTGAGGGGATGTGTGCGTACATTAAAATTTATATAGATCGTGAGAAAGTGAAGTAATTTCATCTTAGATCCCAAAGAGATTTTCAATGCTTTCTAAACGGCCTCAATCGGAGCTTGTTCTTATTCATGTTGTTACTCTTAACTACTCCCCTCTTCTAGATGATGCCTATAATCAATTTCGTCACCGTATCTTCTCTAATGTGACACCAACACCCTATCATAGACATCCGTATCTGGGGCGTCTAGGACCTGGATAGCATCGGGATGAAATAGCCCATGCAAAACCGAACAGTAAAAACAAAAAAAACTTGTGTTTTTTGCATACTTGTTTGTTACTTTGGGTTAGTCGTTTTGGGGGTCGAGAGTTTCAACATGTGTGAGAGGATGTGTGCGTACATTAAAATTTATATAGATCGTGAGAAAGTGAAGTAATTTCATCTTAGATCCCCAAGAGATTTTCAATGCTTTCTAAACGGCCTCAATCGGAGCTTGTTCTTATTCATGTTGTTACTCTTAACTACTTCCCTCTTCTAGATGATGCCTATAATCAATTTCGTCACCGTATCTTCTCTAATGTGACACCAACACCCTATCGTAGACATCCGTATCAGGGGCGTCTAGGACCTGGATAGCATCGGGATGAAATAGCCCATGCAAAACCGAACAGTAAAAACAAAAAAAAACTTGTGTTTTTTGCATACTTGTTTGTTACTTTGGGTTAGTCGTTTTGGGGGTCGAGAGTTTCAACACGTGTGAGGGGATGTGTGCGTACATTAAAATTTATATAGATCGTGAGAAAGTGAAGTAATTTCATCTTAGATCCCAAAGAGATTTTCAATGCATTCTAAACGGCCTCAATCGGAGCTTGTTCTTATTCATGTTGTTACTCTTAACTACTCCCCTCTTCTAGATGATGCCTATAATCAATTTCGTCACCGTATCTTCTCTAATGTGACACCAACACCCTATCATAGACATCCGTATCTGGGGCGTCTAGGACCTGGATAGCATCGGGATGAAATAGCCCATGCAAAACCGAACAGTAAAAACAAAAAAAAAACTTGTGTTTTTTGCATACTTGTTTGTTACTTTGGGTTAGTCGTTTTGGGGGTCGAGAGTTTCAACACGTGTGAGGGGATGTGTGCGTACATTAAAATTTATATAGATCGTGAGAAAGTGAAGTAATTTCATCTTAGATCCCCAAGAGATTTTCAATGCTTTCTAAACGGCCTCAATCGGAGCTTGTTCTTATTCATGTTGTTACTCTTAACTACTTCCCTCTTCTAGATGATGCCTATAATCAATTTCGTCACCGTATCTTCTCTAATGTGACACCAACACCCTATCGTAGACATCCGTATCTGGGGCGTCTAGGACCTGGATAGCATCGGGATGAAATAACCCATGCAAAACCGAACAGTAAAAACAAAAAAAAACTTGTGTTTTTTGCATACTTGTTTGTTACTTTGGGTTAGTAGTTTTAGGGGTCGAGAGTTTCAACACGTGTGAGGGGATGTGTGCGTACATTAAAATTTATATAGATCGTGAGAAAGTGAAGTAATTTCATCTTAGATCCCAAAGAGATTTTCAATGCTTTCTAAACGGCCACAATCGGAGCTTGTTCTTATTCATGTTGTTACTCTTAACTACTCCCCTCTTCTAGATGATGCCTATAATCAATTTCGTCACCGTATCTTCTCTAATGTGACACCAACACCCTATCATAGACATCCGTATCTGGGGCGTCTAGGACCTGGATAGCATCGGGATGAAATAGCCCATGCAAAACCGAACAGTAAAAACAAAAAAACTTGTGTTTTTTGCATACTTGTTTGTTACTTTGGGTTAGTCGTTTTTGGGGTCGAGAGTTTCAACACGTGTGAGGGGATGTGTGCGTACATTAAAATTTATATAGATCGTGAGAAAGTGAAGTAATTTCATCTTAGATCCCCAAGAGATTTTCAATGCTTTCTAAACAGCCTCAATCGGAGCTTGTTCTTATTCATGTTGTTACTCTTAACTACTTCCCTCTTCTAGATGATGCCTATAATCAATTTCGTCACCGTATCTTCTCTAATGTGACACCAACACCCTATCGTAGACATCCGTATCTGGGGCGTCTAGGACCTGGATAGCATCGGGATGAAATAGCCCATGCAAAACCGAACAGTAAAAACAAAAAAAAACTTGTGTTTTTTGCATACTTGTTTGTTACTTTGGGTTAGTTGTTTTGGGGGTCGAGAGTTTCAACACGTGTGAGAGGATGTGTGCGTACATTAAAATTTATATAGATCGTGGGAAAGTGAAGTAATTTCATCTTAGATCCCCAAGAGATTTTCAATGCTTTCTAAACGGCCTCAATCGGAGCTTGTTCTTATTCATGTTGTTACTCTTAACTACTTCCCTCTTCTAGATGATGCCTATAATCAATTTCGTCACCGTATCTTCTCTAATGTGACACCAACACCCTATCGTAGACATCCGTATCAGGGGCGTCTAGGACCTGGATAGCATCGGGATGAAATAGCCCATGCAAAACCGAACAGTAAAAACAAAAAAAAACTTGTGTTTTTTGCATACTTGTTTGTTACTTTGGGTTAGTCGTTTTGGGGTCGAGAGTTTCAACACGTGTGAGGGGATGTGTGCGTACATTAAAATTTATATAGATCGTGAGAAAGTGAAGTAATTTCATCTTAGATCCCAAAGAGATTTTCAATGCGTTCTAAACGGCCTCAATCGGAGCTTGTTCTTATTCATGTTGTTACTCTTAACTACTCCCCTCTTCTAGATGATGCCTATAATCAATTTCGTCACCGTATCTTCTCTAATGTGACACCAACACCCTATCATAGACATCCGTATCTGGGGCGTCTAGGACCTGGATAGCATCGGGATGAAATAGCCCATGCAAAACCGAACAGTAAAAACAAAAAAAAACTTGTGTTTTTTGCATACTTGTTTGTTACTTTGGGTTAGTCGTTTTGGGGGTCGAGAGTTTCAACACGTGTGAGGGGATGTGTGCGTACATTAAAATTTATATAGATCGTGAGAAAGTGAAGTAATTTCATCTTAGATCCCCAAGAGATTTTCAATGCTTTCTAAACGGCCTCAATCGGAGCTTGTTCTTATTCATGTTGTTACTCTTAACTACTTCCCTCTTCTAGATGATGCCTATAATCAATTTCATCACCGTATCTTCTCTAATGTGACACCAACACCCTATCGTAGACATTCGTATCTGGGGCGTCTAGGACCTGGATAGCATCGGGATGAAATAACCCATGCAAAACCGAACAGTAAAAACAAAAAAAAACTTGTGTTTTTTGCATACTTGTTTGTTACTTTGGGTTAGTAGTTTTGGGGGTCGAGAGTTTCAACACGTGTGAGGGGATGTGTGCGTACATTAAAATTTATATAGATCGTGAGAAAGTGAAGTAATTTCATCTTAGATCCCAAAGAGATTTTCAATGCTTTCTAAACGGCCTCAATCGGAGCTTGTTCTTATTCATGTTGTTACTCTTAACTACTCCCCTCTTCTAGATGATGCCTATAATCAATTTCGTCACCGTATCTTCTCTAATGTGACACCAACACCCTATCATAGACATCCGTATCTGGGGCGTCTAGGACCTGGATAGCATCGGGATGAAATAGCCCATGCAAAACCGAACAGTAAAAACAAAAAAAACTTGTGTTTTTTGCATACTTGTTTTTACTTTGGGTTAGTCGTTTTGGGGGTCGAGAGTTTCAACACGTGTGAGGGGATGTGTGCGTACATTAAAATTTATATAGATCGTGAGAAAGTGAAGTAATTTCATCTTAGATCCCCAAGAGATTTTCAATGCTTTCTAAACGGCCTCAATCGGAGCTTGTTCTTATTCATGTTGTTACTCTTAACTACTTCCCTCTTCTAGATGATGCCTATAATCAATTTCGTCACCGTATCTTCTCTAATGTGACACCAACACCCTATCGTAGACATCCGTATCAGGGGCGTCTAGGACCTGGATAGCATCGGGATGAAATAGCCCATGCAAAACCGAACAGTAAAAACAAAAAAAAACTTGTGTTTTTTGCATACTTGTTTGTTACTTTGGGTTAGTCGTTTTGGGGGTCGAGAGTTTCAACACGTGTGAGGGGATGTGTGCGTACATTAAAATTTATATAGATCGTGAGAAAGTGAAGTAATTTCATCTTAGATACCAAAGAGATTTTCAATGCTTTCTAAACGGCCTCAATCGGAGCTTGTTCTTATTCATGTTGTTACTCTTAACTACTTCCCTCTTCTAGATGATGCCTATAATCAATTTCGTCACCGTATCTTCTCTAATGTGACACCAACACCCTATCGTAGACATCCGTATCAGGGGCGTCTAGGACCTGGATAGCATCGGGATGAAATAACCCATGCAAAACCGAACAGTAAAAACAAAAAAAAATTGTGTTTTTTGCATACATGTTTGTTACTTTGGGTTAGTAGTTTTGGGGGTCGAGAGTTTCAACACGTGTGAGGGGATGTGTGCGTACATTAAAATTTATATCGATCGTGAGAAAGTGAAGTAATTTCATCTTAGATCCCAAAGAGATTTTCAATGCTTTCTAAACGGCCTCAATCGGAGCTTGTTCTTATTCATGTTGTCACTCTTAACTACTTCCCTCTTCTAGATGATTCCTATAATCAATTTCGTCACCGTATCTTCTCTAATGTGACACCAACACCCTATCGTAGACATCCGTATCTGGGGCGTCTAGGACCTGGATAGCATCGGGATGAAATAGCCCATGCAAAACCGAACAGTAAAAACAAAAAAAAACTTGTGTTTTTTGCATACTTGTTTGTTACTTTGGGTTAGTCGTTTTGGGGGTCGAGAGTTTCAACACGTGTGAGGGGATGTGTGCGTACATTAAAATTTATATAGATCGTGAGAAAGTGAAGTAATTTCATCTTAGATACCAAAGAGATTTTCAATGCTTTCTAAACGGCCTCAATCGGAGCTTGTTCTTATTCATGTTGTTACTCTTAACTACTTCCCTCTTCTAGATGATGCCTATAATCAATTTCGTCACCGTATCTTCTCTAATGTGACACCAACACCCTATCGTAGACATCCGTATCACGGGCGTCTAGGACCTGGATAGCATCGGGATGAAATAACCCATGCAAAACCGAACAGTAAAAACAAAAAAAAATTGTGTTTTTTGCATACATGTTTGTTACTTTGGGTTAGTAGTTTTGGGGGTCGAGAGTTTCAACACGTGTGAGGGGATGTGTGCGTACATTAAAATTTATATCGATCGTGAGAAAGTGAAGTAATTTCATCTTAGATCCCAAAGAGATTTTCAATGCTTTCTAAACGGCCTCAATCGGAGCTTGTTCTTATTCATGTTGTCACTCTTAACTACTTCCCTCTTCTAGATGATTCCTATAATCAATTTCGTCACCGTATCTTCTCTAATGTGACACCAACACCCTATCGTAGACATCCGTATCTGGGGCGTCTAGGACCTGGATAGCATCGGGATGAAATAGCCCATGCAAAACCGAACAGTAAAAACAAAAAAAAACTTGTGTTTTTTGCATACTTGTTTGTTACTTTCGGTTAGTCGTTTTGGGGGTCGAGAGTTTCAACACGTGTGAGGGGATGTGTGCGTACATTAAAATTTATATAGATCGTGAGAAAGTGAAGTAATTTCATCTTAGATACCAACGAGATTTTCAATGCTTTCTAAACGGCCTCAATCGAAGCTTGTTCTTATTCATGTTGTTACTCTTAACTACTTCCCTCTTCTAGATGATGCCTATAATCAATTTCGTCACCGTATCTTCTCTAATGTGACACCAACACCCTATCGTAGACATCCGTATCAGGTGCGTCTAGGACCTGGATATCATCGGGATGAAATAGCCCATGCAAAACCGAACAGTAAAAACAAAAAAAACTTGTGTTTTTTGCATACTTGTTTGTTACTTTGGGTTAGTCGTTTTGGGGGTCGAGAGTTTCAACACGTGTGAGGGGATGTGTGCGTACATTAAAATTTATATAGATCGTGAGAAAGTGAAGTAATTTCATCTTAGATACCAAAGAGATTTTCAATGCTTTCTAAACGGCCTCAATCGGAGCTTGTTCTTATTCATGTTGTTACTCTTAACTACTTCCCTCTTCTAGATGATGCCTATAATCAATTTCGTCACCGTATCTTCTCTAATGTGACACCAACACCCTATCGTAGACATCCGTATCAGGGGCGTCTAGGACCTGGATAGCATCGGGATGAAATAACCCATGCAAAACCGAACAGTAAAAACAAAAAAAAACTTGTGTTTTTTGCATACATGTTTGTTACTTTGGGTTAGTAGTTTTGGGGGTCGAGAGTTTCAACACGTGTGAGGGGATGTGTGCGTACATTAAAATTTATATCGATCGTGAGAAAGTGAAGTAATTTCATCTTAGATCCCAAAGAGATTTTCAATGCTTTCTAAACGGCCTCAATCGGAGCTTGTTCTTATTCATGTTGTCACTCTTAACTACTTCCCTCTTCTAGATGATTCCTATAATCAATTTCGTCACCGTATCTTCTCTAATGTGACACCAACACCCTATCGTAGACATCCGTATCTGGGGCGTCTAGGACCTGGATAGCATCGGGATGAAATAGCCCATGCAAAACCGAACAGTAAAAACAAAAAAAAACTTGTGTTTTTTGCATACTTGTTTGTTACTTTCGGTTAGTCGTTTTGGGGGTCGAGAGTTTCAACACGTGTGAGGGGATGTGTGCGTACATTAAAATTTATATAGATCGTGAGAAAGTGAAGTAATTTCATCTTAGATACCAACGAGATTTTCAATGCTTTCTAAACGGCCTCAATCGAAGCTTGTTCTTATTCATGTTGTTACTCTTAACTACTTCCCTCTTCTAGATGATGCCTATAATCAATTTCGTCACCGTATCTTCTCTAATGTGACACCAACACCCTATCGTAGACATCCGTATCAGGGGCGTCTAGGACCTGGATAGCATCGGGATGAAATAGCCCATGCAAAACCGAACAGTAAAAACAAAAAAAACTTGTGTTTTTGCATACTTGTTTGTTACTTTGGGTTAGTCGTTTTGGGGGTCGAGAGTTTCAACACGTGTGAGGGGATGTGTGCGTACATTAAAATTTATATAGATCGTGAGAAAGTGAAGTAATTTCATCTTAGATCCCAAAGAGATTTTCAATGCTTTCTAAATGGCCTCAATCGGAGCTTGTTCTTATTCATGTTGTTACTCTTAACTACTTCCCTCTTCTAGATGATGCCTATAATCAATTTCGTCACCGTATCTTCTCTAATGTGACACCAACACCCTATCGTAGACATCCGTATCGGGGCGTCTAGGACCTGGATAGCATCGGGATGAAATAGCCCATGCAAAACCGAACAGTAAAAACAAAAAAAACTTGTGTTTTTTGCATACTTGTTTGTTACTTTGGGTTAGTCGTTTTGGGGGTCGAGAGTTTCAACACGTGTGAGGGGATGTGTGCGTACACTAAAATTTATATAGATCGTGAGAAAGTGAAGTAATTTCATCTTAGATCCCAAAAAGATTTTCAATGCTTTCTAAACGGCCTCAATCGGAGCTTGTTCTTATTCATGTTGTTACTCTTAACTACTTCCCTCTTCTAGATGATGCCTATAATCAATTTCGTCACCGTATCTTCTCTAATGTGACACCAACACCCTATCGTAGACATCCGTATCAGGGGCGTCTAGGACCTGGATAGCATCGGGATGAAATAGCCCATGCAAAACCGAACAGTAAAAACAAAAAAAACTTGTGTTTTTGCATACTTGTTTGTTACTTTGGGTTAGTCGTTTTGGGGGTCGAGAGTTTCAACACGTGTGAGGGGATGTGTGCGTACATTAAAATTTATATAGATCGTGAGAAAGTGAAGTAATTTCATCTTAGATCCCAAAGAGATTTTCAATGCTTTCTAAATGGCCTCAATCGGAGCTTGTTCTTATTCATGTTGTTACTCTTAACTACTTCCCTCTTCTAGATGATGCCTATAATCAATTTCGTCACCGTATCTTCTCTAATGTGACACCAACACCCTATCGTAGACATCCGTATCGGGGCGTCTAGGACCTGGATAGCATCGGGATGAAATAGCCCATGCAAAACCGAACAGTAAAAACAAAAAAAACTTGTGTTTTTTGCATACTTGTTTGTTACTTTGGGTTAGTCGTTTTGGGGGTCGAGAGTTTCAACACGTGTGAGGGGATGTGTGCGTACACTAAAATTTATATAGATCGTGAGAAAGTGAAGTAATTTCATCTTAGATCCCAAAAAGATTTTCAATGCTTTCTAAACGGCCTCAATCGGAGCTTGTTCTTATTCATGTTGTTACTCTTAACTACTTCCCTCTTCTAGATGATGCCTATAATCAATTTCGTCACCGTATCTTCTCTAATGTGACACCAACACCCAATAGAAGACATCCTAAAAAGGGGCTGCAAGGACCTGGATATAATCGCGATGAAATAGCCCATGCAAAACCGAACAGTAAAAACAAAAAAACTTGTGTTTTTTGCATACTTGTTTGTTACTTTGGGTTAGTCGTTTTGGGGGTCGAGAGTTTCAACACGTGTGAGGGGATGTGTGCGTACATTAAAATTTATATAGATCGTGAGAAAGTGAAGTAATTTCATCTTAGATCCCCAAGAGATTTTCAATGCTTTCTAAACGGCCTCAATCGGAGCTTGTTCTTATTCATGTTGTTACTCTTAACTACTTCCCTCTTCTAGATGATGCCTATAATCAATTTCGTCACCGTATCTTCTCTAATGTGACACCAACATCCTATCGTAGACATCCGTATCTGGGGCTTCTAGGACCTGGATAGCATCGGGATGAAATAGCCCATCCAAAACCGAACAGTAAAAACAAAAAAAACTTGTGTTTTTTGCATACTTGTTTGTTACTTTGGGTTAGTCGTTTTGGGGGTCGAGAGTTTCAACACGTGTGAGGGGATGTGTGCGTACATTAAAATTTATATCGATCGTGAGAAAGTGAAGTAATTTCATCTTAGATCCCAAAGAGATTTTCAATGCTTTCTAAACGGCCTCAATCGGAGCTTGTTCTTATTCATGTTGTCACTCTTAACTACTTCCCTCTTCTAGATGATTCCTATAATCAATTTCGTCACCGTATCTTCTCTAATGTGACACCAACACCCTATCGTAGACATCCGTATCTGGGGCGTCTAGGACCTGGATAGCATCGGGATGAAATAGCCCATGCAAAACCGAACAGTAAAAACAAAAAAAAACTTGTGTTTTTTGCATACTTGTTTGTTACTTTCGGTTAGTCGTTTTGGGGGTCGAGAGTTTCAACACGTGTGAGGGGATGTGTGCGTACATTAAAATTTATATAGATCGTGAGAAAGTGAAGTAATTTCATCTTAGATACCAACGAGATTTTCAATGCTTTCTAAACGGCCTCAATCGAAGCTTGTTCTTATTCATGTTGTTACTCTTAACTACTTCCCTCTTCTAGATGATGCCTATAATCAATTTCGTCACCGTATCTTCTCTAATGTGACACCAACACCCTATCGTAGACATCCGTATCAGGGGCGTCTAGGACCTGGATAGCATCGGGATGAAATAGCCCATGCAAAACCGAACAGTAAAAACAAAAAAAACTTGTGTTTTTGCATACTTGTTTGTTACTTTGGGTTAGTCGTTTTGGGGGTCGAGAGTTTCAACACGTGTGAGGGGATGTGTGCGTACATTAAAATTTATATAGATCGTGAGAAAGTGAAGTAATTTCATCTTAGATCCCAAAGAGATTTTCAATGCTTTCTAAATGGCCTCAATCGGAGCTTGTTCTTATTCATGTTGTTACTCTTAACTACTTCCCTCTTCTAGATGATGCCTATAATCAATTTCGTCACCGTATCTTCTCTAATGTGACACCAACACCCTATCGTAGACATCCGTATCAGGGGCGTCTAGGACCTGGATAGCATCGGGATGAAATAGCCCATGCAAAACCGAACAGTAAAAACAAAAAAAACTTGTGTTTTTTGCATACTTGTTTGTTACTTTGGGTTAGTCGTTTTGGGGGTCGAGAGTTTCAACACGTGTGAGGGGATGTGTGCGTACACTAAAATTTATATAGATCGTGAGAAAGTGAAGTAATTTCATCTTAGATCCCAAAAAGATTTTCAATGCTTTCTAAACGGCCTCAATCGGAGCTTGTTCTTATTCATGTTGTTACTCTTAACTACTTCCCTCTTCTAGATGATGCCTATAATCAATTTCGTCACCGTATCTTCTCTAATGTGACACCAACACCCTACCGTAGACATCCGTATCTGGGGCGTCTAGGACCTGGATAGAATCGGGATGAAATAGCCCATGCAAAACCGAACAGTAAAAACAAAAAAAACTTGTGTTTTTTGCATACTTGTTTGTTACTTTGGGTTAGTCGTTGTGGGGGTCGAGAGTTTCAACACGTGTGAGGGGATGTGTGCGTACATTAAAATTTATATAGATCGTGAGAAAGTGAAGTAATTTCATCTTAGATCCCCAAGAGATTTTCAATGCTTTCTAAACGGCCTCAATCGGAGCTTGTTCTTATTCATGTTGTTACTCTTAACTACTTCCCTCTTCTAGATGATGCCTATAATCAATTTCGTCACCATATCTTCTCTAATGTGACACCAACATCCTATCGTAGACATCCGTATCTGGGGCTTCTAGGACCTGGATAGCATCGGGATGAAATAGCCCATCCAAAACCGAACAGTAAAAACAAAAAAACGGGTTTTTTTTGCATACTTGTTTGTTACTTTGGGTTAGTCTTTTTGGGGTCGAGAGTTTCAACACGTGTGAGGGGATGTGTGCGTACACTAAAATTTATATAGATCGTGAGAAAGTGAAGTAATTTCATCTTAGATCCCAAAGAGATTTTCAATGCTTTCTAAACGGCCTCAATCGGAGCTTGTTCTTATTCATGTTGTTACTCTTAACTACTTCCCTCTTCTAGATGATGCCTATAATCAATTTCGTCACTGTATCTTCTCTAATGTGACACCAACACCCTATCGTAGACATCCGTATCTGGGGCGTCTAGGACCTAGATAGCATCGGGATGAAATAACCCATGCAAAACCGAACAGTAAAAACAAAAAAAAACTTGTGTTTTTTGCATACATGTTTGTTACTTTGGGTTAGTAGTTTTGGGGGTCGAGAGTTTCAACACGTGTGAGGGGATGTGTGCGTACATTAAAATTTATATCGATCGTGAGAAAGTGAAGTAATTTCATCTTAGATCCCCAAGAGATTTTCAATGCTTTCTAAACGGCCTCAATCGGAGCTTGTTCTTATTCATGTTGTTACTCTTAACTACTTCCCTCTTCTAGATGATGCCTATAATCAATTTCGTCACCATATCTTCTCTAATGTGACACCAACATCCTATCGTAGACATCCGTATCTGGGGCTTCTAGGACCTGGATAGCATCGGGATGAAATAGCCCATCCAAAACCGAACAGTAAAAACAAAAAAAACTTGTGTTTTTTTGCATACTTGTTTGTTACTTTGGGTTAGTCGTTTTGGGGGTCGAGAGTTTCAACACGTGTGAGGGGATGTGTGCGTACACTAAAATTTATATAGATCGTGAGAAAGTGAAGTAATTTCATCTTAGATCCCAAAGAGATTTTCAATGCTTTCTAAACGGCCTCAATCGGAGCTTGTTCTTATTCATGTTGTTACTCTTAACTACTTCCCTCTTCTAGATGATGCCTATAATCAATTTCGTCACTGTATCTTCTCTAATGTGACACCAACACCCTATCGTAGACATCCGTATCTGGGGCGTCTAGGACCTAGATAGCATCGGGATGAAATAACCCATGCAAAACCGAACAGTAAAAACAAAAAAAAACTTGTGTTTTTTGCATACATGTTTGTTACTTTGGGTTAGTAGTTTTGGGGGTCGAGAGTTTCAACACGTGTGAGGGGATGTGTGCGTACATTAAAATTTATATCGATCGTGAGAAAGTGAAGTAATTTCATCTTAGATCCCAAAGAGATTTTCAATGCTTTCTAAACGGCCTCAATCGGAGCTTGTTCTTATTCATGTTGTCACTCTTAACTACTTCCCTCTTCTAGATGATTCCTATAATCAATTTCGTCACCGTATCTTCTCTAATGTGACACCAACACCCTATCGTAGACATCCGTATCTGGGGCGTCTAGGACCTGGATAGCATCGGGATGAAATAGCCCATGCAAAACCGAACAGTAAAAACAAAAAAACTTGTGTTTTTTGCATACTTGTTTGTTACTTTGGGTTAGTCGTTTTGGGGGTCGAGAGTTTCAACACGTGTGAGGGGATGTGTGCGTACACTAAAATTTATATAGATCGTGAGAAAGTGAAGTAATTTCATCTTAGATCCCAAAGAGATTTTCAATGCTTTCTAAACGGCCTCAATCGGAGCTTGTTCTTATTCATGTTGTTACTCTTAACTACTTCCCTCTTCTAGATGATGCCTATAATCAATTTCGTCACCGTATCTTCTCTAATGTGACACCAACACCCTACCGTAGACATCCGTATCTGGGGCGTCTAGGACCTGGATAGCATCGGGATGAAATAGCCCATGCAAAACCGAACAGTAAAAACAAAAAAAACTTGTGTTTTTTGCATACTTGTTTGTTACTTTGGGTTAGTCGTTTTGGGGGTCGAGAGTTTCAACATGTGTGAGGGGATGTGTGCGTACATTAAAATTTATATAGATCGTGAGAAAGTGAAGTAATTTCATCTTAGATCCCCAAGAGATTTTCAATGCTTTCTAAACGGCCTCAATCGGAGCTTGTTCTTATTCATGTTGTTACTCTTAACTACTTCCCTCTTCTAGATGATGCCTATAATCAATTTCGTCACCATATCTTCTCTAATGTGACACCAACATCCTATCGTAGACATCCGTATCTGGGGCTTCTAGGACCTGGATAGCATCGGGATGAAATAGCCCATCCAAAACCGAACAGTAAAAACAAAAAAAACTTGTGTTTTTTTGCATACTTGTTTGTTACTTTGGGTTAGTCGTTTTGGGGGTCGAGAGTTTCAACACGTGTGAGGGGATGTGTGCGTACACTAAAATTTATATAGATCGTGAGAAAGTGAAGTAATTTCATCTTAGATCCCAAAAAGATTTTCAATGCTTTCTAAACGGCCTCAATCGGAGCTTGTTCTTATTCATGTTGTTACTCTTAACTACTTCCCTCTTCTAGATGATGCCTATAATCAATTTCGTCACCGTATCTTCTCTAATGTGACACCAACACCCTACCGTAGACATCCGTATCTGGGGCGTCTAGGACCTGGATAGAATCGGGATGAAATAGCCCATGCAAAACCGAACAGTAAAAACAAAAAAAACTTGTGTTTTTTGCATACTTGTTTGTTACTTTGGGTTAGTCGTTTTGGGGGTCGAGAGTTTCAACACGTGTGAGGGGATGTGTGCGTACATTAAAATTTATATAGATCGTGAGAAAGTGAAGTAATTTCATCTTAGATCCCCAAGAGATTTTCAATGCTTTCTAAACGGCCTCAATCGGAGCTTGTTCTTATTCATGTTGTTACTCTTAACTACTTCCCTCTTCTAGATGATGCCTATAATCAATTTCGTCACCGTATCTTCTCTAATGTGACACCAACATCCTATCGTAGACATCCGTATCTGGGGCTTCTAGGACCTGGATAGCATCGGGATGAAATAGCCCATCCAAAACCGAACAGTAAAAACAAAAAAAACTTGTGTTTTTTTGCATACTTGTTTGTTACTTTGGGTTAGTCGTTTTGGGGGTCGAGAGTTTCAACACGTGTGAGGGGATGTGTGCGTACACTAAAATTTATATAGATCGTGAGAAAGTGAAGTAATTTCATCTTAGATCCCAAAGAGATTTTCAATGCTTTCTAAACGGCCTCAATCGGAGCTTGTTCTTATTCATGTTGTTACTCTTAACTACTTCCCTCTTCTAGATGATGCCTATAATCAATTTCGTCACCGTATCTTCTCTAATGTGACACCAACACCCTATCGTAGACATCCGTATCTGGGGCGTCTAGGACCTAGATAGCATCGGAATGAAATAACCCATGCAAAACCGAACAGTAAAAACAAAAAAAAACTTGTGTTTTTTGCATACATGTTTGTTACTTTGGGTTAGTAGTTTTGGGGGTCGAGAGTTTCAACACGTGTGAGGGGATGTGTGCGTACATTAAAATTTATATCGATCGTGAGAAAGTGAAGTAATTTCATCTTAGATCCCAAAGAGATTTTCAATGCTTTCTAAACGGCCTCAATCGGAGCTTGTTCTTATTCATGTTGTCACTCTTAACTACTTCCCTCTTCTAGATGATTCCTATAATCAATTTCGTCACCGTATCTTCTCTAATGTGACACCAACACCCTATCGTAGACATCCGTATCTGGGGCGTCTAGGACCTGGATAGCATCGGGATGAAATAGCCCATGCAAAACCGAACAGTAAAAACAAAAAAAAACTTGTGTTTTTTGCATACTTGTTTGTTACTTTCGGTTAGTCGTTTTGGGGGTCGAGAGTTTCAACACGTGTGAGGGGATGTGTGCGTACATTAAAATTTATATAGATCGTGAGAAAGTGAAGTAATTTCATCTTAGATACCAACGAGATTTTCAATGCTTTCTAAACGGCCTCAATCGAAGCTTGTTCTTATTCATGTTGTTACTCTTAACTACTTCCCTCTTCTAGATGATGCCTATAATTAATTTCGTCACCGTATCTTCTCTAATGTGACACCAACACCCTATCGTAGACATCCGTATCAGGGGCGTCTAGGACCTGGATAGCATCGGGATGAAATAGCCCATGCAAAACCGAACAGTAAAAACAAAAAAAACTTTTGTTTTTGCATACTTGTTTGTTACTTTGGGTTAGTCGTTTTGGGGGTCGAGAGTTTCAACACATGTGAGGGGATGTGTGCGTACATTAAAATTTATATAGATCATGAGAAAGTGAAGTAATTTCATCTTAGATCCCAAAGAGATTTTCAATGCTTTCTAAACGGCCTCAATCGGAGCTTGTTCTTATTCATGTTGTTACTCTTAACTACTTCCCTCTTCTAGATGATGCCTATAATCAATTTCGTCACCGTATCTTCTCTAATGTGACACCAACACCCTATCGTAGACATCCGTATCGGGGCGTCTAGGACCTGGATAGCATCGGGATGAAATAGCCCATGCAAAACCGAACAGTAAAAACAAAAAAACTTGTGTTTTTTGCATACTTGTTTGTTACTTTGGGTTAGTCGTTTTGGGGGTCGAGAGTTTCAACACGTGTGAGGGGATGTGTGCGTACACTAAAATTTATATAGATCGTGAGAAAGTGAAGTAATTTCATCTTAGATCCCAAAGAGATTTTCAATGCTTTCTAAACGGCCTCAATCGGAGCTTGTTCTTATTCATGTTGTTACTCTTAACTACTTCCCTCTTCTAGATGATGCCTATAATCAATTTCATCACCGTATCTTCTCTAATGTGACACCAACACCCTACCGTAGACATCCGTATCTGGGGCGTCTAGGACCTGGATAGCATCGGGATGAAATAGCCCATGCAAAACCGAACAGTAAAAACAAAAAAACTTGTGTTTTTTGCATACTTGTTTGTTACTTTGGGTTAGTCGTTTTGGGGGTCGAGAGTTTCAACACGTGTGAGGGGATGTGTGCGTACATTAAAATTTATATAGATCGTGAGAAAGTGAAGTAATTTAATCTTAGATCCCCAAGAGATTTTCAATGCTTTCTAAACGGCCTCAATCGGAGCTTGTTCTTATTCATGTTGTTACTCTTAACTACTTCCCTCTTCTAGATGATGCCTATAATCAATTTCGTCACCGTATCTTCTCTAATGTGACACCAACATCCTATCGTAGACATCCGTATCTGGGGCTTCTAGGACCTGGATAGCATCGGGATGAAATAGCCCATCCAAAACCGAACAGTAAAAACAAAAAAAACTTGTGTTTTTTTGCATACTTGTTTGTTACTTTGGGTTAGTCGTTTTGGGGGTCGAGAGTTTCAACACGTGTGAGGGGATGTGTGCGTACACTAAAATTTATATAGATCGTGAGAAAGTGAAGTAATTTCATCTTAGATCCCAAAGAGATTTTCAATGCTTTCTAAACAGCCTCAATCGGAGCTTGTTCTTATTCATGTTGTTACTCTTAACTACTTCCCTCTTCTAGATGATGCCTATAATCAATTTCGTCACTGTATCTTCTCTAATGTGACACCAACACCCTATC
Source organism: Lolium perenne (assembly GCF_019359855.2). Lineage (NCBI taxonomy): Eukaryota > Viridiplantae > Streptophyta > Magnoliopsida > Poales > Poaceae > Lolium > Lolium perenne. The sequence continues at coordinate 101,328 of NW_027249013.1, read as the reverse complement.
GTAGACATCCGTATCTGGGGCGTCTAGGACCTGGATAGCATCGGGATGAAATAACCCATGCAAAACCGAACAGTAAAAACAAAAAAAAACTTGTGTTTTTTGCATACTTGTTTGTTACTTTGGGTTAGTCGTTTTGGGGGTCGAGAGTTTCAACACGTGTGAGGGGATGTGTGCGTACATTAAAATTTATATAGATCGTGAGAAAGTGAAGTAATTTCATCTTAGATCCCCAAGAGATTTTCAATGCTTTCTAAACGGCCTCAATCGGAGCTTGTTCTTATTCATGTTGTTACTCTTAACTACTTCCCTCTTCTAGATGATGCCTATAATCAATTTCGTCACCGTATCTTCTCTAATGTGACACCAACACCCTATCGTAGACATCCGTATCAGGGGCGTCTAGGACCTGGATAGCATCGGGATGAAATAGCCCATGCAAAACCGAACAGTAAAAACAAAAAAAACTTGTGTTTTTTGCATACTTGTTTGTTACTTTGGGTTAGTCGTTTTGGGGGTCGAGAGTTTCAACACGTGTGAGGGGATGTGTGCGTACACTAAAATTTATATAGATCGTGAGAAAGTGAAGTAATTTCATCTTAGATCCCAAAGAGATTTTCAATGCTTTCTAAACGGCCTCAATCGAAGCTTGTTCTTATTCATGTTGTTACTCTTAACTACTTCCCTCTTCTAGATGATGCCTATAATCAATTTCGTCACCGTATCTTCTCTAATGTGACACCAACACCCTACCGTAGACATCCGTATCTGGGGCGTCTAGGACCTGGATAGCATCGGGATGAAATAGCCCATGCAAAACCGAACAGTAAAAACAAAAAAACTTGTGTTTTTTGCATACTTGTTTGTTACTTTGGGTTAGTCGTTTTGGGGTCGAGAGTTTCAACATGTGTGAGGGGATGTGTGCGTACATTAAAATTTATATAGATCGTGAGAAAGTGAAGTAATTTCATCTTAGATCCCCAAGAGATTTTCAATGCTTTCTAAACGGCCTCAATCGGAGCTTGTTCTTATTCATGTTGTTACTCTTAACTACTTCCCTCTTCTAGATGATGCCTATAATCAATTTCGTCACCGTATCTTCTCTAATGTGACACCAACATCCTATCGTAGACATCCGTATCTGGGGCTTCTAGGACCTAGATAGCATCGGGATGAAATAGCCCATCCAAAACCGAACAGTAAAAACAAAAAAAACTTGTGTTTTTTTGCATACTTGTTTGTTACTTTGGGTTAGTCGTTTTGGGGGTCGAGAGTTTCAACACGTGTGAGGGGATGTGTGCGTACACTAAAATTTATATAGATCGTGAGAAAGTGAAGTAATTTCATCTTAGATCCCAAAAAGATTTTCAATGCTTTCTAAACGGCCTCAATCGGAGCTTGTTCTTATTCATGTTGTTACTCTTAACTACTTCCCTCTTCTAGATGATGCCTATAATCAATTTCGTCACCGTATCTTCTCTAATGTGACACCAACACCCTACCGTAGACATCCGTATCTGGGGCGTCTAGGACCTGGATAGAATCGGGATGAAATAGCCCATGCAAAACCGAACAGTAAAAACAAAAAAAACTTGTGTTTTTTGCATACTTGTTTGTTACTTTGGGTTAGTCGTTTTGGGGGTCGAGAGTTTCAACATGTGTGAGGGGATGTGTGCGTACATTAAAATTTATATAGATCGTGAGAAAGTGAAGTAATTTCATCTTAGATCCCCAAGAGATTTTCAATGCTTTCTAAACGGCCTCAATCGGAGCTTGTTCTTATTCATGTTGTTACTCTTAATTACTTCCCTCTTCTAGATGATGCCTATAATCAATTTCGTCACTGTATCTTCTCTAATGTGACACCAACATCCTATCGTAGACATCCGTATCTGGGGCTTCTAGGACCTGGATAGCATCGGGATGAAATAGCCCATCCAAAACCGAACAGTAAAAACAAAAAAAACTTGTGTTTTTTTGCATACTTGTTTGTTACTTTGGGTTAGTCGTTTTGGGGGTCGAGAGTTTCAACACGTGTGAGGGGATGTGTGCGTACACTAAAATTTATATAGATCGTGAGAAAGTGAAGTAATTTCATCTTAGATCCCCAAGAGATTTTCAATGCTTTCTAAACGGCCTCAATTGGAGCTTGTTCTTATTCATGTTGTTACTCTTAACTACTTCCCTCTTCTAGATGATGCCTATAATCAATTTCGTCACCGTATCTTCTCTAATGTGACACCAACACCCTATCGTAGACATCCGTATCTGGGGCGTCTAGGACCTGGATAGCATCGGGATGAAATAGCCCATGCAAAACCGAACAGTAAAAACAAAAAAAACTTTTGTTTTTTGCATACTTGTTTGTTACTTTGGGTTAGTCGTTTTGGTGGTCGAGAGTTTCAACACGTGTGAGGGGATGTGTGCGTACACTAAAATTTATATAGATCGTGAGAAAGTGAAGTAATTTCATCTTAGATCCCAAAGAGATTTTCAATGCTTTCTAAACGGCCTCAATCGGAGCTTGTTCTTATTCATGTTGTTACTCTTAACTACTTCCCTCTTCTAGATGATGCCTATAATCAATTTCGTCACCGTATCTTCTCTAATGTGACACCAACACCCTACCGTAGACATCCGTATCTGGGGCGTCTAGGACCTGGATAGAATCGGGATGAAATAGCCCATGCAAAACCGAACAGTAAAAACAAAAAAAACTTTTGTTTTTTGCATACTTGTTTGTTACTTTGGGTTAGTCGTTTTGGGGGTCGAGAGTTTCAACACGTGTGAGGGGATGTGTGCGTACATTAAAATTTATATAGATCGTGAGAAAGTGAAGTAATTTAATCTTAGATCCCCAAGAGATTTTCAATGCTTTCTAAACGGCCTCAATCGGAGCTTGTTCTTATTCATGTTGTTACTCTTAACTACTTCCCTCTTCTAGATGATGCCTATAATCAATTTCGTCACCGTATCTTCTCTAATGTGACACCAACATCCTATCGTAGACATCCGTATCTGGGGCTTCTAGGACCTGGATAGCATCGGGATGAAATAGCCCATCCAAAACCGAACAGTAAAAACAAAAAAACATGTGTTTTTTTCATACTTGTTTGTTACTTTGGGTTAGTCGTTTTGGGGGTCGAGAGTTTCAACACGTGTGAGGGGATGTGTGCGTACACTAAAATTTATATAGATCGTGAGAAAGTGAAGTAATTTCATCTTAGATCCCAAAGAGATTTTCAATGCTTTCTAAACAGCCTCAATCGGAGCTTGTTCTTATTCATGTTGTTACTCTTAACTACTTCCCTCTTCTAGATGATGCCTATAATCAATTTCGTCATCGTATCTTCTCTAATGTGACACCAACACCCTATCGTAGACATCCGTATCAGGGGCGTCTAGGACCTGGATAGCATCGGGATGAAATAACCCATGCAAAACCGAACAGTAAAAACAAAAAAAAACTTGTGTTTTTTGCATACTTGTTTGTTACTTTGGGTTAGTCGTTTTGGGGTCGAGAGTTTCAACACGTGTGAGGGGATGTGTGCGTACATTAAAATTTATATAGATCGTGAGAAAGTGAAGTAATTTCATCTTAGATCCCCAAGAGATTTTCAATGCTTTCTAAACGGCCTCAATCGGAGCTTGTTCTTATTCATGTTGTTACTCTTAACTACTTCCCTCTTCTAGATGATGCCTATAATCAATTTCGTCACCGTATCTTCTCTAATGTGACACCAACACCCTATCGTAGACATCCGTATCAGGGGCGTCTAGGACCTGGATAGCATCGGGATGAAATAGCCCATGCAAAACCGAACAGTAAAAACAAAAAAAACTTGTGTTTTTTGCATACTTGTTTGTTACTTTGGGTTAGTCGTTTTGGGGGTCGAGAGTTTCAACACGTGTGAGGGGATGTGTGCGTACACTAAAATTTATATAGATCGTGAGAAAGTGAAGTAATTTCATCTTAGATCCCAAAGAGATTTTCAATGCTTTCTAAACGGCCTCAATCGAAGCTTGTTCTTATTCATGTTGTTACTCTTAACTACTTCCCTCTTCTAGATGATGCCTATAATCAATTTCGTCACCGTATCTTCTCTAATGTGACACCAACACCCTACCGTAGACATCCGTATCTGGGCGTCTAGGACCTTGATAGCATCGGGATGAAATAGCCCATGCAAAACCGAACAGTAAAAACAAAAAAAACTTGTGTTTTTTGCATACTTGTTTGTTACTTTGGGTTAGTCTTTTTTGGGGTCGAGAGTTTCAACATGTGTGAGGGGATGTGTGCGTACATTAAAATTTATATAGATCGTGAGAAAGTGAAGTAATTTCATCTTAGATCCCCAAGAGATTTTCAATGCTTTCTAAACGGCCTCAATCGGAGCTTGTTCTTATTCATGTTGTTACTCTTAACTACTTCCCTCTTCTAGATGATGCCTATAATCAATTTCGTCACCGTATCTTCTCTAATGTGACACCAACATCCTATCGTAGACATCCGTATCACGGGGCTTCTAGGACCTAGATAGCATCGGGATGAAATAGCCCATCCAAAACCGAACAGGTAAAAACAAAAAAAACTTGTGTTTTTTTGCATACTTGTTTGTTACTTTGGGTTAGTCGTTTTGGGGGTCGAGAGTTTCAACACGTGTGAGGGGATGTGTGCGTACACTAAAATTTATATAGATCGTGAGAAAGTGAAGTAATTTCATCTTAGATCCCAAAAAGATTTTCAATGCTTTCTAAACGGCCTCAATCGGAGCTTGTTCTTATTCATGTTGTTACTCTTAACTACTTCCCTCTTCTAGATGATGCCTATAATCAATTTCGTCACCGTATCTTCTCTAATGTGACACCAACAACCTACCGTAGACATCCGTATCTTGGGAGTATAGGACCTGGATAGAATCGGGATGAAATAGCCCATGCAAAACCGAACAGTAAAAACAAAAAAAACTTGTGTTTTTTGCATACTTGTTTGTTACTTTGGGTTAGTCGTTTTGGGGGTCGAGAGTTTCAACATGTGTGAGGGGATGTGTGCGTACATTAAAATTTATATAGATCGTGAGAAAGTGAAGTAATTTCATCTTAGATCCCCAAGAGATTTTCAATGCTTTCTAAACGGCCTCAATCGGAGCTTGTTCTTATTCATGTTGTTACTCTTAATTACTTCCCTCTTCTAGATGATGCCTATAATCAATTTCGTCACTGTATCTTCTCTAATGTGACACCAACATCCTATCGTAGACATCCGTATCTGGGGCTTCTAGGACCTGGATAGCATCGGGATGAAATAGCCCATCCAAAACCGAACAGTAAAAACAAAAAAAACTTGTGTTTTTTTGCATACTTGTTTGTTACTTTGGGTTAGTCGTTTTGGGGGTCGAGAGTTTCAACACGTGTGAGGGGATGTGTGCGTACACTAAAATTTATATAGATCGTGAGAAAGTGAAGTAATTTCATCTTAGATCCCCAAGAGATTTTCAATGCTTTCTAAACGGCCTCAATTGGAGCTTGTTCTTATTCATGTTGTTACTCTTAACTACTTCCCTCTTCTAGATGATGCCTATAATCAATTTCGTCACCGTATCTTCTCTAATGTGACACCAACACCCTATCGTAGACATCCGTATCTGGGGCGTCTAGGACCTGGATAGCATCGGGATGAAATAGCCCATGCAAAACCGAACAGTAAAAACAAAAAAAACTTTTGTTTTTTGCATACTTGTTTGTTACTTTGGGTTAGTCGTTTTGGTGGTCGAGAGTTTCAACACGTGTGAGGGGATGTGTGCGTACACTAAAATTTATATAGATCGTGAGAAAGTGAAGTAATTTCATCTTAGATCCCAAAGAGATTTTCAATGCTTTCTAAACGGCCTCAATCGGAGCTTGTTCTTATTCATGTTGTTACTCTTAACTACTTCCCTCTTCTAGATGATGCCTATAATCAATTTCGTCACCGTATCTTCTCTAATGTGACACCAACACCCTACCGTAGACATCCGTATCTGGGGCGTCTAGGACCTGGATAGCATCGGGATGAAATAGCCCATGCAAAACCGAACAGTAAAAACAAAAAAACTTGTGTTTTTTGCATACTTGTTTGTTACTTTGGGTTAGTCGTTTTGGGGGTCGAGAGTTTCAACACGTGTGACGGGATGTGTGCGTACATTAAAATTTATATAGATCGTGAGAAAGTGAAGTAATTTCATCTTAGATCCCAAAGAGATTTTCAATGCTTTCTAAACGGCCTCAATCGGAGCTTGTTCTTATTCATGTTGTTACTCTTAACTACTTCCCTCTTCTAGATGATGCCTATAATCAATTTCGTCACCGTATCTTCTCTAATGTGACACCAACACCCTATCGTAGACATCCGTATCTGGGGCTTCTAGGACCTGGATAGCATCGGGATGAAATAGCCCATCCAAAACCGAACAGTAAAAACAAAAAAAACTTGTGTTTTTTGCATTCTTGTTTGTTACTTTGGGTTAGTCGTTTTGGGGGTCGAGAGTTTCAACACGTGTGAGGGGATGTGTGCGTACACTAAAATTTATATAGATCGTGAGAAAGTGAAGTAATTTCATCTTAGATCCCAAAGAGATTTTCAATGCTTTCTAAACGGCCTCAATCGGAGCTTGTTCTTATTCATGTTGTTACTCTTAACTACTTCCCTCTTCTAGATGATGCCTATAATCAATTTCGTCACCGTATCTTCTCTAATGTGACACCAACACCCTACCGTAGACATCCGTATCTGGGGCGTCTAGGACCTGGATAGCATCGGGATGAAATAGCCCATGCAAAACCGAACAGTAAAAACAAAAAAAACTTGTGTTTTTTGCATACTTGTTTGTTACTTTGGGTTAGTCGTTTTGGGGGTCGAGAGTTTCAACACGTGTGACGGGATGTGTGCGTACATTAAAATTTATATAGATCGTGAGAAAGTGAAGTAATTTCATCTTAGATCCCCAAGAGATTTTCAATGCTTTCTAAACGGCCTCAATCGGAGCTTGTTCTTATTCATGTTGTTACTCTTAACTACTTCCCTCTTCTAGATGATGCCTATAATCAATTTCGTCACCGTATCTTCTCTAATGTGACACCAACACCCTATCGTAGACATCCGTATCGGGGGCTTCTAGGAACTGGATAGCATCGGGATGTAATAGCCCCTACAAACGCGACCTGTTAATACAAAAAAAACTTTTGTTTTTTGCATACTTGTTTGTTACTTTGGGTTAGTCGTTTTGGGGGTCGCGAGTTTCAACACGTGTGGGGGGATGTGTGCGTACACTAAAATTTATATAGATCGTGAGAAAGTGAAGTAATTTCATCTTAGATCCCAAAGAGATTTTCAATGCTTTTAAACGGCCTCAATCGGAGCTTGTTCTTATTCATGTTGTTACTCTTAACTACTTCCCTCTTCTAGATGATGCCTATAATCAATTTCGTCACCGTATCTTCTCTAATGTGACACCAACACCCTATCGTAGACATCTGTATCTGGGGCGTCTAGGACCTGGATAGCATCGGGATGAAATAGCCCATGCAAAACCGAACAGTAAAAACAAAAAAAAACTTGTGTTTTTTGCATACTTGTTTGTTACTTTGGGTTAGTAGTTTTGGGGGTCGAGAGTTTCAACACGTGTGAGGGGATGTGTGCGTACATTAAAATTTATATAGATCGTGAGAAAGTGAAGTAATTTCATCTTAGATCCCAAAGAGATTTTCAATGCTTTCTAAACGGCCTCAATCGGAGCTTGTTCTTATTCATGTTGTTACTCTTAACTACTTCCCTCTTCTAGATGATGCCTATAATCAATTTCGTCACCGTATCTTCTCTAATGTGACACCAACACCCTATCGTAGACATCCGTATCTGGGGCGTCTAGGACCTGGATAGCATCGGGATGAAATAGCCCATGCAAAACCGAACAGTAAAAACAAAAAAAACTTGTGTTTCTTGCATACTTGTTTGTTACTTTGGGTTAGTCGTTTTCGGGGTCGAGAGTTTCAACACGTGTGAGGGGATGTGTGCGTACATTAAAATTTATATAGATCGTGAGAAAGTGAAGTAATTTCATCTTAGATCCCAAAGAGATTTTCAATGCTTTCTAAACGGCCTCAATCGGAGCTTGTTCTTATTCATGTTGTTACTCTTAACTACTTCCCTCTTCTAGATGATGCCTATAATCAATTTCGTCACCGTATCTTCTCTAATGTGACACCAACACCCTATCGTAGACATCCGTATTTGGGGCGTCTAGGACCTGGATAGCATCGGGATGAAATAGCCCATGCAAAACCGAACAGTAAAAACAAAAAAAACTTTTGTTTTTTGCATACTTGTTTGTTACTTTGGGTTAGTCGTTTTGGGGGTCGAGAGTTTCAACACGTGTGAGGGGATGTGTGCGTACACTAAAATTTATATAGATCGTGAGAAAGTGAAGTAATTTCATCTTAGATCCCAAAGAGATTTTCAATGCTTTCTAAACGGCCTCAATCGGAGCTTGTTCTTATTCATGTTATTACTCTTAACTACTTCCCTCTTCTAGATGATGCCTATAATCAATTTCGTCACCGTATCTTCTCTAATGTGACACCAACACCCTACCGTAGACATCCGTATCTGGGGCGTCTAGGACCTAGATAGCATCGGGATGAAATAGCCCATGCAAAACCGAACAGTAAAAACAAAAAAAACTTGTGTTTTTTGCATACTTGTTTGTTACTTTGGGTTAGTCGTTTTGGGGGTTGAGAGTTTCAACACGTGTGACGGGATGTGTGCGTACATTAAAATTTATATAGATCGTGAGAAAGTGAAGTAATTTCATCTTAGATCCCCAAGAGATTTTCAATGCTTTCTAAACGGCCTCAATCGGAGCTTGTTCTTATTCATGTTGTTACTCTTAACTACTTCCCTCTTCTAGATGATGCCTATAATCAATTTCGTCACCGTATCTTCTCTAATGTGACACCAACACCCTATCGTAGACATCCGTATCTGGGGCTTCTAGGACCTGGATAGCATCGGGATGAAATAGCCCATCCAAAACCGAACAGTAAAAACAAAAAAAACTTGTGTTTTTTGCATACTTGTTTGTTACTTTCGGTTAGTCGTTTTGGGGGTCGAGAGTTTCAACACGTGTGAGGGGATGTGTGCGTACACTAAAATTTATATAGATCGTGAGAAAGTGAAGTAATTTCATCTTAGATACCAAAGAGATTTTCAATGCTTTCTAAACGGCCTCAATCGGAGCTTGTTCTTATTCATGTTGTTACTCTTAACTACTTCCCTCTTCTAGATGATGCCTATAATCAATTTCGTCACCGTATCTTCTCTAATGTGACACCAACACCCTACCGTAGACATCCGTATCTGGGGCGTCTAGGACCTGGATAGCATCGGGATGAAATAGCCCATGCAAAACCGAACAGTAAAAACAAAAAAAACTTGTGTTTTTTGCATACTTGTTTGTTACTTTGGGTTAGTCGTTTTGGGGGTCGAGAGTTTCAACACGTGTGACGGGATGTGTGCGTACATTAAAATTTATATAGATCGTGAGAAAGTGAAGTAATTTCATCTTAGATCCCCAAGAGATTTTCAATGCTTTCTAAACGGCCTCAATCGGAGCTTGTTCTTATTCATGTTGTTACTCTTAACTACTTCCCTCTTCTAGATGATGCCTATAATCAATTTCGTCACCGTATCTTCTCTAATGTGACACCAACACCCTATCGTAGACATCCGTATCTGGGGCTTCTAGGACCTGGATAGCATCGGGATGAAATAGCCCATCCAAAACCGAACAGTAAAAACAAAAAAAACTTGTGTTTTTTGCATACTTGTTTGTTACTTTGGGTTAGTCGTTTTGGGGGTCGAGAGTTTCAACACGTGTGAGGGGATGTGTGCGTACATTAAAATTTATATAGATCGTGAGAAAGTGAAGTAATTTCATCTTAGATACCAACGAGATTTTCAATGCTTTTAAACGGCCTCAATCGGAGCTTGTTCTTATTCATGTTGTTACTCTTAACTACTTCCCTCTTCTAGATGATGCCTATAATCAATTTCGTCACCGTATCTTCTCTAATGTGACACCAACACCCTATCGTAGACATCCGTATCAGGGGCGTCTAGGACCTGGATAGCATCGGGATGAAATAACCCATGCAAAACCGAACAGTAAAAACAAAAAAAAACTTGTGTTTTTTGCATACTTGTTTGTTACTTTGGGTTAGTAGTTTTGGGGGTCGAGAGTTTCAACACGTGTGAGGGGATGTGTGCGTACATTAAAATTTATATAGATCGTGAGAAAGTGAAGTAATTTCATCTTAGATCCCAAAGAGATTTTCAATGCTTTCTAAACGGCCTCAATCGGAGCTTGTTCTTATTCATGTTGTTACTCTTAACTACTTCCCTCTTCTAGATGATGCCTATAATCAATTTCGTCACCGTATCTTCTCTAATGTGACACCAACACCCTATCGTAGACATCCGTATGAGGGGCGTCTAGGACCTGGATAGCATCGGGATGAAATAGCCCATGCAAAACCGAACAGTAAAAACTAAAAAACTTGTGTTTTTTGCATACTTGTTTGTTACTTTGGGTTAGTCGTTTTCGGGTCGAGAGTTTCAACACGTGTGAGGGGATGTGTGCGTACATTAAAATTTATATAGATCGTGAGAAAGTGAAGTAATTTCATCTTAGATCCCAAAGAGATTTTCAATGCTTTCTAAACGGCCTCAATCGGAGCTTGTTCTTATTCATGTTGTTACTCTTAACTACTTCCCTCTTCTAGATGATGCCTATAATCAATTTCGTCACCGTATCTTCTCTAATGTGACACCAACACCCTATCGTAGACATCCGTATTTGGGGCGTCTAGGACCTGGATAGCATCGGGATGAAATAGCCCATGCAAAACCGAACAAGAAAAACAAAAAAAACTTGTGTTTTTTGCATACTTGTTTGTTACTTTGGGTTAGTCGTTTTGGGGGTCGAGAGTTTCAACACGTGTGAGGGGATGTGTGCGTACACTAAAATTTATATAGATCGTGAGAAAGTGAAGTAATTTCATCTTAGATCCCAAAGAGATTTTCAATGCTTTCTAAACGGCCTCAATCGGAGCTTGTTCTTATTCATGTTGTTACTCTTAACTACTTCCCTCTTCTAGATGATGCCTATAATCAATTTCGTCACCGTATCTTCTCTAATGTGACACCAACACCCTCACGGAGACATCCGTATCTGGGGCGTCTAGGACCTGGATAGCATCGGGATGAAATAGCCCATGCAAAACCGACCAGTCAAATCAAAAACCACTGGTGTTTTTTGCATAGTTGGTGGGTACTTTGGGTTAGTCGTTTTGGGGGTCGAGAGTTTCAACACGTGTGACGGGATGTGTGCGTACATTAAAATTTATATAGATCGTGAGAAAGTGAAGTAATTTCATCTTAGATCCCCAAGAGATTTTCAATGCTTTCTAAACGGCCTCAATCGGAGCTTGTTCTTATTCATGTTGTTACTCTTAACTACTTCCCTCTTCTAGATGATGCCTATAATCAATTTCGTCACCGTATCTTCTCTAATGTGACACCAACACCCTATCGTAGACATCCGTATCAGGGGCTTCTAGGACCTGGATAGCATCGGGATGAAATAGCCCATCCAAAACCGAACGGTAAAAACAAAAAAAACTTGTGTTTTTTGCATACTTGTTTGTTACTTTGGGTTAGTCGTTTGGGGGTCGAGAGTTTCAACACGTGTGAGGGGATGTGTGCGTACACTAAAATTTATATAGATCGTGAGAAAGTGAAGTAATTTCATCTTAGATCCCAAAGAGATTTTCAATGCTTTCTAAACGGCCTCAATCGGAGCTTGTTCTTATTCATGTTGTTACTCTTAACTACTTCCCTCTTCTAGATGATGCCTATAATCAATTTCGTCACCGTATCTTCTCTAATGTGACACCAACACCCTATCGTAGACATCCGTATCTGGGGCGTCTAGGACCTGGATAGCATCGGGATGAAATAACCCATGCAAAACCGAACAGTAAAAACAAAAAAAAAACTTGTGTTTTTTGCATACTTGTTTGTTACTTTGGGTTAGTCGTTTTGGGGGTCGAGAGTTTCAACACGTGTGACGGGATGTGTGCGTACATTAAAATTTATATAGATCGTGAGAAAGTGAAGTAATTTCATCTTAGATCCCCAAGAGATTTTCAATGCTTTCTAAACGGCCTCAATCGGAGCTTGTTCTTATTCATGTTGTTACTCTTAACTACTTCCCTCTTCTAGATGATGCCTATAATCAATTTCGTCACCGTATCTTCTCTAATGTGACACCAACACCCTATCGTAGACATCCGTATCTGGGGCTTCTAGGACCTGGATAGCATCGGGATGAAATAGCCCATCCAAAACCGAACAGTAAAAACAAAAAAAACTTGTGTTTTTTGCATACTTGTTTGTTACTTTGGGTTAGTCGTTTTGGGGGTCGCGAGTTTCAACACGTGTGAGGGGATGTGTGCGTACACTAAAATTTATATAGATCGTGAGAAAGTGAAGTAATTTCATCTTAGATCCCCAAGAGATTTTCAATGCTTTCTAAACGGCCTCAATCGGAGCTTGTTCTTATTCATGTTGTTACTCTTAACTACTTCCCTCTTCTAGATGATGCCTATAATCAATTTCGTCACCGTATCTTCTCTAATGTGACACCAACACCCTATCGTAGACATCTGTATCTGGGGCGTCTAGGACCTGGATAGCATCGGGATGAAATAACCCATGCAAAACCGAACAGTAAAAACAAAAAAAAACTTGTGTTTTTTGCATACTTGTTTGTTACTTTGGGTTAGTAGTTTTGGGGGTCGAGAGTTTCAACACGTGTGAGGGGATGTGTGCGTACATTAAAATTTATATAGATCGTGAGAAAGTGAAGTAATTTCATCTTAGATCCCAAAGAGATTTTCAATGCTTTCTAAACGGCCTCAATCGGAGCTTGTTCTTATTCATGTTGTTACTCTTAACTACTTCCCTCTTCTAGATGATGCCTATAATCAATTTCGTCACCGTATCTTCTCTAATGTGACACCAACACCCTATCGTAGACATCCGTATCCGGGGCGTCTAGGACCTGGATAGCATCGGGATGAAATAGCCCATGCAAAACCGAACAGTAAAAACAAAAAAAACTTGTGTTTTTTGCATACTTGTTTGTTACTTTGGGTTAGTAGTTTTGGGGGTCGAGAGTTTCAACACGTGTGAGGGGATGTGTGCGTACATTAAAATTTATATAGATCGTGAGAAAGTGAAGTAATTTCATCTTAGATCCCAAAGAGATTTTCAATGCTTTCTAAACGGCCTCAATCGGAGCTTGTTCTTATTCATGTTGTTACTCTTAACTACTTCCCTCTTCTAGATGATTCCTATAATCAATTTCGTCACCGTATCTTCTCTAATGTGACACCAACACCCTATCGTAGACATCCGTATCTGGGGCGTCTAGGACCTGGATAGCATCGGGATGAAATAGCCCATGCAAAACCGAACAATAAAAAAAAAAAAAAACTTGTGTTTTTTGCATACTTGTTTGTTACTTTCGGTTAGTCGTTTTGGGGGTCGAGAGTTTCAACACGTGTGAGGGGATGTGTGCGTACATTAAAATTTATATAGATCGTGAGAAAGTGAAGTAATTTCATCTTAGATACCAACGAGATTTTCAATGCTTTCTAAACGGCCTCAATCAGAGCTTGTTCTTATTCATGTTGTTACTCTTAACTACTTCCCTCTTCTAGATGATGCCTATAATCAATTTCGTCACCGTATCTTCTCTAATGTGACACCAACACCCTATCGTAGACATCCGTATCTGGGGCGTCTAGGACCTGGATAGCATCGGGATGAAATAGCCCATGCAAAACCGAACAGTAAAAACAAAAAAAACTTGTGTTTTTTGCATACTTGTTTGTTACTTTGGGTTAGTCGTTTTCGGGGTCGAGAGTTTCAACACGTGTGAGGGGATGTGTGCGTACATTAAAATTTATATAGATCGTGAGAAAGTGAAGTAATTTCATCTTAGATCCCCAAGAGATTTTCAATGCTTTCTAAATGGCCTCAATCGGAGCTTGTTCTTATTCATGTTGTTACTCTTAACTACTTCCCTCTTCTAGATGATGCCTATAATCAATTTCGTCACCGTATCTTCTCTAATGTGACACCAACACCCTATCGTAGACATCCGTATCTGGGGCGTCTAGGACCTGGATAGCATCGGGATGAAATAGCCCATGCAAAACCGAACAGTAAAAACAAAAAAACTTGTGTTTTTTGCATACTTGTTTGTTACTTTGGGTTAGTCGTTTTGGGGGTCGAGAGTTTCAACACGTGTGAGGGGATGTGTGCGTACACTAAAATTTATATAGATCGTGAGAAAGTGAAGTAATTTCATCTTAGATCCCAACGAGATTTTCAATGCTTTCTAAACGGACTCAATCGGAGCTTGTTCTTATTCATGTTGTTACTCTTAACTACTTCCCTCTTCTAGATGATGCCTATAATCAATTTCGTCACCGTATCTTCTCTAATGTGACACCAACACCCTACCGTAGACATCCGTATCTGGGGCGTCTAGGACCTGGATAGCATCGGGATGAAATAGCCCACGCAAAACCGAACAGTAAAAACAAAAAAAACTTGTGTTTTTTGCATACTTGTTTGTTACTTTGGGTTAGTCGTTTTGGGGGTCGAGAGTTTCAACACGTGTGACGGGATGTGTGCGTACATTAAAATTTATATAGATCGTGAGAAAGTGAAGTAATTTCATCTTAGATCCCCAAGAGATTTTCAATGCTTTCTAAACGGCCTCAATCGGAGCTTGTTCTTATTCATGTTGTTACTCTTAACTACTTCCCTCTTCTAGATGATGCCTATAATCAATTTCGTCACCGTATCTTCTCTAATGTGACACCAACACCCTATCGTAGACATCTGTATCAGGGGCTTCTAGGACCTGGATAGCATCGGGATGAAATAGCCCATCCAAAACCGAACAGTAAAAACAAAAAAAACTTGTGTTTTTTGCATACTTGTTTGTTACTTTGGGTTAGTCGTTTTGGGGTCGAGAGTTTCAACACGTGTGAGGGGATGTGTGCGTACACTAAAATTTATATAGATCGTGAGAAAGTGAAGTAATTTCATCTTAGATCCCAAAGAGATTTTCAATGCTTTCTAAACGGCCTCAATCGGAGCTTGTTCTTATTCATGTTGTTACTCTTAACTACTTCCCTCTTCTAGATGATGCCTATAATCAATTTCGTCACCGTATCTTCTCTAATGTGACACCAACACCCTACCGTAGACATCCGTATCAGGGGCGTCTAGGACCTGGATAGCATCGGGATGAAATAACCCATGCAAAACCGAACAGTAAAAACAAAAAAAAATCTTGTGTTTTTTGCATACTTGTTTGTTACTTTGGGTTAGTCGTTTTGGGGTCGAGAGTTTCAACACGTGTGACGGGATGTGTGCGTACATTAAAATTTATATAGATCGTGAGAAAGTGAAGTAATTTCATCTTAGATCCCCAAGAGATTTTCAATGCTTTCTAAACGGCCTCAATCGGAGCTTGTTCTTATTCATGTTGTTACTCTTAACTACTTCCCTCTTCTAGATGATGCCTATAATCAATTTCGTCACCGTATCTTCTCTAATGTGACACCAACACCCTATCGTAGACATCCGTATCTGGGGCTTCTAGGACCTGGATAGCATCGGGATGAAAAAACCCATCCAAAACCGAACAGTAAAAACAAAAAAAACTTGTGTTTTTTGCATACTTGTTTGTTACTTTGGGTTAGTCGTTTTGGGGGTCGAGAGTTTCAACACGTGTGAGGGGATGTGTGCGTACACTAAAATTTATATAGATCGTGAGAAAGTGAAGTAATTTCATCTTAGATCCCAAAGAGATTTTCAATGCTTTCTAAACGGCCTCAATCGGAGCTTGTTCTTATTCATGTTGTTACTCTTAACTACTTCCCTCTTCTAGATGATGCCTATAATCAATTTCGTCACCGTATCTTCTCTAATGTGACACCAACACCCTACCGTAGACATCCGTATCCTGGGGCGTCTAGGACCTGGATAGCATCGGGATGAAATAACCCATTCAAAACCGCACCTGAAAAACCAAAAAAAACTTGTGTTTTTTGCATACTTGTTTGTTACTTTGGGTTAGTCGTTTTGGGGGTCGAGAGTTTCAACACGTGTGACGGGATGTGTGCGTACATTAAAATTTATATAGATCGTGAGAAAGTGAAGTAATTTCATCTTAGATCCCAAAGAGATTTTCAATGCTTTCTAAACGGCCTCAATCGGAGCTTGTTCTTATTCATGTTGTTACTCTTAACTACTTCCCTCTTCTAGATGATGCCTATAATCAATTTCGTCACCGTATCTTCTCTAATGTGACACCAACACCCTATCGTAGACATCCGTATCTGGGGCTTCTAGGTCCTGGATAGCATCGGGATGAAATAGCCCATGCAAAACCGAACAGTAAAAACAAAAAAAACTTGTGTTTTTTGCATACTTGTTTGTTACTTTGGGTTAGTCGTTTTGGGGGTCGAGAGTTTCAACACGTGTGAGGGGATGTGTGCGTACACTAAAATTTATATAGATCGTGAGAAAGTGAAGTAATTTCATCTTAGATCCCCAAGAGATTTTCAATGCTTTCTAAACGGCCTCAATCGGAGCTTGTTCTTATTCATGTTGTTACTCTTAACTACTTCCCTCTTCTAGATGATGCCTATAATCAATTTCGTCACCGTATCTTCTCTAATGTGACACCAACACCCTATCGTAGACATCCGTATCTGGGGCTTCTAGGACCTGGATAGCATCGGGATGAAATAGCCCATCCAAAACCGAACAAGAAAACAAAAAAAACTTGTGTTTTTTGCATACTTGTTTGTTACTTTGGGTTAGTCGTTTTGGGGGTCGAGAGTTTCAACACGTGTGAGGGGATGTGTGCGTACACTAAAATTTATATAGATCGTGAGAAAGTGAAGTAATTTCATCTTAGATCCCAAAGAGATTTTCAATGCTTTCTAAACGGCCTAAATCGGAGCTTGTTCTTATTCATGTTGTTACTCTTAACTACTTCCCTCTTCTAGATGATGCCTATAATCAATTTCGTCACCGTATCTTCTACCGTGACACCAACACCCTATCGTAGACATCCGTATCTGGGGCGTCTAGGACCTGGATAGCATCGGGATGAAATAACCCATGCAAAACCGAACAGTAAAAACAAAAAAAAACTTGTGTTTTTTGCATACTTGTTTGTTACTTTGGGTTAGTAGTTTTGGGGGTCGAGAGTTTCAACACGTGTGAGGGGATGTGTGCGTACATTAAAATTTATATAGATCGTGAGAAAGTGAAGTAATTTCATCTTAGATCCCAAAGAGATTTTCAATGCTTTCTAAACGGCCTCAATCGGAGCTTGTTCTTATTCATGTTGTTACTCTTAACTACTTCCCTCTTCTAGATGATGCCTATAATCAATTTCGTCACCGTATATTCTCTAATGTGACACCAACACCCTATCGTAGACATCCGTATCTGGGGCGTCTAGGACCTGGATAGCATCGGGATGAAATAGCCCATGCAAAACCGAACAGTAAAAAAAAAACTTGTGTTTTTTGCATACTTGTTTGTTACTTTGGGTTAGTCGTTTTGGGGGTCGAGAGTTTCAACACGTGTGAGGGGATGTGTGCGTACACTAAAATTTATATAGATCGTGAGAAAGTGAAGTAATTTCATCTTAGATCCCCAAGAGATTTTCAATGCTTTCTAAACGGCCTCAATCGGAGCTTGTTCTTATTCATGTTGTTACTCTTAACTACTTCCCTCTTCTAGATGATGCCTATAATCAATTTCGTCACCGTATATTCTCTAATGTGACACCAACACCCTATCGTAGACATCCGTATCTGGGGCTTCTAGGACCTGGATAGCATCGGGATGAAAAAACCCATCCAAAACCGAACAGTAAAAACAAAAAAACATGTGTTTTTTGCATACTTGTTTGTTACTTTGGGTTAGTCGTTTTGGGGGTCGAGAGTTTCAACACGTGTGAGGGGATGTGTGCGTACACTAAAATTTATATAGATCGTGAGAAAGTGAAGTAATTTCATCTTAGATCCCAAAGAGATTTTCAATGCTTTCTAAACGGCCTCAATCGGAGCTTGTTCTTATTCATGTTGTTACTCTTAACTACTTCCCTCTTCTAGATGATGCCTATAATCAATTTCGTCACCGTATCTTCTCTAATGTGACACCAACACCCTATCGTAGACATCTGTATCTGGGGCGTCTAGGACCTGGATAGCATCGGGATGAAATAACCCATGCAAAACCGAACAGTAAAAACAAAAAAAAAAACTTGTGTTTTTTGCATACTTGTTTGTTACTTTGGGTTAGTAGTTTTGGGGGTCGAGAGTTTCAACACGTGTGAGGGGATGTGTGCGTACATTAAAATTTATATAGATCATGAGAAAGTGAAGTAATTTCATCTTAGATCCCCAAGAGATTTTCAATGCTTTCTAAACGGCCTCAATCGGAGCTTGTTCTTATTCATGTTGTTACTCTTAACTACTTCCCTCTTCTAGATGATGCCTATAATCAATTTCGTCACCGTATCTTCTCTAATGTGACACCAACACCCTATCGTAGACATCCGTATCTGGGGCTTCTAGGACCTGGATAGCATCGGGATGAAATAGCCCATCCAAAACCGAACAGTAAAAACAAAAAAAACTTGTGTTTTTTGCATACCTGTTTGTTACTTTGGGTTAGTCGTTTTGGGGGTCGAGAGTTTCAACACGTGTGAGGGGATGTGTGCGTACACTAAAATTTATATAGATCGTGAGAAAGTGAAGTAATTTCATCTTAGATCCCAAAGAGATTTTCAATGCTTTCTAAACGGCCTCAATCGGAGCTTGTTCTTATTCATGTTGTTACTCTTAACTACTTCCCTCTTCTAGATGATGCCTATAATCAATTTCGTCACCGTATCTTCTCTAATGTGACACCAACACCCTATCGTAGACATCTGTATCTGGGGCGTCTAGGACCTGGATAGCATCGGGATGAAATAACCCATGCAAAACCGAACAGTAAAAACAAAAAAAAAACTTGTGTTTTTTGCATACTTGTTTGTTACTTTGGGTTAGTAGTTTTGGGGGTCGAGAGTTTCAACACGTGTGAGGGGATGTGTGCGTACATTAAAATTTATATAGATCGTGAGAAAGTGAAGTAATTTCATCTTAGATCCCAAAGAGATTTTCAATGCTTTCTAAACGGCCTCAATCGGAGCTTGTTCTTATTCATGTTGTTACTCTTAACTACTTCCCTCTTCTAGATGATGCCTATAATCAATTTCGTCACCGTATCTTCTCTAATGTGACACCAACACCCTATCGTAGACATCCGTATCAGGGGCGTCTAGGACCTGGATAGCATCGGGATGAAATAGCCCATGCAAAACCGAACAGTAAAAACAAAAAAACTTGTGTTTTTTGCATACTTGTTTGTTACTTTGGGTTAGTCGTTTTGGGGGTCGAGAGTTTCAACACGTGTGAGGGGATGTGTGCGTACATTAAAATTTATATAGATCGTGAGAAAGTGAAGTAATTTCATCTTAGATCCCCAAGAGATTTTCAATGCTTTCTAAACGGCCTCGATCGGAGCTTGTTCTTATTCATGTTGTTACTCTTAACTACTTCCCTCTTCTAGATGATGCCTATAATCAATTTCGTCACCGTATCTTCTCTAATGTGACACCAACACCCTATCGTAGACATCCGTATCTGGGGCGTCTAGGACCTGGATAGCATCGGGATGAAATAGCCCATGCAAAACCGAACAGTAAAAACAAAAAAAAACTTGTGTTTTTTGCATACTTGTTTGTTACTTTCGGTTAGTCGTTTTGGGGGTCGAGAGTTTCAACACGTGTGAGGGGATGTGTGCGTACATTAAAATTTATATAGATCGTGAGAAAGTGAAGTAATTTCATCTTAGATACCAAAGAGATTTTCAATGCTTTCTAAACGGCCTCAATCGGAGCTTGTTCTTATTCATGTTGTTACTCTTAACTACTTCCCTCTTCTAGATGATGCCTATAATCAATTTCGTCACCGTATCTTCTCTAATGTGACACCAACACCCTATCATAGACATCCGTATCAGGGGCGTCTAGGACCTGGATAGCATCGGGATGAAATAACCCATGCAAAACCGAACAGTAAAAACAAAACAAAAACTTGTGTTTTTTGCATACATGTTTGTTACTTTGGGTTAGTAGTTTTGGGGGTCGAGAGTTTCAACACGTGTGAGGGGATGTGTGCGTACATTAAAATTTATATAGATCGTGAGAAAGTGAAGTAATTTCATCTTAGATCCCAAAGAGATTTTCAATGCTTTCTAAACGGCCTCAATCGGAGCTTGTTCTTATTCATGTTGTTACTCTTAACTACTTCCCTCTTCTAGATGATTCCTATAATCAATTTCGTCACCGTATCTTCTCTAATGTGACACCAACACCCTATCGTAGACATCCGTATCTGGGGCGTCTAGGACCTGGATAGCATCGGGATGAAATAGCCCATGCAAAACCGAACAGTAAAAACAAAAAAACTTGTGTTTTTTGCATACTTGTTTGTTACTTTCGGTTAGTCGTTTTGGGGGTCGAGAGTTTCAACACGTGTGAGGGGATGTGTGCGTACATTAAAATTTATATAGATCGTGAGAAAGTGAAGTAATTTCATCTTAGATACCAACGAGATTTTCAATGCTTTCTAAACGGCCTCAATCGGAGCTTGTTCTTATTCATGTTGTTACTCTTAACTACTTCCCTCTTCTAGATGATGCCTATAATCAATTTCGTCACCGTATCTTCTCTAATGTGACACCAACACCCTATCGTAGACATCCGTATCAGGGGCGTCTAGGACCTGGATAGCATCGGGATGAAATAGCCCATGCAAAACCGAACAGTAAAAACAAAAAAAACTTGTGTTTTTGCATACTTGTTTGTTACTTTGGGTTAGTCGTTTTGGGGGTCGAGAGTTTCAACACGTGTGAGGGGATGTGTGCGTACATTAAAATTTATATAGATCGTGAGAAAGTGAAGTAATTTCATCTTAGATCCCAAAGAGATTTTCAATGCTTTCTAAACGGTCTCAATCGGAGCTTGTTCTTATTCATGTTGTTACTCTTAACTACTTCCCTCTTCTAGATGATGCCTATAATCAATTTCGTCACCGTATCTTCTCTAATGTGACACCAACACCCTATCGTAGACATCCGTATCAGGGGCGTCTAGGACCTGGATAGCATCGGGATGAAATAGCCCATGCAAAACCGAACAGTAAAAACAAAAAAACTTGTGTTTTTTGCATACTTGTTTGTTACTTTGGGTTAGTCGTTTTGGGGGTCGAGAGTTTCAACACGTGTGAGGGGATGTGTGCGTACACTAAAATTTATATAGATCGTGAGAAAGTGAAGTAATTTCATCTTAGACCCCAAAGAGATTTTCAATGCTTTCTAAACGGCCTCAATCGGAGCTTGTCTTATTCATGTTGTTACTCTTAACTACTTCCCTCTTCTAGATGATGCCTATAATCAATTTTGTCACCGTATCTTCTCTAATGTGACACCAACACCCTACTGTAGACATCCGTATCTGGGGCGTCTAGGACCTGGATAGCATCGGGATGAAATAGCCCATGCAAAACCGAACAGTAAAAACAAAAAAAACTTGTGTTTTTTGCATACTTGTTTGTTACTTTGTGTTAGTCGTTTTGGGGGTCGAGAGTTTCAACACGTGTGAGGGGATGTGTGTGTACACTAAAATTTATATAGATCGTGAGAAAGTGAAGTAATTTCATCTTAGATCCCAAAGAGATTTTCAATGCTTTCTAAACGGCCTCAATCGGAGCTTGTTCTTATTCATGTTGTTACTCTTAACTACTTCCCTCTTCTAGATGATGCCTATAATCAATTTCATCACCGTATCTTCTCTAATGTGACACCAACACCCTATCGTAGACATCCGTATCTGGGGCATCTAGGACCTGGATAGCATCGGGATGAAATAGCCCATGCAAAACCGAACAGTAAAAACAAAAAAAAACTTGTGTTTTTTGCATACTTGTTTGTTACTTTGGGTTAGTCGTTTTGGGGGTCGAGAGTTTCAACACGTGTGAGGGGATGTGTGCGTACACTAAAATTTATATAGATGTAACACCCCAAATTTCAATGAAAAAGAAAGTTAGAAGATTCCAGAAATACAAAATTTCAAACCAACAAAAACTTTTCTTTTGCATATAGTACCCTGCATAGGACTTGTGCATTTGAGTGATATGCCATGATGATTGTTATTACTTGCCTTTTTGATGTGCTCTAAAACCCTAGAGTGATCATATGAAGATCACCAACCAAATAAATCAAAGAGGAAGAAAATCAAATAAAAGGGCAAAACCCTAAAAACCCTCACATATGCCCTATGGCATTTTTATAAATTTTGACCCTAGACCTAATTGGCCTTCACCATTAGTTGAATAATGTTATTAAACACTTATCACAACTTTTGGAACCAAGGTTTCACTTTTCAAATAATTTTCAAACACTTTTCCCACTCACATGTGATGATGACCAAATCTGCCAATTTCAGTCTGATCACCACTTTGAGCCCCTGACATTCAATTTTCCCAAACCATTCTTTGCTAACTCCTTGCACCATTTCAAAGTCAACATCAAGGTGAACAACTTTGATGAAGACCACCCTGCCAAATTCATCTTTGATCACTAGCTATGCTCATCCAAAGTCTTGACTTTTTAACATTGTCAACAATCTCCACTTAGCCATTTTGGCCAAATTTTGAAATCCAATTTTTCCACCACCACCTCAACTCATCTCTGGTCAAGTACAACTTATCTCAACACTCACTTTTCAAAAAGGTTCACCTTTTGAATTATTTCAAATTTGGACATTTTTGTGAATTTCCAAAATTGGGCACTATTTGCAACTTTTGCAAATAGTGATATACCTCACCTAATTCAAACCAAGGCTATACTACATTGTTCCCTGGTCCCCTTAAACCATCAAGGCCACATAGTTGAGCTAAGGAGAGGAGGAGAGAAGCTAGGACATGGCCATGCCGGCCATGTCGCCGAGCCGACCACCTCCCCCTCTCTCCTTCATCGCCGACCCTGGCCACCATGTCCCTGCACTCCACCTCACTCTACTGAGTCGCCTAGCACCGGCCGTTGTCGAGGAGGAGCCCTGCATTGGCCAGACCAGCACGCGTCCATGGCGCCCTGGACGCCGCTCGCGTCGAGCGCGTGAGCACGCCGCGGACACACACTGGCCACGTGCCGCGTCACCACCACGAGCACGCCCTGGTCTCCCTGACTAGCCGTTGAGCACGCACGCGCCACCAGGACGTCGCAGGACATGGCCAAGACCACAACCCGTGCCCGCCGCCGCCGGAGACGACGACGCGATCCCGCGACCAGCACGGCAGACACGGAAGCAATGCGTCGCCTACCGACGCCGCCCGACCGCGCCGTTGCCACCTACAGATTCGCCTGGACGAGGAGAACACCGTAGCACCCTCGCCTAGCCCAACCGCTCGCCGGAATCGCCGCGAGCCTGTTGACTTCGCCGCAGCCCCCACGGTCACTCGCTCGCCTATAAAAGGAGGGCTCCGTTCGTCGAATTGAGCACACCAGCACACTCCCCTCTTCTCACTCGACCGCCTGAGCCACTTCACCGTCGACATTCCCCGCCATAGCCACCCAATCGCCACCTCACTGCCGCCGGACGCCGCGGAAGATCGCCGTCGATTGAAGCCGATCCAGGAGACGCCGCCAGTACCAGGAGCTTCGCCGTCGTCCACATCTACATCACGCACACTGCCAGCCACCGCGGGAGCCCTGGTTAGCTCTCCCACCCCCTAGGCTCGCCGCCAGAACCTCGGCATCTCGCCGGAGAAGACGATGGCTCTGAGCCGTCGATCTACTCTCTAATCCTACGCGCCACGTCGCTCGTACCGTTTCGGGTTTTAAACGCCGCTGACATGCGGGACCCCCCTGTCAGGCAGCCCACGCGGGCACGTACGCGTGGTGGGCTGAGGTGGGCGTTTTATTTCAAATCGGCCCAGCTTCGTTTTCCGCCGGCCCTTTTATTCAAAATTCGTTTAAATCAATTTCACCCAATTTCAATACTGCCCAAACTTTGAAATTAAATAGTTTCCAATTGGCTAAACCAAATTTAGTGAATTTGACATTGTTAGAAAGCCACTGAAATTCTCTATCCAATGCCACTGGCCTCTTGGTCAAATTCTTTGTAGAATTAATGTGACAAAAATAACAAGCCAGGGACTTTTCCCTATTCAAATAATTCTTAAAAATCAACCAAAATAGATATTAAGTTAATTCCAACTCTAATAGCTCACATTTGACTTACACTAATTGTTTTTACAATAAAATGGTGTGGTCACTTTGCATGATCATGCCATGGTTTAGTGAATGGATATTTTGACTAGTTTAACTAGTTGATATTGTCCAAAATTAGTAAAGTTAAATGGTGTGAAGTCTTATACTTCATTTAAACTTGTATCACATGAATTCATGGGATGTTTGGACCCCTGGTTCCAAACTCTCTTATATGAAATTCTTGAGATTTAAATCAAGTGTAGTGTTATTTAAATGGCATGAGGTGTTCCACCTCATTTAAATCATTCTCCCAAATGATGATGATGATGAACATTTGATCTAGGTCAAGATGAGTTCATCCATGATTGTTGGAGAAATTAAATCTTAAGAAGATTTCAATGAGAGGAAATTAGTTCTCAAGAACCCTATGGAAACTATCATTTACATATAGAATACAAATCCTATTTTAATCCCACAACCCATGCACCCTAGTTTATTTATGTGTGTGCATAGAGTAGTTTGTGTGTTTATTTGTGATGTGTGGAATAGCCCTGGAATTAGTGAGTAATTATACTCGTATTCAAATTTAGACGGTAGCACCGGAGAGTACGCCGAAGAAGAAGGTTGCTACCAGGAGGAGGAAGAGGAACAGTTTGAGAACTACCAAGGCAAGCTAAATTACTATGCAAGCTTTTATTCTTGCCAAGTGCAAAGCCCCTTGGGGCAAGGCACCATGTCTTACCTTTTCTTATGAGAACCCATCCCAAGTTTTACTTGTTTTCCAAATGATTTTTTTTCCTTTTATAGTTAACTTTGGTCAAATACAAGTGGTTGTTAGAGTAGTGAGTTAGCCTTTCCAAGCAAAGCAAGGTAGCACCCCTCATGACTTAGAGCTAGTGCTAATCAACTAAACTTGACTACTCTAGATGGGAACTTTGTGATTTTTGAAAGGATTTTGAAACCTTGGAATGAAGATGCATTCCATTGAATGATTTTTGAAGGTGAATATGACCAAGAGAAGATGGTGATTTTTGATAAAGCATGATGTTGGTTTGAATGCGATACCTTTCCAATTCTCAAGTACCCCCACAATACCTGATTATGGGTAGGGCTTAACTGGAAGTTTATGCGTCTTAGTATGGGTTCCCTCTAAACAAGCGTCATCGGGGTTATGCCGAAAGCTGCCTCTACCACAAAAGAAACGATACGATATGATGCAAAATGAGGTGAATGTCCGGCCCAAGCCTCTGTGCGCTCCGGTGTTGACAGTTGGTCTTCACTGGGAGGCCAAGCTCATGGGGAGAGGTGCTCATACTAGGATTCGTAAGTGAAAGGTTATGGTTGATGATCCGCGTACTGTGTTACGATTATTCGGGGAAATCCCGACGGATGAAATCAAATGTTGTGGCACAAGTGTGCAACCTCTGCAGAGTGTAAACCTATTCGAATAGCCGCGTCCACGGTTACGGACGGTTGGAAAGGCCATACAGTTTCCGATGTCATATCTTTGAAAATGATGTTGAAAGGTGATGGTGAATTGACTTGTGGTGGATTGAATTGAAATCACCATTTGAATGGTGGGAATGACACTAATGTTCCCCCTTGGGTTAGTTAGCACTTGAATAAGTTTTTCTCAAAACTTTGTGAACCAAAACTAGCTTTATGCAAATAAACTAGAGCTTAGCAAACCCTACTAGAATATCTAGCACTTTTTCTTGAATTAGTTTGCGAGTACTCAACGTACTCACGGCTTTGTCCCTGGCTATTCAAATGGCCAGAGTATGAAGATGAACAAGGAGATGACCAGCAGGATGCCTACGACAACTAAGCGCCTTCCGACGTCAAGCGTTGGCCTGTGGACTAGAGAGTCCTTGTATCTTACGCTTCCGCTATGTTGAACTATGAACTTGTGTTTGTTCGTTGATCAATAGATCAACTATTCGTGTAATATGGATCATGTGATTCAAATTTGTAAGACTTATGGGTTGTAATGAATGATGACTGTGATACTTAACTATTATGCCTCGCAACAACAATATTCCTGGGATTGCGATGTATGACATAATAGGCATTCGGACTTAAAAAATCCGGGTGTTGACAAGTTGGTATCAGAGCCATTGTTTGACCTTAGAAGACCTTAGTTAGAATGGGCGTTCTGAAAAATTTAACTTTGAAATCAAATGAAAGGACTTATTTGTGAAAATTTACTACACTCTTGCCTTCGAGACTTTGCCAAAATTTGATCATGTTCTATCTTATTTAAATCAACTTAAAACCTTGCCACACTTTGCACTCTCTAACTTACTCACCCAATTCTCTTTCAGATGGAGCCGAATGAACCCCTCAACACCAAGTTTTATCAGCTTGGAAACGGAGGAAGCTTGATCTTCGAGCATGACCTCGATTCCCTGTCGGATCACCTTGGCCGCCCACACCCCGAGTTTCACGGGATTCAGGTGGACGACCAGCCGGGAGGGGAACTGCAGTGGATTATCACTGCCGACTTGAGGGGCAAGCTGGAGCCTCCCACCTCGGAGAGGATCCTTTTCTCTTTCAGGGAAAGCAACTGGCTCGACGGGCTTGCACGTGCTCTTCAGGAAGCACTTGCTCGTCTGTGCGGACAGAATACCGAAGCCCTTCGTGAGGAACGCTTTGCGCATCTCGCACGGCGTAACTCTGACGGAAGACCCATGGATGTGCCACTCCACCCCCAGTTGAGGCACCATGTGGATCACTTGGACTTCATGCTCTACCAGACTCAGAGAGACCTCGACGCCTCTCGCGCTTACGCGAACCAGACCCATGCTCACATCATCGAACAGGGTGAGGCGATCAAGCTACTCAACAACGACCGCAGGAACCTTCGCCAGCAGCGTGCCAAGAAGGACGCTACGATTCGCCGCCTTCGCGACCGGATCGCGTCACTTGAGGCCACTGTCACGGCCCAGGAGGATCAGATTCGTCACATGGAGGAGGACGATGAAGGCATCGATATTCAGGGAGGAGACGCCTTTCTGAGCGATGACGATGACTTTGAGGAGGACGAGAACACCGAGGAGGAGGACTACGAGTTCCTGGAGGCCGGACAGGATGACTACGTCCCGATTGATATCGACGATGAGGAGTAGTTGCACTAGTTTCACTTATAGTAGGTGTGAGTTGTATCCCGTCCTTTGTATCGTAGCATGAAAATGGTTCTTAAAACCATTGGAGTATGTGTGTAGTTTGTACTATGTGTTGCATGAATGAATGAATGTTATGTTTGTCATGAAAAGATTACAAGTTTTCAAATGTTTTTCAAACTTAAATGAACCATAGAATGTTCCCTCTTATCTCATGATCTTCTATACCTTCAGATGGCCCCTCCGAATCGCACCAACGACGCGATGATGCAGCTTCTGCAAACCCTGCTTGCAGACCGGAAACCGAGAGAGCCGAGCGCCAAGCCAACATCATCGCCTTGCAGAACATCGCCCAAGGCCATGGAAATCATGACCACCCCGGATCCAAGCTCAAGAACTTCCAGAACACCAACCCTCCGGTGTTTAGCAAGACCGAGGAGCCCCTCGACGCCGACGATTGGCTCCAGGACTATGGAGAACAACTGGAAGTAGCTGGAGTGGAAGCCAACGAGAAGGTGTTGTTCGCCACTCACTACCTCGCTGGACCAGCTCGCGCTTGGTGGACAAGTACCCGTGCCATGAACGGAGGTCAATTCATGACTTGGGAGGATTTCAAACTCAAGTTCAGCAAGTACCATGTACCCCCGGGTCTTATCAAGAAGATGAGGGATGAGTTCCGTGAACTGAAACAAGGTCGCATGACGGTGGTTGAGTACCGCGACAAGTTTCTCACCTTGTCAAGGTATGCCCCTGATGAGACGGACACCGTTGAAAAGAGGAAGGAGAGATTCCTGAACGGGCTGCATGATGAGATGCAGACTGTCCTCGTCAACATCCCCTTCGCCGACCTCGAAGCCCTTGTTGACTCCGCCATCCAGATGGAGGGCAAGTTAAACCAAGCCAATGAGAACCGCAAGCGCCGCATGGCAAATCAGAGTGGATCAAGCCACCCCCAAAAGTTTCGCCCTAGCTCAAGCGGAGGTTTCAATCCGAGACATAACAAACCCCCGATGCAGAACTCTCGCCCCGGTTATCAAAACCGAAGTGGAGGAAACTCCAAGCCAGGAGGCTACAACCCCAACTACAACAACAACTACTACAACCGCGCTCCACCTCGAGCCCCGAACACCAACAACACCAACACCAACACCAACCCCAGAACCGGGAGCAATGCCATTCCCGTTGCGAACAAGCAGGACAAGAGCACTATCACTTGTTATGAGTGTGGTGTAGTGGGGCACTACTCCAACGAGTGTCCCAAGCGTCTTGCCAAGCTCGCCGGCAACACCGCTGCTCCTGCTCAGCAGCAACGCCGTGTCTCCACCGGCAAGAAGTTCGCCCCCAACAACCCCAACAACCGCAACGGCCGCCTCTACCACATGAACGCCGAAGAAGCCCAGGAAGCCCCAGATGTGGTACTGGGTATGTTTTCTGTCAACCACACCCCTGCTAGAGTGTTGTTTGATTCCGGAGCATCGCATTCCTTTGTCACTGAAGATTTTGCATCAACAAGTAAAATTCAACCCCTCAGTTTGAAGCATGTTATGATAGTTCAAATCCCCGGATCAACCACCAAAGCCAGAAAATTTTGTAAAAATGTGCCAATCAAAATCCATGATGTTGATTTCTTTGCAAATCTCATCATACTTGGAACCAAAGGTTTGGAAGTTGTCCTAGGAATGGACTGGATGTCCAAACACAATGGATTGATAGACTGCGCCAAGAAAGCCATAACCATGACTAGCAGCACCGGAATCGTAGTTGAGCACGTCTACGAAAAACTACCCGTAAAATTTACCTCGCAACCAAAGTGTATCCAAGCCTACTCTGGATCAAATCATGGTCGTTTTTCGCTACCCTGATGTGTTTCCGGATGATCTACCCGTATGCTCCCCGGACCGGGATATCGAGTTTATCATCGAGTTAATCCCGGAACTGGACCCATCGCCCAGAGAGCCTACAGCATGAACGCAGCCGAGCTTGTGGAGCTGAAGAAGCAAATAGATGACATGTTAGCCAAAGGTTTGATCAGACCAAGTGCATCCCCCTGGAGATCCCCCGTCTTGTTTGTCGACAAGAAGGATGGTGCAAATCGTTTATGCACCGACTATCGTAAGCTTAACGATGTCACCATCAAAAACAAATACCCCTTACCCAAGATCGAAGACTTGTTCGACCAACTCACCGGATCCCGAGTTTTCTCGAAAATTGATCTTAGAACTGGATACCACCAACTGAAAATCCGAGCCACCGATATTCCAAAAACTGCCTTTACCACCAGATATGGGTTGTATGAGTACAACGTCATGTCATTTGGACTGACCAATGCTCCCGCTTATTTCATGAATCTCATGAATAAGATCTTCATGAACTTCTTGGACAAATTTGTCGTTGTTTTCATCGACGACATTTTGGTCTACTCCAAGTCCGAAGAAGAACATGAACAGCATCTGGAGATTGTTCTAGAAACCCTGAGACGAAAGCACCAGTTGTACGCCAAGTTTAGCAAGTGTGAGTTTTGGCTGGAAGAAGTTGGATTCCTCGGACACATCTTGTCTGCAGGGAGGAATTGCCGTAGATCCCGCCAAGATCAAAACTGTTATGGAATGGAAAGCTCCGACCACACAAACTGAGGTCCGTGCTTTTCTTGGATTAGCCGGATATTACCGCAGATTTGTAGAAGGTTTTTCGAGCATCGCTCGACCAATGACCCAACTGCTGAAAAAGGACAGAAAGTTTGAGTGGACCGACAAGTGTGAAGAGAGCTTTCAACAGCTCAAGAGTAGACTGACAACAGCCCCAATCCTGATCATGCCGTATATCGCAAAGCCCTTTGACGTATATTGCGACGCCTCCAAGACTGGACTTGGATGCGTGCTTATGCAAGAAGGAAAGGTTGTATCCTACCTTTCTAGACAACTCAAGCAACATGAGCAGAACTACCCAACCCACGACCTCGAGCTTGCAGCCGTGGTCTTAGCCTTGAAAGTTTGGCGTCATTACCTCATGGGTAATCGATGCGAGAGATTTACTCCGACCACAAAAGCCTCAAATACATTTTCACCCAGAAGGAGTTAAACATGAGACAACGCCGATGGATCGAATTGATCAAGGATTACGACATGGAGATTCACTACCACCCCGGCAAGGCCAATGTGGTAGCGGATGCTTTGAGTCGACTGCCGTGCCAGTTGAACTCCATGCTCGCAACCGAACAGCCTAGTTTGCACCAAGAGTTCGAACAGTTCAGACTTGAACTTGTAAGTGAAGGATTCCTAGCCAGCATCGAACTGCAACCCACCTTGATTGGTCAGATCAAGGAAGCCTGAAGGACAACGCTAGCATTAATGGAATCAAGAAACAGATAGCCGCAGGAAAAGCCCCCGGATTCACCATTGACGAAGCCGGAGTGCTTTGGTACAAAGAACGCCTCTGCGTACCATCGGACTCTGACCTGAAACAAGTCATCCTGCAAGAAGCCCATGACACCCTTTACTCAATCCACCCCGGAGGTACCAAGATGTACCAGGACCTGAAAGAACAATTTTGGTGGCACGGAATGAAGAGAGAGATCGGTAGCTATATCGCTAAGTGTGACATCTGCCAGCGAGTTAAGGCAGAACACCAGAGACCCGCCGGACTGTTGCAACCCCTTCAGATTCCAGAATGGAAATGGGACTCCGTAGGAATGGACTTTGTCACCGGACTGCCCAAATCCAGCAAAGGCAATGATTCCATATGGGTAGTGGTCGATAGATTGACCAAAGTCGCCCATTTCATCGCCGTCAAAACCACCTATCAAGGCCCCAAGTTAGCTGAACTCTACATCTCCAGAATAGTCGCTTTGCATGGAACCCCCAAATCGATAGTGTCAGATAGAGGATCACAGTTCACCTCAAGGTTCTGGCAGAAAGTGCATGAAGGACTAGGCACTCGCCTAAATTTCAGCACCGCCTATCACCCTCAGACCGACGGACAGACTGAGAGAGTAAACCAGATACTGGAAGACATGCTTAGAGCATGCGTACTGGAATACGGATCCAAGTGGGAAGACTGCCTACCTTACGCAGAATTCTCATACAACAATAGTTATCAAGCCAGCCTACAGATGGCCCCCTTTGAAGCCTTGTACGGAAGGAAGTGCCGTACCCCCCTGAACTGGTCAGAAGTCGGAGAGAGTCAAGTTTTCGGCCCAGACGTTCTTCGTGAAGCCGAAGAGAAGGTTCACAAGATCCGTGAGTACCTCAAGACTGCGCAATCCAGACAGAAGAGCTACGCCGACAAGAGACGTCGGGAGATGACCTTTGAGATCGGAGATTTTGTCTATCTCAAAGTATCCCCCTTGAAAGGGATGCAAAGGTTTCAGCTGAAAGGAAAGCTTGCACCTCGCTACGTGGGACCTTTCCAAGTCCTCAGCCGCCGAGGTGAAGTATCTTATCAATTGGAGTTGCCTGAAGAAATGTCGGCTGTGCACGACGTTTTTCACATCTCACTTCTCCGGAAATGTCTTGAAGTCCCTGAGAAGACCGAAGTGTTCAAGAACATCGATCACCGATCGGTGGATATCAACAAGGATCTGACTTACCGCGAAGTGCCGATTCGCATCCTAGAAGAAGCATACAGAACCACCCGCACCCGAAGCATCAAGTTTCTAAAGATCCAATGGAGCAATCATACCGAGGATGAAGCCACCTGGGAACGCGAAGACTTCATGAAGAAGGAGTACCCAGATCTCTTTAGTACCTAACTTTCTTTTTGATCTCGGGACGAGATCTTTTGTAAGGGGGAAGGGTTTGTAACACCCCAAATTTCAATGAAAAAGAAAGTTAGAAGATTCCAGAAATACAAAATTTCAAACCAACAAAAACTTTTCTTTTGCATATAGTACCCTGCATAGGACTTGTGCATTTGAGTGATATGCCATGATGATTGTTATTACTTGCCTTTTTGATGTGCTCTAAAACCCTAGAGTGATCATATGAAGATCACCAACCAAATAAATCAAAGAGGAAGAAAATCAAATAAAAGGGCAAAACCCTAAAAACCCTCACATATGCCCTATGGCATTTTTATAAATTTTGACCCTAGACCTAATTGGCCTTCACCATTAGTTGAATAATGTTATTAAACACTTATCACAACTTTTGGAACCAAGGTTTCACTTTTCAAATAATTTTCAAACACTTTTCCCACTCACATGTGATGATGACCAAATCTGCCAATTTCGGTCTGATCACCACTTTGAGCCCCCGACATTCAATTTTCCCAAACCATTCTTTGCTAACTCCTTGCACCATTTCAAAGTCAACATCAAGGTGAACAACTTTGATGAAGACCACCCTGCCAAATTCATCTTTGATCACTAGCTATGCTCATCCAAAGTCTTGACTTTTTAACATTGTCAACAATCTCCACTTAGCCATTTTGGCCAAATTTTGAAATCCAATTTTTCCACCACCACCTCAACTCATCTCTGGTCAAGTACAACTTATCTCAACACTCACTTTTCAAAAAGGTTCACCTTTTGAATTATTTCAAATTTGGACATTTTTGTGAATTTCCAAAAATTGGGCACTATTTGCAACTTTTGCAAATAGTGATATACCTCACCTAATTCAAACCAAGGCTATACTACATTGTTCCCTGGTCCCCTTAAACCATCAAGGCCACATAGTTGAGCTAAGGAGAGGAGGAGAGAAGCTAGGACATGGCCATGCCGGCCATGTCGCCGAGCCGACCACCTCCCCCTCTCTCCTTCATCGCCGACCCTGGCCACCATGTCCCTGCACTCCACCTCACTCTACTGAGTCGCCTAGCACCGGCCGTTGTCGAGGAGGAGCCCTGCATTGGCCAGACCAGCACGCGTCCATGGCGCCTCGGACGCCGCTCGCGTCGAGCGCGTGAGCACGCCGCGGACACACACCGGCCACGTGCCGCGTCACCACCACGAGCACGCCCTGGTCTCCCCGACCAGCCGTTGAGCACGCACGCGCCACCAGGACGTCGCCCGGACATGGCCATGACCACAAGCCGTGCCCGCCGCCGCCGGAGACGTCGACGCGATCCCGCGACCAGCACGGCCGACGCGCAAGCAATGCGGCGGCTACCGACGCCGCCCGACCGCGCCGGTGCCACCTACAGATTCGCTCTCGGACGAGGAGAACACCGTAGCACCCTCGCCTAGCCCAACCGCTCGCCGGAATCGCCGCGAGCCTGTTGACTTCGCCGCAGCCCCCACGGTCACTCGCTCGCCTATAAAGGAGGGCTCCGTTCGTCGAATTGAGCACACCAGCACACTCCCTCTTCTCACTCGACCGCCCGAGCCACTTCACCGTCGACATTCCCCGCCATAGCCACCCAATCGCCACCTCACTGCCGCCGGACGCCGCGGAAGATCGCCGTCGATTGAAGCCGATCCAGGAGACGCCGCCAGTACCAGGAGCTTCGCCGTCGTCCACATCTACATCACGCACACTGCCAGCCACCGCGGGAGCCCTGGTTAGCTCTCCCACCCCTAGGCTCGCCGCGTAACCTCGGCATCTCGCCGGAGAAGACGATGGCTCGAGCCGTCGATCTACTCTCTAATCCTACGCGCCACGTCGCTCGTACCGTTTCGGGTTTTAAACGCCGCTGACATGCGGGACCCCTGTCAGGCAGCCCACGCGGGCACGTACGCGTGGTGGGCTGAGGTGGGCCGTTTTATTTCAAATCGGCCCAGCTTCGTTTTCCCGCCGGCCCTTTTATTCAAAATTCGTTTAAATCAATTTCACCCAATTTCAATACTGCCCAAACTTTGAAATTAAATAGTTTCCAATTGGCTAAACCAAATTTAGTGAATTTGACATTGTTAGAAAGCCACTGAAATTCTCTATCCAATGCCACTGGCCTCTTGGTCAAATTCTTTGTAGAATTAATGTGACAAAAATAACAAGCCAGGGACTTTTCCCTATTCAAATAATTCTTAAAAATCAACCAAAATAGATATTAAGTTAATTCCAACTCTAATAGCTCACATTTGACTTACACTAATTGTTTTTACAATAAAATGGTGTGGTCACTTTGCATGATCATGCCATGGTTTAGTGAATGGATATTTTGACTAGTTTAACTAGTTGATATTGTCCAAAATTAGTAAAGTTAAATGGTGTGAAGTCTTATACTTCATTTAAACTTGTATCACATGAATTCATGGGATGTTTGGACCCCTGGTTCCAAACTCTCTTATATGAAATTCTTGAGATTTAAATCAAGTGTAGTGTTATTTAAATGGCATGAGGTGTTCCACCTCATTTAAATCATTCTCCCAAATGATGATGATGATGAACATTTGATCTAGGTCAAGATGAGTTCATCCATGATTGTTGGAGAAATTAAATCTTAAGAAGATTTCAATGAGAGGAAATTAGTTCTCAAGAACCCTATGGAAACTATCATTTACATATAGAATACAAATCCTATTTTAATCCCACAACCCATGCACCCTAGTTTATTTATGTGTGTGCATAGAGTAGTTTGTGTGTTTATTTGTGATGTGTGGAATAGCCCTGGAATTAGTGAGTAATTATACTCGTATTCAAATTTAGACGGTAGCACCGGAGAGTACGCTCGAAGAAGAAGGTTGCTACCAGGAGGAGGAAGAGGAACAGTTTGAGAACTACCAAGGCAAGCTAAATTACTATGCAAGCTTTTATTCTTGCCAAGTGCAAAGCCCCTTGGGGCAAGGCACCATGTCTTACCTTTTCTTATGAGAACCCATCCCAAGTTTTACTTGTTTTCCAAATGATTTTTTTTCCTTTTATAGTTAACTTTGGTCAAATACAAGTGGTTGTTAGAGTAGTGAGTTAGCCTTTCCAAGCAAAGCAAGGTAGCACCCCTCATGACTTAGAGCTAGTGCTAATCAACTAAACTTGACTACTCTAGATGGGAACTTTGTGATTTTTGAAAGGATTTTGAAACCTTGGAATGAAGATGCATTCCATTGAATGATTTTTGAAGGTGAATATGACCAAGAGAAGATGGTGATTTTTGATAAAACATGATGTTGGTTTGAATGCGATACCTTTCCAATTCTCAAGTACCCCCACAATACCTGATTATGGGTAGGGCTTAACTGGAAGTTTATGCGTCTTAGTATGGGTTCCCTCTAAACAAGCGTCATCGGGGTTATGCCGAAAGCTGCCTCTACCACAAAAGAAACGATACGATATGATGCAAAATGAGGTGAATGTCCGCCCAAGCCCTGTGCAGGTCCCAGGTTGACAGTTGGTCTTCACTGGGAGGCCAAGCTCATGGGGAGAGGTGCTCATACTAGGATTCGTAAGTGAAAGGTTATGGTTGATGATCCGCGTACTGTGTTACGATTATTCGGGGAAATCCCGACGGATGAAATCAAATGTTGTGGCACAAGTGTGCAACCTCTGCAGAGTGTAAACCTATTCGAATAGCCGCGTCCACGGTTACGGACGGTTGGAAAGGCCATACAGTTTCCGATGTCATATCTTTGAAAATGATGTTGAAAGGTGATGGTGAATTGACTTGTGGTGGATTGAATTGAAATCACCATTTGAATGGTGGGAATGACACTAATGTTCCCCCTTGGGTTAGTTAGCACTTGAATAAGTTTTTCTCAAAACTTTGTGAACCAAAACTAGCTTTATGCAAATAAACTAGAGCTTAGCAAACCCTACTAGAATATCTAGCACTTTTTCTTGAATTAGTTTGCGAGTACTCAACGTACTCATGGCTTTGTCCCTGGCTATTCAAATGGCCAGAGTATGAAGATGAACAAGGAGATGACCAGCAGGATGCCTACGACAACTAAGCGCCTTCCGACGTCAAGCGTTGGCCTGTGGACTAGAGAGTCCTTGTATCTTACGCTTCCGCTATGTTGAACTATGAACTTGTGTTTGTTCGTTGATCAATAGATCAACTATTCGTGTAATATGGATCATGTGATTCAAATTTGTAAGACTTATGGGTTGTAATGAATGATGACTGTGATACTTAACTATTATGCCTCGCAACAACAATATTCCTGGGATTGCGATGTATGACATAATAGGCATTCGGACTTAAAAAATCCGGGTGTTGACAATAGATCATGAGAAAGTGAAGTAATTTCATCTTAGATCCCAAAGAGGTTTTCAATGCTTTCTAAACGGCCTCAATCGGAGCTTGTTCTTATTCATGTTGTTACTCTTAACTACTTCCCTCTTCTAGATGATGCCTATAATCAATTTCGTCACCGTATCTTCTCTAATGTGACACCAACACCCTATCGTAGACATCCGTATCTGGGGCGTCTAGGACCTGGATAGCATCAGGATGAAATAACCCATGCAAAACCGAACAGTAAAAACAAAAAAAAACTTGTGTTTTTTGCATACTTGTTTGTTACTTTGGGTTAGTCGTTTTGGGGGTCGAGAGTTTCAACACGTGTGAGGGGATGTGTGCGTACACTAAAATTTATATAGATCATGAGAAAGTGAAGTAATTTCATCTTAGATCCCAAAGAGGTTTTCAATGCTTTCTAAACGGCCTCAATCGGAGCTTGTTCTTATTCATGTTGTTACTCTTAACTACTTCCCTCTTCTAGATGATGCCTATAATCAATTTCGTCATCGTATCTTCTCTAATGTGACACCAACACCCTATCGTAGACATCCGTATCTGGGGCGTCTAGGACCTGGATAGCATCAGGATGAAATAACCCATGCAAAACCGAACAGTAAAAACAAAAAAAAACTTGTGTTTTTTGCATACTTGTTTGTTACTTTGGGTAAGTCGTTTTGGGGGTCGAGAGTTTCAACACGTGTGAGGGGATGTGTGCGTACATTAAAATTTATATAGATCGTGAGAAAGTGAAGTAATTTCATCTTAGATCCCCAAGAGATTTTCAATGCTTTCTAAACGGCCTCAATCGGAGCTTGTTCTTATTCATGTTGTTACTCTTAACTACTTCCCTCTTCTAGATGATGCCTATAATCAATTTCGTCACCGTATCTTCTCTAATGTGACACCAACACCCTATCGTAGACATCCGTATCTGGGGCGTCTAGGACCTGCATAGCATCGGGATGAAATAGCCCATGCAAAACCGAACAGTAAAAACAAAAAAAACTTTTGTTTTTTGCATACTTGTTTGTTACTTTGTGTTAGTCGTTTTGGGGGTCGAGAGTTTCAACACGTGTGAGGGGATGTGTGCGTACACTAAAATTTATATAGATCGTGAGAAAGTGAAGTAATTTCATCTTAGATCCCAAAGAGATTTTCAATGCTTTCTAAACGGCCTCAATCGGAGCTTGTTCTTATTCATGTTGTTACTCTTAACTACTTCCCTCTTCTAGATGATGCCTATAATCAATTTCATCACCGTATCTTCTCTAATGTGACACCAACACCCTATCGTAGACATCCGTATCTGGGGCATCTAGGACCTGGATAGCATCGGGATGAAATAGCCCATGCAAAACCGAACAGTAAAAACAAAAAAAAAACTTGTGTTTTTTGCATACTTGTTTGTTACTTTGGGTTAGTCGTTTTGGGGGTCGAGAGTTTCAACACGTGTGAGGGGATGTGTGCGTACACTAAAATTTATATAGATCGTGAGAAAGTGAAGTAATTTCATCTTAGATCCCAAAGAGGTTTTCAATGCTTTCTAAACGGCCTCAATCGGAGCTTGTTCTTATTCATGTTGTTACTCTTAACTACTTCCCTCTTCTAGATGATGCCTATAATCAATTTCGTCACCGTATCTTCTCTAATGTGACACCAACACCCTATCGTAGACATCCGTATCTGGGGCGTCTAGGACCTGGATAGCATCAGGATGAAATAACCCATGCAAAACCGAACAGTAAAAACAAAAAAAAACTTGTGTTTTTTGCATACTTGTTTGTTACTTTGGGTTAGTCGTTTTGGGGGTCGAGAGTTTCAACACGTGTGAGGGGATGTGTGCGTACACTAAAATTTATATAGATCGTGAGAAAGTGAAGTAATTTCATCTTAGATCCCAAAGAGGTTTTCAATGCTTTCTAAACGGCCTCAATCGGAGCTTGTTCTTATTCATGTTGTTACTCTTAACTACTTCCCTCTTCTAGATGATGCCTATAATCAATTTCGTCACTGTATCTTCTCTAATGTGACACCAACACCCTATCGTAGACATCCGTATCTGGGGCATCTAGGACCTGGATAGCATCGGGATGTAATAACCCCTGCAAAACCCAACATTAAAAAAAAAAAAAAACTTGTGTTTTTTGCATACTTGTTTGTTACTTTGGGTTAGTCGTTTTGGGGGTCGAGAGTTTCAACACGTGTGAGGGGATGTGTGCGTACATTAAAATTTATATAGATCGTGAGAAAGTGAAGTAATTTCATCTTAGATCCCCAAGAGATTTTCAATGCTTTCTAAACGGCCTCAATCGGAGCTTGTTCTTATTCATGTTGTTACTCTTAACTACTTCCCTCTTCTAGATGATGCCTATAATCAATTTCGTCACCGTATCTTCTCTAATGTGACACCAACACCCTATCGTAGACATCCGTATCTGGGGCGTCTAGGACCTGCATAGCATCGGGATGAAATAGCCCATGCAAAACCGAACAGTAAAAACAAAAAAAACTTTTGTTTTTTGCATACTTGTTTGTTACTTTGGGTTAGTCGTTTTGGGGGTCGAGAGTTTCAACACGTGTGAGGGGATGTGTGCGTACACTAAAATTTATATAGATCGTGAGAAAGTGAAGTAATTTCATCTTAGATCCCAAAGAGGTTTTCAATGCTTTCTAAACGGCCTCAATCGGAGCTTGTTCTTATTCATGTTGTTACTCTTAACTACTTCCCTCTTCTAGATGATGCCTATAATCAATTTCACACCGTATCTTCTCTAATGTGACACCAACACCCTATCGTAGACATCCGTATCTGGGGCGTCTAGGACCTGGATAGCATCGGGATGAAATAAACCATTCAAAAACGAACAGTAAAAACAAAAAAAAAACTTGTGTTTTTTGCATACTTGTTTGTTACTTTGGGTTAGTCGTTTTGGGGGTCGAGAGTTTCA
This sequence comes from Lolium perenne, assembly GCF_019359855.2. Classification (NCBI taxonomy): domain Eukaryota; kingdom Viridiplantae; phylum Streptophyta; class Magnoliopsida; order Poales; family Poaceae; genus Lolium; species Lolium perenne. Next base: position 61,624 of record NW_027249013.1, on the reverse strand, counting down.
ACACGTGTGAGGGGATGTGTGCGTACATTAAAATTTATATAGATCGTGAGAAAGTGAAGTAATTTCATCTTAGATCCCCAAGAGATTTTCAATGCTTTCTAAACGGCCTCAATCGGAGCTTGTTCTTATTCATGTTGTTACTCTTAACTACTTCCCTCTTCTAGATGATGCCTATAATCAATTTCGTCACCGTATCTTCTCTAACGTGACACCAACACCCTATCGTAGACATCCGTATCTGGGGCGTCTAGGACCTGGATAGCATCGGGATGAAATAGCCCATGCAAAACCGAACAGTAAAAAAAAAACTTGTGTTTTTTGCATACTTGTTTGTTACTTTGGGTTAGTCGTTTTGGGGGTCGAGAGTTTCAACACGTGTGAGGGGATGTGTGCGTACACTAAAATTTATATAGATCGTGAGAAAGTGAAGTAATTTCATCTTAGATCCCAAAGAGATTTTCAATGCTTTCTAAATGGCCTCAATCGGAGCTTGTTCTTATTCATGTTGTTACTCTTAACTACTTCCCTCTTCTAGATGATGCCTAGAATCAATTTCGTCACCGTATCTTCTCTAATGTGACACCAACACCCTATCGTAGACATCCGTATCTGGGGCGTCTAGGACCTGGATAGCATCGGGATGAAATAGCCCATGCAAACCGAACAAGTAAAAACAAAAAAAACTTGTGTTTTTTGCATACTTGTTTGTTACTTTGGGTTAGTCGTTTTGGGGGTCGAGAGTTTCAACACGTGTGAGGGGATGTGTGCGTACACTAAAATTTATATAGATCATGAGAAAGTGAAGTAATTTCATCTTAGATCCCAAAGAGATTTTCAATGCTTTCTAAACGGCCTCAATCGGAGCTTGTTTTTATTCATGTTGTTACTCTTAACTACTTCCCTCTTCTAGATGATGCCTATAATCAATTTCGTCACCGTATCTTCTCTAATGTGACACCAACACCCTATCGTAGACATCCGTATCTGGGGCGTCTAGGACCTGGATAGCATCGGGATGAAATAGCCCATGCAAAACCGAACAGTAAAAACAAAAAAAACTTGTGTTTTTGCATACTTGTTTGTTACTTTGGGTTAGTCATTTTGGGGGTCGAGAGTTTCAACACGTGTGAGGGGATGTGTGCATACACTAAAATTTATATAGATCGTGAGAAAGTGAAGTAATTTCATCTTAGATCCCAAAGAGATTTTCAATGCTTTCTAAACGGCCTCAATCGGAGCTTGTTCTTATTCATGTTGTTACTCTTAACTACTTCCCTCTTCTAGATGATGCCTATAATCAATTTCGTCACCGTATCTTCTCTAATGTGACACCAACACCCTATCGTAGACATCCGTATCTGGGGCGTCTAGGACCTGGATAGCATCGGGATGAAATAACCCATGCAAAACCGAACAGTAAAAACAAAAAAAAATTGTGTTTTTTGCATACTTGTTTCTTACTTTGGGTTAGTCATTTTGGGGGTCGAGAGTTTCAACACGTGTGAGGGGATGTGTGCGTACATTAAAATTTATATAGATCGTGAGAAAGTGAAGTAATTTCATCTTAGATCCCCAAGAGATTTTCAATGCTTTCTAAACGGCCTCAATCGGAGCTTGTTCTTATTCAAGTTGTTACTCTTAACTACTTCCCTCTTCTAGATGATGCCTATAATAAATTTCGTCACCGTATCTTCTCTAATGTGACACCAACACCCTATCGTAGACATCCGTATCTAGGGCGTCTAGGACCTGGATAGCATCGGGATGAAATAGCCCATGCAAAACCGAACAGTAAAAACAAAAAAAACTTGTGTTTTTTGCATACTTGTTTGTTACTTTGGGTTAGTCGTTTTGGGGGTCGAGAGTTTCAACACGTGTGAGGGGATGTGTGCATACACTAAAATTTATATAGATCGTGAGAAAGTGAAGTAATTTCATCTTAGATCCCAAAGAGATTTTCAATGCTTTCTAAACGGCCTCAATCGGAGCTTGTTCTTATTCATGTTGTTACTCTTAACTACTTCCCTCTTCTAGATGATGCCTATAATCAATTTCGTCACCATATCTTCTCTAATGTGACACCAAAATCCTATCGTAGACATCCGTATCTGGGGCATCTAGGACCTGGATAGCATCAGGATGAAATAACCCATGCAAAACCGAGAAGTAAAAACAAAAAAAAAACTTGTGTTTTTTGCATACTTGTTTGTTACTTTGGGTTAGTCGTTTTGGGGGTCGAGAGTTTCAACACGTGTGAGGGGATGTGTGCGTACATTAAAATTTATATAGATCGTGAGAAAGTGAAGTAATTTCATCTTAGATCACAAAGAGATTTTCAATGCTTTCTAAACGGCTTTAATTGGAGCTTGTTCTTATTCATGTTGTTACTCTTAACTACTTTTCTCTTCTAGATGATGCCTATAATCAATTTCGTCACCGTATCTTCTCTAATGTGACACCAACACCCTATCGTAGACATCCGTATCTGGGGCGTCTAGGACCTGGATAGCATCGGGATGAAATAGCCCTTGCTATACCGTACATTAAAATCTAAAAAAAACTTGTGTTTTTTGCATACTTGTTTGTTACTTTGGGTTAGTCGTTTTGGGGGTCGAGAGTTTCAACACGTGTGAGGGGATGTGTGCATACACTAAAATTTATATAGATCGTGAGAAAGTGAAGTAATTTCATCTTAGATCCCAAAGAGATTTTCAATGCTTTCTAAACGGCCTCAATCGGAGCTTGTTCTTATTCATGTTGTTACTCTTAACTACTTCCCTCTTCTAGATGATGCCTATAATCAATTTCGTCACCGTATCTTCTCTAATGTGACACCAACACCCTATCGTAGACATCCGTATCTGGGGCGTCTAGGACCTGGATAGCATCGGGATGAAATAACCCATGCAAAACCGAACAGTAAAAAAAAAAACTTGTGTTTTTTGCATACTTGTTTCTTACTTTGGGTTAGTCATTTTGGGGGTCGAGAGTTTCAACACGTGTGAGGGGATGTGTGCGTACATTAAAATTTATATAGATCGTGAGAAAGTGAAGTAATTTCATCTTAGATCCCCAAGAGATTTTCAATGCTTTCTAAACGGCCTCAATCGGAGCTTGTTCTTATTCAAGTTGTTACTCTTAACTACTTCCCTCTTCTAGATGATGCCTATAATAAATTTCGTCACCGTATCTTCTCTAATGTGACACCAACACCCTATCGTAGACATCCGTATCTGGGGCGTCTAGGACCTGGATAGCATCGGGATGAAATAGCCCATGCAAAACCGAACACAAAAAAAAAAAAAAACTTGTGTATTTTGCATACTTGTTTGTTACTTTGGGTTAGTCGTTTTGGGAGTCGAGAGTTTCAACACGTGTGAGGGGATGTGTGCATACACTAAAATTTATATAGATCGTGAGAAAGTGAAGTAATTTCATCTTAGATCCCAAAGAGATTTTCAATGCTTTCTAAACGGCCTCAATCGGAGCTTGTTCTTATTCATGTTGTTACTCTTAACTACTTCCCTCTTCTAGATGATGCCTATAATCAATTTCGTCACCGTATCTTCTCTAATGTGACACCAACACCCTATCGTAGACATCCGTATCTGGGGCATCTAGGACCTGGATAGCATCGGGATGAAATAACCCATGCAAAACCGAACAGTAAAAACAAAAAAAACTTGTGTTTTTTGCATACTTGTTTGTTACTTTGGGTTAGTCGTTTTGGGGGTCGAGAGTTTCAACACGTGTGAGGGGATGTGTGCGTACATTAAAATTTATATAGATCGTGAGAAAGTGAAGTAATTTCATCTTAGATCCCAAAGAGATTTTCAATGCTTTCTAAACGGCCTTAATTGGAGCTTGTTCTTATTCATGTTGTTACTCTTAACTACTTCCCTCTTCTAGATGATGCCTATAATCAATTTCGTCACCGTATCTTCTCTAATGTGACACCAACACCCTATCGTAGACATCCGTATCTGGGGCGTCTAGGACCTGGATAGCATCGGGATGAAATAGCCCATGCAAAACCGAACAGTAAAAACAAAAAAAAAACTTGTGTTTTTTGCATACTTGTTTGTTACTTTGGGTTAGTCGTTTTGGGGTCGAGAGTTTCAACACGTGTGAGGGGATGTGTGCATACACTAAAATTTATATAGATCGTGAGAAAGTGAAGTAATTTCATCTTAGATCCCAAAGAGATTTTCAATGCTTTCTAAACGGCCTCAATCGGAGCTTGTTCTTATTCATGTTGTTACTCTTAACTACTTCCCTCTTCTAGATGATGCCTATAATCAATTTCGCCACCGTATCTTCTCTAATGTGACACCAACACCCTATCGTAGACATCCGTATCTGGGGCGTCTAGGACCTGGATAGCATCGGGATGAAATAACCCATGCAAAACCGAACCGGAAAAACAAAAAAAAACTTGTGTTTTTTGCATACTTGTTTCTTACTTTGGGTTAGTCATTTTGGGGGTCGAGAGTTTCAACACGTGTGAGGGGATGTGTGCGTACATTAAAATTTATATAGATCGTGAGAAAGTGAAGTAATTTCATCTTAGATCCCCAAGAGATTTTCAATGCTTTCTAAACGGCCTCAATCGGAGCTTGTTCTTATTCAAGTTGTTACTCTTAACTACTTCCCTCTTCTAGATGATGCCTATAATAAATTTTGTCACCGTATCTTCTCTAATGTGACACCAACACCCTATCGTAGACATCCGTATCTGGGGCGTCTAGGACTTGGATAGCATCGGGATGAAATAGCCCATGCAAAACCGAACAGTAACCATATAAAAAACTTGTGTTTTTTGCATACTTGTTTGTTACTTTGGGTTAGTCGTTTTGGGGGTCGAGAGTTTCAACACGTGTGAGGGGATGTGTGCATACACTAAAATTTATATAGATCGTGAGAAAGTGAAGTAATTTCATCTTAGATCCCAAAGAGATTTTCAATGCTTTCTAAACGGCCTCAATCGGAGCTTGTTCTTATTCATGTTGTTACTCTTAACTACTTCCCTCTTCTAGATGATGCCTATAATCAATTTCGTCACCGTATCTTCTCTAATGTGACACCAACACCCTATCGTAGACATCCGTATCTGGTGGGGCGTCTAGGACCTGGATAGCATCGGGATGAAATAACCCATGCAAAACCGAACAAGAAAAACAAAAAAAAACTTGTGTTTTTTGCATACTTGTTTGTTACTTTGGGTTAGTCGTTTTGGGGGTCGAGAGTTTCAACACGTGTGAGGGGATGTGTGCGTACATTAAAATTTATATAGATCGTGAGAAAGTGAAGTAATTTCATCTTAGATCCCAAAGAGATTTTCAATGCTTTCTAAACGGCCTTAATTGGAGCTTGTTCTTATTCATGTTGTTACTCTTAACTACTTCCCTCTTCTAGATGATGCCTATAATCAATTTCGTCACCGTATCTTCTCTAATGTGACACCAACACCCTATCGTAGACATCCGTATCCGGGGCGTCTAGGACCTGGATAGCATCGGGATGAAATAGCCCATGCAAAACCGAACAAGAAAAAACAAAAAACTGGTGTTTTTTGCATTCTTGTTTGTTTCTTTTGGTTAGTCGCTTTGGGTGTCGAGAGTTTCAACACGTGTGAGGGGATGTGTGCGTACACTAAAATTTATATAGATCGTGAGAAAGTGAAGTAATTTCATCTTAGATCCCAAAGAGATTTTCAATGCTTTCTAAACGGCCTCAATCGGAGCTTGTTCTTATTCATGTTGTTACTCCTAACTACTTCCCTCTTCTAGATGATGCCTATAATCAATTTCGTCACCGTATCTTCTCTAATGTGACACCAACACCCTATCGTAGACATCCGTATCTGGGGCGTCTAGGACCTGGATAGCATCGGGATGAAATAGCCCATGCAAAACCGAACAGTAAAAACAAAAAAAACTTGTGTTTTTTGCATACTTGTTTGTTACTTTGGGTTAGTCGTTTTGGGGGTCGAGAGTTTCAACACGTGTGAGGGGATGTGTGCATACACTAAAATTTATATAGATCATGAGAAAGTGAAGTAATTTCATCTTAGATCCCAAAGAGATTTTCAATGCTTTCTAAACGGCCTCAATCGGAGCTTGTTCTTATTCATGTTGTTACTCTTAACTACTTCCCTCTTCTAGATGATGCCTATAATCAATTTCGTCACCGTATCTTCTCTAATGTGACACCAACACCCTATCGTAGACATCCGTATCTGGGGCGTCTAGGACCTGGATAGCATCGGGATGAAATAACCCATGCAAAACCGAACAGGAAAAACAAAAAAAAACTTGTGTTTTTTGCATACTTGTTTCTTACTTTGGGTTAGTCGTTTTGGGGGTCGAGAGTTTCAACACGTGTGAGGGGATGTGTGCGTACATTAAAATTTATATAGATCGTGAGAAAGTGAAGTAATTTCATCTTAGATCCCAAAGAGATTTTCAATGCTTTCTAAACGGCCTCAATCGGAGCTTGTTCTTATTCAAGTTGTTACTCTTAACTACTTCCCTCTTCTAGATGATGCCTATAATCAATTTCATATCCGTATCTTCTCTAATGTGACACCAACACCCTATCTTAGACATCCATATCCGGGGCGTCTAGGACCTGGATAGCATCGGGATGAAATAGCCCATGCAAAACCAAACAGTAAAAACAAAAAAAACTTGTGTTTTTTGCATACTTGTTTGTTACTTTGGGTTAGTCGTTTTGGGGGTCGAGATTTTCAACACGTGTGAGGGGATGTGCGTACACTAAAATTTATATAGATCGTGAGAAAGTGAAGTAATTTCATCTTAGATCCCAAAGAGATTTTCAATGCTTTCTAAACGGCCTCAATCGGAGCTTGTTCTTATTCATGTTGTTACTCTTAACTACTTCCTCTTCTAGATGATGCCTATAATCAATTTCGTCACCGTATCTTCTCTAATGTGACACCAACACCCTATCGTAGACATCCGTATCTGGGGCGTCTAGGACCTGGATAGCATCGGGATGAAATAGCCCATGCAAAACCGAACAGTAAAAACAAAAAAAACTTGTGTTTTTGCATACTTGTTTGTTACTTTGGGTTAGTCGTTTTGGGGGTCGAGAGTTTCAACACGTGTGAGGGGATGTGTGCATACACTAAAATTTATATAGATCGTGAGAAAGTGAAGTAATTTCATCTTAGATCCCAAAGAGATTTTCAATGCTTTCTAAACGGCCTCAATCGGAGCTTGTTCTTATTCATGTTGTTACTCTTAACTACTTCCTCTTCTAGATGATGCCTATAATCAATTTCGTCACCGTATCTTCTCTAATGTGACACCAACACCCTATCGTAGACATCCGTATCTGGGGCGTCTAGGACCTGGATAGCATCGGGATGAAATAACCCATGCAAAACCGAACAGTAAAAACAAAAAAAAACTTGTGTTTTTTGCATACTTGTTTGTTACTTTGGGTTAGTCATTTTGGGGGTCGAGAGTTTCAACACGTGTGAGGGGATGTGTGCGTACATTAAAATTTATATAGATCGTGAGAAAGTGAAGTAATTTCATCTTAGATCCCCAAGAGATTTTCAATGCTTTCTAAACGGCCTCAATCGGAGCTTGTTCTTATTCAAGTTGTTACTCTTAACTACTTCCCTCTTCTAGATGATGCCTATAATCAATTTCGTCACCGTATCTTCTCTAATGTGACACCAACACCCTATCGTAGACATCCGTATCTGGGGCGTCTAGGACCTGGATAGCATCGGGATGAAATAGCCCATGCAAAACCGAACAGTAAAAACAAAAAACTTGTGTTTTTTGCATACTTGTTTGTTACTTTGGGTTAGTCGTTTTGGGGGTCGAGAGTTTCAACACGTGTGAGGGGATGTGTGCATACACTAAAATTTATATAGATCGTGAGAAAGTGAAGTAATTTCATCTTAGATCCCAAAGAGATTTTCAATGCTTTCTAAACGGCCTCAATCGGAGCTTGTTCTTATTCATGTTGTTACTCTTAACTACTTCCCTCTTCTAGATGATGCCTATAATCAATTTCGTCACCGTATCTTCTCTAATGTGACACCAACACCCTATCGTAGACATCCATATCTGGGGCGTCTAGGAAATAGATAGCATCGGGATGAAATAACCCATGCAAAACCGAACAGTAAAAACAAAAAAAAAACTTGTGTTTTTTGCATACTTGTTTGTTACTTTGGGTTAGTCGTTTTGGGGGTCGAGAGTTTCAACACGTGTGAGGGGATGTGTGCGTACATTAAAATTTATATAGATCGTGAGAAAGTGAAGTAATTTCATCTTAGATCCCAAAGAGATTTTCAATGCTTTCTAAACGGCCTCAATTGGAGCTTGTTCTTATTCATGTTGTTACTCTTAACTACTTCCCTCTTCTAGATGATGCCTATAATCAATTTCGTCACCGTATCTTCTCTAATGTGACACCAACACCCTATCGTAGACATCCGTATCAGGGGCGTCTAGGACCCGGATAGCATCGGGATGAAATAGCCCATGCAAAACCGAACAGTAAAAACAAAAAAAACTTGTGTTTTTTGCATACTTGTTTGTTACTTTGGGTTAGTCGTTTTGGGGGTCGAGAGTTTCAACACGTGTGAGGGGATGTGTGCGTACACTAAAATTTATATAGATCGTGAGAAAGTGAAGTAATTTCATCTTAGATCCCAAAGAGATTTTCAATGCTTTCTAAACGGCCTCAATCGGAGCTTGTTCTTATTCATGTTGTTACTCTTAACTACTTCCCTCTTCTAGATGATGCCTATAATCAATTTCGTCACCGTATCTTCTCTAATGTGACACCAACACCCTATCGTAGACATCCGTATCTGGGGCGTCTAGGACCTGGATAGCATCGGGATGAAATAGCCCATGCAAAACCGAACAGTAAAAACAAAAAAAACTTGTGTTTTTGCATACTTGTTTGTTACTTTGGGTTAGTCGTTTTGGGGGTCGAGAGTTTCAACACGTGTGAGGGGATGTGTGCATACACTAAAATTTATATAGATCATGAGAAAGTGAAGTAATTTCATCTTAGATCCCAAAGAGATTTTCAATGCTTTCTAAACGGCCTCAATCGGAGCTTGTTCTTATTCATGTTGTTACTCTTAACTACTTCCCTCTTCTAGATGATGCCTATAATCAATTTCGTCACCGTATCTTCTCTAATGTGACACCAACACCCTATCGTAGACATCCGTATCTGGGGCGTCTAGGACCTGGATAGCATCGGGATGAAATAACCCATGCAAAACCGAAAAGAAAAAACAAAAAAAAACTTGTGTTTTTTGCATACTTGTTTGTTACTTTGGGTTAGTCGGTTTGGGGGTCGAGAGTTTCAACACGTGTGAGGGGATGTGTGCGTACATTAAAATTTATATAGATCGTGAGAAAGTGAAGTAATTTCATCTTAGATCCCAAAGAGATTTTCAATGCTTTCTAAACGGCCTCAATCGGAGCTTGTTCTTATTCATGTTGTTACTCTTAACTACTTCCCTCTTCTAGATGATGCCTATAATCAATTTCGTCACCGTATCTTCTCTAATGTGACACCAACACCCTATCGTAGACATCCGTATCTGGGGCGTCTAGGACCTGGATAGCATCGGGATGAAATAGCCCATGCAAAACCAAACAGTAAAAACAAAAAAAACTTGTGTTTTTTGCATACTTGTTTGTTACTTTGGGTTAGTCGTTTTGGGGGTCGAGAGTTTCAACACGTGTGAGGGGATGTGTGCGTACACTAAAATTTATATAGATCGTGAGAAAGTGAAGTAATTTCATCTTAGATCCCAAAGAGATTTTCAATGCTTTCTAAACGGCCTCAATCGGAGCTTGTTCTTATTCATGTTGTTACTCTTAACTACTTCCCTCTTCTAGATGATGCCTATAATCAATTTCGTCACCGTATCTTCTCTAATGTGACACCAACACCCTATCGTAGACATCCGTATCTGGGGCGTCTAGGACCTGGATAGCATCGGGATGAAATAGCCCATGCAAAACCGAACAGTAAAAACAAAAAACTTGTGTTTTTTGCATACTTGTTTGTTACTTTGGGTTAGTCGTTTTGGGGGTCGAGAGTTTCAACACGTGTGAGGGGATGTGTGCATACACTAAAATTTATATAGATCGTGAGAAAGTGAAGTAATTTCATCTTAGATCCCAAAGAGATTTTCAATGCTTTCTAAACGGCCTCAATCGGAGCTTGTTCTTATTCATGTTGTTACTCTTAACTACTTCCCTCTTCTAGATGATGCCTATAATCAATTTCGTCACCGTATCTTCTCTAATGTGACACCAACACCCTATCGTAGACATCCGTATCAGGGGCGTCTAGGACCTGGATAGCATCGGGATGAAATAACCCATGCAAAACCGAACAGTAAAAACCAAAAAAAAACTTGTGTTTTTTGCATACTTGTTTGTTACTTTGGGTTAGTCATTTTGGGGGTCGAGAGTTTCAACACGTGTGAGGGGATGTGTGCGTACATTAAAATTTATATAGATCGTGAGAAAGTGAAGTAATTTCATCTTAGATCCCCAAGAGATTTTCAATGCTTTCTAAACGGCCTCAATCGGAGCTTGTTCTTATTCATGTTGTTACTCTTAACTACTTCCCTCTTCTAGATGATGCCTATAATCAATTTCGTCACCGTATCTTCTAATGTGACACCAACACCCTATCGTAGACATCCGTATCTCGGGGCGTCTAGGACCTGGATAGCATCGGGATGAAATAGCCCATGCAAAACCGAACAAGAAAAACAAAAAAAAACTTGTGTTTTTTGCATACTTGTTTGTTACTTTGGGTTAGTCGCTTTGGGGGTCGAGAGTTTCAACACGTGTGAGGGGATGTGTGCATACACTAAAATTTATATAGATCGTGAGAAAGTGAAGTAATTTCATCTTAGATCCCAAAGAGATTTTCAATGCTTTCTAAACGGCCTCAATCGGAGCTTGTTCTTATTCATGTTGTTACTCTTAACTACTTCCCTCTTCTAGATGATGCCTATAATCAATTTCGTCACCGTATCTTCTCTAATGTGACACCAACACCCTATCGTAGACATCCGTATCCGGGGCGTCTAGGACCTGGATAGCATCGGGATGAAATAACCCATGCAAAACCGAACAAGAAAAACAAAAAAAACTTGTGTTTTTTGCATACTTGTTTGTTACTTTGGGTTAGTCGCTTTGGGGGTCGAGAGTTTCAACACGTGTGAGGGGATGTGTGCGTACATTAAAATTTATATAGATCGTGGAGAAAGAGAAGTAATTACATCTGAGATCCCCAAGAGATTTTCAATGCTTTCTAAACGGCCTCAATCGGAGCTTGTTCTTATTCATGTTGTTACTCTTAACTACTTCCCTCTTCTAGATGATGCCTATAATCAATTTCGTCACCGTATCTTCTCTAATGTGACACCAACACCCTATCGTAGACATCCGTATCCGGGGCGTCTAGGACCTGGATAGCATCGGGATGAAATAACCCATGCAAAACCGCACAGGAAAAACAAAAAAAAACTTGTGTTTTTTGCATACTTGTTTGTTACTTTGGGTTAGTCGTTTTGGGGGTCGAGAGTTTCAACACGTGTGAGGGGATGTGTGCGTACATTAAAATTTATATAGATCGTGAGAAAGTGAAGTAATTTCATCTTAGATCCCAAAGAGATTTTCAATGCTTTCTAAACGGCCTCAATCGGAGCTTGTTCTTATTCATGTTGTTACTCTTAACTACTTCCTCTTCTAGATGATGCCTATAATCAATTTCGCCACCGTATCTTCTCTAATGTGACACCAACACCCTATCGTAGACATCCGTATCCTGGGGCGTCTAGGACCTGGATAGCATCGGGATGAAATAACCCATGCAAAACCGAACAATAAAAACAAAAAAAAACTTGTGTTTTTTGCATACTTGTTTGTTACTTTGGGTTAGTCGTTTTGGGGGTCGAGAGTTTCAACACGTGTGAGGGGATGTGTGCGTACATTAAAATTTATATAGATCGTGAGAAAGTGAAGTAATTTCATCTTAGATCCCAAAGAGATTTTCAATGCTTTCTAAACGGCCTCAATCGGAGCTTGTTCTTATTCATGTTGTTACTCTTAACTACTTCCCTCTTCTAGATGATGCCTATAATCAATTTCGTCACCGTATCTTCTCTAATGTGACACCAACACCCTATCGTAGACATCCGTATCTGGGGCGTCTAGGACCTGGATAGCATCGGGATGAAATAACCCATGCAAAACCGAACAGTAAAAACAAAAAAAACTTGTGTTTTTTGCATACTTGTTTGTTACTTTGGGTTAGTCGTTTTGGGGGTCGAGAGTTTCAACACGTGTGAGGGGATGTGTGCGTACACTAAAATTTATATAGATCGTGAGAAAGTGAAGTAATTTCATCTTAGATCCCAAAGAGATTTTCAATGCTTTCTAAACGGCCTCAATCGGAGCTTGTTCTTATTCATGTTGTTACTCTTAACTACTTCCCTCTTCTAGATGATGCCTATAATCAATTTCGTCACCGTATCTTCTCTAATGTGACACCAACACCCTATCGTAGACATCCGTATCTGGGGCGTCTAGGACCTGGATAGCATCGGGATGAAATAGCCCATGCAAAACCGAACAGTAAAAACAAAAAAAAACTTGTGTTTTTTGCATACTTGTTTGTTACTTTGGGTTAGTCGTTTTGGTTGTCGAGATTTTCAACACGTGTGAGGGGATGTGTGCATACACTAAAATTTATATAGATCGTGAGAAAGTGAAGTAATTTCATCTTAGATCCCAAAGAGATTTTCAATGCTTTCTAAACGGCCTCAATCGGAGCTTGTTCTTATCACTGTTGTTACTCTTTTCTACTGCCGTCTCCTAGACGATGCCTATAATCAATTTCGTCACCGTATCTTCTCTAATGTGACACCAACACCCTATCGTAGACATCCGTATCCTGGGCGTCTAGGACCTGGATAGCATCGGGATGAAATAACCCATGCAAAACCGAACAAGAAAAACAAAAAAAAACTTGTGTTTTTTGCATACTTGTTTGTTACTTTGGGTTAGTCGCTTTGGGGTCGAGAGTTTCAACACGTGTGAGGGGATGTGTGCGTACATTAAAATTTATATAGATCGTGAGAAAGTGAAGTAATTTCATCTTAGATCCCAAAGAGATTTTCAATGCTTTCTAAACGGCCTCAATCGGAGCTTGTTCTTATTCATGTTGTTACTCTTAACTACTTCCCTCTTCTAGATGATGCCTATAATCAATTTCGTCACCGTATCTTCTCTAATGTGACACCAACACCCTATCGTAGACATCCGTATCAGGGGTGTCTAGGACCTGGATAGCATCGGGATGAAATAACCCATGCAAAACCGAACAAGAAAAACAAAAAAAAACTTGTGTTTTTTGCATACTTGTTTGTTACTTTGGGTTAGTCGTTTTGGGGGTCGAGAGTTTCAACACGTGTGAGGGGATGTGTGCGTACATTAAAATTTATATAGATCGTGAGAAAGTGAAGTAATTTCATCTTAGATCCCAAAGAGATTTTCAATGCTTTCTAAACGGCCTCAATCGGAGCTTGTTCTTATTCATGTTGTTACTCTTAACTACTTCCATCTTCTAGATGATGCCTATAATCAATTTCGTCACCGTATCTTCTCTAATGTGACACCAACACCCTATCGTAGACATCCGTATCTCGGGGCGTCTAGGACCCGGATAGCATCGGGATGAAATAACCCATGCAAAACCGAACAAAAAACAAAAAAAACTTGTGTTTTTTGCATACTTGTTTGTTACTTTGGGTTAGTCGATTTGGGGTACGAGAGTTTCAACACGTGTGAGGGGATGTGTGCGTACATTAAAATTTATATAGATCGTGAGAAAGTGAAGTAATTTCATCTTAGATCCCAAAGAGATTTTCAATGCTTTCTAAACGGCCTCAATCGGAGCTTGTTCTTATTCATGTTGTTACTCTTAACTACTTCCCTCTTCTAGATGATGCCTATAATCAATTTCGTCACCGTATCTTCTCTAATGTGACACCAACACCCTATCGTAGACATCCGTATCTCTGGGGCGTCTAGGACCTGGATAGCATCGGATGAAATAACCCATGCAAAACCGAACAAGAAAAACAAAAAAAAACTTGTGTTTTTTGCATACTTGTTTGTTACTTTGGGTTAGTCGTTTTGGGGGTCGAGAGTTTCAACACGTGTGAGGGGATGTGTGCGTACATTAAAATTTATATAGATCGTGAGAAAGTGAAGTAATTTCATCTTAGATCCCAAAGAGATTTTCAATGCTTTCTAAACGGCCTCAATCGGAGCTTGTTCTTATTCATGTTGTTACTCTTAACTACTTCCCTCTTCTAGATGATGCCTATAATCAATTTCGTCACCGTATCTTCTCTAATGTGACACCAACACCCTATCGTAGACATCCGTATCCGGGGCGTCTAGGACCTGGATAGCATCGGGATGAAATATCCCATGCAAAACCGAACAAGTAAAAAACAAAAAAACTTGTGTTTTTTGCATACTTGTTTGTTACTTTGGGTTAGTCGTTTTGGGGGTCGAGAGTTTCAACACGTGTGAGGGGATGTGTGCGTACATTAAAATTTATATAGATCGTGAGAAAGTGAAGTAATTTCATCTTAGATCCCAAAGAGATTTTCAATGCTTTCTAAACGGCCTCAATCGGAGCTTGTTCTTATTCATGTTGTTACTCTTAACTACTTCCATCTTCTAGATGATGCCTATAATCAATTTCATCACCGTATCTTCTCTAATGTGACACCAACACCCTATCCTAGACATCCGTATCAGGGGCGTCTAGGACCTGGATAGCATCGGGATGAAATAACCCATGCAAAACCGAACAGTAAAAACAAAAAAAAACTTGTGTTTTTTGCATACTTGTTTGTTACTTTGGGTTAGTCGTTTTGGGGGTCGAGAGTTTCAACACGTGTGAGGGGATGTGTGCGTACATTAAAATTTATATAGATCGTGAGAAAGTGAAGTAATTTCATCTTAGATCCCAAAGAGATTTTCAATGCTTTCTAAACGGCCTCAATCGGAGCTTGTTCTTATTCATGTTGTTACTCTTAACTACTTCCCTCTTCTAGATGATGCCTATAATCAATTTCGTCACCGTATCTTCTCTAATGTGACACCAACACCCTATCGTAGACATCCGTATCGGGGGCGTCTAGGACCTGGATAGCATCGGGATGAAATAACCCATGCAAAACCGAACAGTAAAAACAAAAAAAAACTTGTGTTTTTTGCATACTTGTTTGTTACTTTGGGTTAGTCGATTTGGGGGTCGAGAGTTTCAACACGTGTGAGGGGATGTGTGCGTACATTAAAATTTATATAGATCGTGAGAAAGTGAAGTAATTTCATCTTAGATCCCAAAGAGATTTTCAATGCTTTCTAAACGGCCTCAATCGGAGCTTGTTCTTATTCATGTTGTTACTCTTAACTACTTCCCTCTTCTAGATGATGCCTATAATCAATTTCGTCACCGTATCTTCTCTAATGTGACACCAACACCCTATCGTAGACATCCGTATCCGGGGCGTCTAGGACCTGGATAGCATCGGGATGAAATAACCCATGCTAAACCGCACAAGAAAAAACAAAAAAAAACTTGTGTTTTTTGCATACTTGTTTGTTACTTTGGGTTAGTCGCTTTGGGGTCGAGAGTTTCAACACGTGTGAGGGGATGTGTGCGTACATTAAAATTTATATAGATCGTGAGAAAGTGAAGTAATTTCATCTTAGATCCCAAAGAGATTTTCAATGCTTTCTAAACGGCCTCAATCGGAGCTTGTTCTTATTCATGTTGTTACTCTTAACTACTTCCCTCTTCTAGATGATGCCTATAATCAATTTCGTCACCGTATCTTCTCTAATGTGACACCAACACCCTATCGTAGACATCCGTATCAGGGGCGTCTAGGACCTGGATAGCATCGGGATGAAATAGCCCATGCAAAACCGAACAGTAAAAAACAAAAAAAAAACTTGTGTTTTTTGCATACTTGTTTGTTACTTTGGGTTAGTCGTTTTGGGGGTCGAGAGTTTCAACACGTGTGAGGGGATGTGTGCGTACATTAAAATTTATATAGATCGTGAGAAAGTGAAGTAATTTCATCTTAGATCCCAAAGAGATTTTCAATGCTTTCTAAACGGCCTCAATCGGAGCTTGTTCTTATTCATGTTGTTACTCTTAACTACTTCCATCTTCTAGATGATGCCTATAATCAATTTCGTCACCGTATCTTCTCTAATGTGACACCAACACCCTATCGTAGACATCCGTATCTGGGGCGTCTAGGACCTGGATAGCATCGGGATGAAATAACCCATGCAAAACCGAACAGAAAAATCAATAAAAAACTTGTGTTTTTTGCATACTTGTTTGTTACTTTGGGTTAGTCGCTTTTGGGGTCGAGAGTTTCAACACGTGTGAGGGGATGTGTGCGTACATTAAAATTTATATAGATCGTGAGAAAGTGAAGTAATTTCATCTTAGATCCCCAAGAGATTTTCAATGCTTTCTAAACGGCCTCAATCGGAGCTTGTTCTTATTCATGTTGTTACTCTTAACTACTTCCCTCTTCTAGATGATGCCTATAATCAATTTCGTCACCGTATCTTCTCTAATGTGACACCAACACCCTATCGTAGACATCCGTATCTGGGGCGTCTAGGACCTGGATAGCATCGGGATGAAATAACCCATGCAAAACCGAAGAGTAAAAACAAAAAAAACTTGTGTTTTTTGCATACTTGTTTGTTACTTTGGGTTAGTCGTTTTGGGGGTCGAGAGTTTCAACACGTGTGAGGGGATGTGTGCGTACATTAAAATTTATATAGATCGTGAGAAAGTGAAGTAATTTCATCTTAGATCCCAAAGAGATTTTCAATGCTTTCTAAACGGCCTCAATCGGAGCTTGTTCTTATTCATGTTGTTACTCTTAACTACTTCCTCTTCTAGATGATGCCTATAATCAATTTCGTCACCGTATCTTCTCTAATGTGACACCAACACCCTACCGTACACAACCGTACTTGGGGCGCCTAGGACCTGGATAGCAACGGGATGAAATAACCCATCCAAAACCGACCAGAAAAAACAAAAAAAAACTTGTGTTTTTTGCATACTTGTTTGTTACTTTGGGTTAGTCGTTTTGGGGGTCGAGAGTTTCAACACGTGTGAGGGGATGTGTGCGTACATTAAAATTTATATAGATCGTGAGAAAGTGAAGTAATTTCATCTTAGATCCCAAAGAGATTTTCAATGCTTTCTAAACGGCCTCAATCGGAGCTTGTTCTTATTCATGTTGTTACTCTTAACTACTTCCCTCTTCTAGATGATGCCTATAATCAATTTCGTCACCGTATCTTCTCTAATGTGACACCAACACCCTATCGTAGACATCCGTATCTGGGGCGTCTAGGACCTGGATAGCATCGGGATGAAATAACCCATGCAAAACCGAACACAAAAAACAAAAAAAAACTTGTGTTTTTTGCATACTTGTTTGTTACTTTGGGTTAGTCGCTTTGGGGGTCGAGAGTTTCAACACGTGTGAGGGGATGTGTGCATACACTAAAATTTATATAGATCGTGAGAAAGTGAAGTAATTTCATCTTAGATCCCAAAGAGATTTTCAATGCTTTCTAAACGGCCTCAATCGGAGCTTGTTCTTATTCATGTTGTTACTCTTAACTACTTCCCTCTTCTAGATGATGCCTATAATCAATTTCGTCACCGTATCTTCTCTAATGTGACACCAACACCCTATCGTAGACATCCGTACCTGGGGCGCCTAGGCCCTGTATACCACCGGGAGGAAATACCCCAGGAAAACCCGAACAGAAAAACAAAAAAAACTTGTGTTTTTTGCATACTTGTTTGTTACTTTGGGTTAGTCGTTTTGGGGGTCGAGAGTTTCAACACGTGTGAGGGGATGTGTGCATACACTAAAATTTATATAGATCGTGAGAAAGTGAAGTAATTTCATCTTAGATCCCAAAGAGATTTTCAATGCTTTCTAAACGGCCTCAATCGGAGCTTGTTCTTATTCATGTTGTTACTCTTAACTACTTCCCTCTTCTAGATGATGCCTATAATCAATTTCGTCACCGTATCTTCTCTAATGTGACACCAACACCCTATCGTAGACATCCGTATCTGGGGCGTCTAGGACCTGGATAGCATCGGGATGAAATAGCCCATGCAAAACCGAACAAGAAAAAACAAAAAAAAACTTGTGTTTTTTGCATACTTGTTTGTTACTTTGGGTTAGTCGGTTTGGGGGTCGAGAGTTTCAACACGTGTGAGGGGATGTGTGCGTACATTAAAATTTATATAGATCGTGAGAAAGTGAAGTAATTTCATCTTAGATCCCAAAGAGATTTTCAATGCTTTCTAAACGGCCTCAATCGGAGCTTGTTCTTATTCATGTTGTTACTCTTAACTACTTTCCCTCTTCTAGATGATGCCTATAATCAATTTCGTCACCGTATCTTCTCTAATGTGACACCAACACCCTATCGTAGACATCCGTATCTCGGGGCGTCTAGGACCTGGATAGCATCGGGATGAAATAGCCCATGCAAAACCGAACAGTAAAAACAAAAAAAAACATGTGTTTTTTGCATAATTTTTTGTTAGTTTGGGTTAGCTCGCTTTGGGGGTCGAGAGTTTCAACACGTGTGAGGGGATGTGTGCATACACTAAAATTTATATAGATCGTGAGAAAGTGAAGTAATTTCATCTTAGATCCCAAAGAGATTTTCAATGCTTTCTAAACGGCCTCAATCGGAGCTTGTTCTTATTCATGTTGTTACTCTTAACTACTTCCCTCTTCTAGATGATGCCTATAATCAATTTCGTCACCGTATCTTCTCTAATGTGACACCAACACCCTATCGTAGACATCCGTATCCTGGGGCGTCTAGGACCTGGATAGCATCGGGATGAAATAGCCCATGCAAAACCGAACAAGAAAAACAAAAAACTTGTGTTTTTTGCATACTTGTTTGTTACTTTGGGTTAGTCGTTTTGGGGGTCGAGAGTTTCAACACGTGTGAGGGGATGTGTGCATACACTAAAATTTATATAGATCGTGAGAAAGTGAAGTAATTTCATCTTAGATCCCAAAGAGATTTTCAATGCTTTCTAAACGGCCTCAATCGGAGCTTGTTCTTATTCATGTTGTTACTCTTAACTACTTCCCTCTTCTAGATGATGCCTATAATCAATTTCGTCACCGTATCTTCTCTAATGTGACACCAACACCCTATCGTAGACATCCGTATCTCGGGCGTCTAGGACCTGGATAGCATCGGGATGAAATATCCCTTGCAAAACCGAAGACGAAAAACAAAAAAAACTTGTGTTTTTTGCATACTTGTTTGTTACTTTGGGTTAGTCGTTTTGGGGGTCGAGAGTTTCAACACGTGTGAGGGGATGTGTGCGTACACTAAAATTTATATAGATCGTGAGAAAGTGAAGTAATTTCATCTTAGATCCCAAAGAGATTTTCAATGCTTTCTAAACGGCCTCAATCTGAGCTTGTTCTTATTCATGTTGTTACTCTTAACTACTTCCCTCTTCTAGATGATGCCTATAATCAATTTCGTCACCGTATCTTCTCTAATGTGACACCAACACCCTATCGTAGACATCCGTATCTGGGGCGTCTAGGACCTGGATAGCATCGGGATGAAATAACCCATGCAAAACCGAACAAGAAAAAACAAAAAAAACTTGTGTTTTTTGCATACTTGTTTGTTACTTTGGGTTAGTCGCTTTGGGGGTCGAGAGTTTCAACACGTGTGAGGGGATGTGTGCGTACATTAAAATTTATATAGATCGTGAGAAAGTGAAGTAATTTCATCTTAGATCCCCAAGAGATTTTCAATGCTTTCTAAACGGCCTCAATCGGAGCTTGTTCTTATTCATGTTGTTACTCTTAACTACTTCCCTCTTCTAGATGATGCCTATAATCAATTTCGTCACCGTATCTTCTCTAATGTGACACCAACACCCTATCGTAGACATCCGTATCAGGGGCGTCTAGGACCTGGATAGCATCGGGATGAAATAGCCCATGCAAACCGAACAAGAAAAACAAAAAAAACTTGTGTTTTTTGCATACTTGTTTGTTACTTTGGGTTAGTCGTTTTGGGGGTCGAGAGTTTCAACACGTGTGAGGGGATGTGTGCATACACTAAAATTTATATAGATCGTGAGAAAGTGAAGTAATTTCATCTTAGATCCCAAAGAGATTTTCAATGCTTTCTAAACGGCCTCAATCGGAGCTTGTTCTTATTCATGTTGTTACTCTTAACTACTTCCCTCTTCTAGATGATGCCTATAATCAATTTCGTCACCGTATCTTCTCTAATGTGACACCAACACCCTATCGTAGACATCCGTATCAGGGGCGTCTAGGACCTGGATAGCATCGGGATGAAATAACCCATGCAAAACCCAACAGAAAAAACAAAAAAAAACTTGTGTTTTTTGCATACTTGTTTGTTACTTTGGGTTAGTCGTTTTGGGGGTCGAGAGTTTCAACACGTGTGAGGGGATGTGTGCGTACATTAAAATTTATATAGATCGTGAGAAAGTGAAGTAATTTCATCTTAGATCCCAAAGAGATTTTCAATGCTTTCTAAACGGCCTCAATCGGAGCTTGTTCTTATTCATGTTGTTACTCTTAACTACTTCCCTCTTCTAGATGATGCCTATAATCAATTTCGTCACCGTATCTTCTCTAATGTGACACCAACACCCTATCGTAGACATCCGTATCTCTGGGCGTCTAGGACCTGGATAGCATCGGGATGAAATAACCCATGCAAAACCGATCAGGAAAAACAAAAAAAAAACTTGTGTTTTTTGCATACTTGTTTGTTACTTTGGGTTAGTCGTTTTGGGGGTCGAGAGTTTCAACACGTGTGAGGGGATGTGTGCATACACTAAAATTTATATAGATCGTGAGAAAGTGAAGTAATTTCATCTTAGATCCCAAAGAGATTTTCAATGCTTTCTAAACGGCCTCAATCGGAGCTTGTTCTTATTCATGTTGTTACTCTTAACTACTTCCCTCTTCTAGATGATGCCTATAATCAATTTCTACACCGAATCTTCTCTAATGTGACACCAACACCCTATCGTAGACATCCGTATCTGGGGCGTCTCGGACCTGGATAGCATCGGGATGAAATAACCCATGCAAAACCGAACAAGAAAAACAAAAAAAACTTGTGTTTTTTGCATACTTGTTTGTTACTTTGGGTTAGTCGTTTTGGGGGTCGAGAGTTTCAACACGTGTGAGGGGATGTGTGCGTACATTAAAATTTATATAGATCGTGAGAAAGTGAAGTAATTTCATCTTAGATCCCCAAGAGATTTTCAATGCTTTCTAAACGGCCTCAATCGGAGCTTGTTCTTATTCATGTTGTTACTCTTAACTACTTCCCTCTTCTAGATGATGCCTATAATCAATTTCGTCACCGTATCTTCTCTAATGTGACACCAACACCCTATCGTAGACATCCGTATCCGGGCGTCTAGGACCCGGATAGCATCGGGATGAAATAGCCCATGCAAAACCGAACAAGAAAAACAAAAAAAAAACTTGTGTTTTTTGCATACTTGTTTGTTACTTTGGGTTAGTCGTTTTGGGGTCGAGAGTTTCAACACGTGTGAGGGGATGTGTGCATACACTAAAATTTATATAGATCGTGAGAAAGTGAAGTAATTTCATCTTAGATCCCAAAGAGATTTTCAATGCTTTCTAAACGGCCTCAATCGGAGCTTGTTCTTATTCATGTTGTTACTCTTAACTACTTCCCTCTTCTAGATGATGCCTATAATCAATTTCGTCACCGTATCTTCTCTAATGTGACACCAACACCCTATCGTAGACATCCGTATCAGGGGCGTCTAGGACCTGGATAGCATCGGGATGAAATAACCCATGCAAAACCGATACCAAAAATCAAAATATAGGTGTGTTTTTTGCATAGTTGTTTGTTACGTTGGGTTAGTCGCTTTGGGGGTCGAGAGTTTCAACACGTGTGAGGGGATGTGTGCGTACACTAAAATTTATATAGATCGTGAGAAAGTGAAGTAATTTCATCTTAGATCCCAAAGAGATTTTCAATGCTTTCTAAACGGCCTCAATCGGAGCTTGTTCTTATTCATGTTGTTACTCTTAACTACTTCCCTCTTCTAGATGATGCCTATAATCAATTTCATCACCGTATCTTCTCTAATGTGACACCAACACCCTATCGTAGACATCCGTATCTGGGGCGTCTAGGACCTGGATAGCATCGGGATGAAATAGCCCATGCAAAACCGAACAGTAAAAACAAAAAAAACTTGTGTTTTTTGCATACTTGTTTGTTACTTTGGGTTAGTCGTTTTGGGGTCGAGAGTTTCAACACGTGTGAGGGGATGTGTGCATACACTAAAATTTATATAGATCGTGAGAAAGTGAAGTAATTTCATCTTAGATCCCAAAGAGATTTTCAATGCTTTCTAAACGGCCTCAATCGGAGCTTGTTCTTATTCATGTTGTTACTCTTAACTACTTCCCTCTTCTAGATGATGCCTATAATCAATTTCGTCACCGTATCTTCTCTAATGTGACACCAACACCCTATCGTAGACATCCGTATCTTGGGCGTCTAGGACCTGGATAGCATCGGGATGAAATAGCCCATGCAAAACCGAACAGTAAAAACAAAAAAAAACTTGTGTTTTTTGCATACTTGTTTGTTACTTTGGGTTAGTCGTTTTGGGGGTCGAGAGTTTCAACACGTGTGAGGGGATGTGTGCGTACATTAAAATTTATATAGATCGTGAGAAAGTGAAGTAATTTCATCTTAGATCCCAAAGAGATTTTCAATGCTTTCTAAACGGCCTCAATCGGAGCTTGTTCTTATTCATGTTGTTACTCTTAACTACTTCCCTCTTCTAGATGATGCCTATAATCAATTTCGTCACCGTATCTTCTCTAATGTGACACCAACACCCTATCGTAGACATCCGTATCCTGGGCGTCTAGGACCTGGATAGCATCGGGATGAAATAGCCCATGCAAAACCGAACAGTAAAAACAAAAAAAACTTGTGTTTTTTTGCATACTTGTTTGTTACTTTGGGTTAGTCGTTTTGGGGGTCGAGAGTTTCAACACGTGTGAGGGGATGTGTGCATACACTAAAATTTATATAGATCGTGAGAAAGTGAAGTAATTTCATCTTAGATCCCAAAGAGATTTTCAATGCTTTCTAAACGGCCTCAATCGGAGCTTGTTCTTATTCATGTTGTTACTCTTAACTACTTCCCTCTTCTAGATGATGCCTATAATCAATTTCGTCACCGTATCTTCTCTAATGTGACACCAACACCCTATCGTAGACATCCGTATCTGGGGCGTCTAGGACCTGGATAGCATCGGGATGAAATAACCCATGCAAAACCGAACAGTAAAAACAAAAAAAAACTTGTGTTTTTTGCATACTTGTTTGTTACTTTGGGTTAGTCGTTTTGGGGGTCGAGAGTTTCAACACGTGTGAGGGGATGTGTGCGTACATTAAAATTTATATAGATCGTGAGAAAGTGAAGTAATTTCATCTTAGATCCCAAAGAGATTTTCAATGCTTTCTAAACGGCCTCAATCGGAGCTTGTTCTTATTCATGTTGTTACTCTTAACTACTTCCCTCTTCTAGATGATGCCTATAATCAATTTCGTCACCGTATCTTCTCTAATGTGACACCAACACCCTATCGTAGACATCCGTATCCTGGGCATCTAGGACCTGGATAGCATCGGGATGAAATAGCCCATGCAAAACCGAACAGTAAAAACAAAAAAATCTTGTGTTTTTTGCATACTTGTTTGTTACTTTGGGTTAGTCGTTTTGGGGGTCGAGAGTTTCAACACGTGTGAGGGGATGTGTGCATACACTAAAATTTATATAGATCGTGAGAAAGTGAAGTAATTTCATCTTAGATCCCAAAGAGATTTTCAATGCTTTCTAAACGGCCTCAATCGGAGCTTGTTCTTATTCATGTTGTTACTCTTAACTACTTCCCTCTTCTAGATGATGCCTATAATCAATTTCGTCACCGTATCTTCTCTAATGTGACACCAACACCCTATCGTAGACATCCGTATCTGGGGCGTCTAGGACCTGGATAGCATCGGGATGAAATAGCCCATGCAAAACCGAACAAGAAAAACAAAAAACTTGTGTTTTTTGCATTCTTGTTTGTTACTTTGGGTTACTCCCTATGGGGGTCGAGAGTTTCAACACGTGTGAGGGGATGTGTGCGTACACTAAAATTTATATAGATCGTGAGAAAGTGAAGTAATTTCATCTTAGATCCCAAAGAGATTTTCAATGCTTTCTAAACGGCCTCAATCGGAGCTTGTTCTTATTCATGTTGTTACTCTTAACTACTTCCCTCTTCTAGATGATGCCTATAATCAATTTCGTCACCGTATCTTCTCTAATGTGACACCAACACCCTATCGTAGACATCCGTATCTGGGGCGTCTAGGACCTGGATAGCATCGGGATGAAATAGCCCATGCAAAACCGAACAGTAAAAACAAAAAAAAACTTGTGTTTTTTGCATACTTGTTTGTTACTTTGGGTTAGTCGTTTTGGGGGTCGAGAGTTTCAACACGTGTGAGGGGATGTGTGCGTACACTAAAATTTATATAGATCGTGAGAAAGTGAAGTAATTTCATCTTAGATCCCAAAGAGATTTTCAATGCTTTCTAAACGGCCTCAATCGGAGCTTGTTCTTATTCATGTTGTTACTCTTAACTACTTCCCTCTTCTAGATGATGCCTATAATCAATTTCGTCACCGTATCTTCTCTAATGTGACACCAACACCCTATCGTAGACATCCGTATCTGGGGCGTCTAGGACCTGGATAGCATCGGGATGAAATAGCCCATGCAAAACCGAACAGTAAAAACAAAAAAAACTTGTGTTTTTTGCATACTTGTTTGTTACTTTGGGTTAGTCGTTTTGGGGGTCGAGAGTTTCAACACGTGTGAGGGGATGTGTGCATACACTAAAATTTATATAGATCGTGAGAAAGTGAAGTAATTTCATCTTAGATCCCAAAGAGATTTTCAATGCTTTCTAAACGGCCTCAATCGGAGCTTGTTCTTATTCATGTTGTTACTCTTAACTACTTCCCTCTTCTAGATGATGCCTATAATCAATTTCGTCACCGTATCTTCTCTAATGTGACACCAACACCCTATCGTAGACATCCGTATCAGGGGCGTCTAGGACCTGGATAGCATCGGGATGAAATAGCCCATGCAAAACCGAACAGTAAAAACAAAAAAACTTGTGTTTTTTGCATACTTGTTTGTTACTTTGGGTTAGTCGTTTTGGGGGTCGAGAGTTTCAACACGTGTGAGGGGATGTGTGCGTACATTAAAATTTATATAGATCGTGAGAAAGTGAAGTAATTTCATCTTAGATCCCAAAGAGATTTTCAATGCTTTCTAAACGGCCTCAATCGGAGCTTGTTCTTATTCATGTTGTTACTCTTAACTACTTCCTCTTCTAGATGATGCCTATAATCAATTTCGTCACCGTATCTTCTCTAATGTGACACCAACACCCTATCGTAGACATCCGTATCTGGGGCGTCTAGGACCTGGATAGCATCGGGATGAAATAGCCCATGCAAAACCGAACAGTAAAAAAAACAAAAAAAAACTTGTGTTTTTTGCATACTTGTTTGTTACTTTGGGTTAGTCGTTTTGGGGGTCGAGAGTTTCAACACGTGTGAGGGGATGTGTGCATACACTAAAATTTATATAGATCGTGAGAAAGTGAAGTAATTTCATCTTAGATCCCAAAGAGATTTTCAATGCTTTCTAAACGGCCTCAATCGGAGCTTGTTCTTATTCATGTTGTTACTCTTAACTACTTCCCTCTTCTAGATGATGCCTATAATCAATTTCGTCACCGTATCTTCTCTAATGTGACACCAACACCCTATCGTAGACATCCGTATCTGGGGCGTCTAGGACCTGGATAGCATCGGGATGAAATAGCCCATGCAAAACCCAAACGTAAAAACAAAAAAAAAACTTGTGTTTTTTGCATACTTGTTTGTTACTTTGGGTTAGTCGTTTTGGGGGTCGAGAGTTTCAACACGTGTGAGGGGATGTGTGCGTACATTAAAATTTATATAGATCGTGAGAAAGTGAAGTAATTTCATCTTAGATCCCAAAGAGATTTTCAATGCTTTCTAAACGGCCTCAATCGGAGCTTGTTCTTATTCATGTTGTTACTCTTAACTACTTCCTCTTCTAGATGATGCCTATAATCAATTTCGTCCACCGTATCTTCTCTAATGTGACACCAACACCCTATCGTAGACATCCGTATCCGGGGCGTCTAGGACCTCGGATAGCATCGGGATGAAATAGCCCATGCAAAACCGAACAGTAAAAACAAAAAACTTGTGTTTTTTGCATACTTGTTTGTTACTTTGGGTTAGTCGCTTTGGGGTCGAGAGTTTCAACACGTGTGAGGGGATGTGTGCGTACACTAAAATTTATATAGATCGTGAGAAAGTGAAGTAATTTCATCTTAGATCCCAAAGAGATTTTCAATGCTTTCTAAACGGCCTCAATCGGAGCTTGTTCTTATTCATGTTGTTACTCTTAACTACTTCCTCTTCTAGATGATGCCTATAATCAATTTCGTCACCGTATCTTCTCTAATGTGACACCAACACCCTATCGTAGACATCCGTATCTGGGGCGTCTAGGACCTGGATAGCATCGGGATGAAATAGCCCATGCAAAACCGAACAGTAAGAAACAAAAAAAAACTTGTGTTTTTTGCATACTTGTTTGTTACTTTGGGTTAGTCGTTTTGGGGGTCGAGAGTTTCAACACGTGTGAGGGGATGTGTGCGTACACTAAAATTTATATAGATCGTGAGAAAGTGAAGTAATTTCATCTTAGATCCCAAAGAGATTTTCAATGCTTTCTAAACGGCCTCAATCGGAGCTTGTTCTTATTCATGTTGTTACTCTTAACTACTTCCCTCTTCTAGATGATGCCTATAATCAATTTCGTCACCGTATCTTCTCTAATGTGACACCAACACCCTATCGTAGACATCCGTATCTGGGGCGTCTAGGACCCGGATAGCATCGGGATGAAATAGCCCATGCAAAACCGAACAGAAAAAACAAAAAAAACTTGTGTTTTTTGCATACTTGTTTGTTACTTTGGGTTAGTCGTTTTGGGGGTCGAGAGTTTCAACACGTGTGAGGGGATGTGTGCGTACATTAAAATTTATATAGATCGTGAGAAAGTGAAGTAATTTCATCTTAGATCCCAAAGAGATTTTCAATGCTTTCTAAACGGCCTCAATCGGAGCTTGTTCTTATTCATGTTGTTACTCTTAACTACTTCCCTCTTCTAGATGATGCCTATAATCAATTTCGTCACCGTATCTTCTCTAATGTGACACCAACACCCTATCGTAGACATCCGTATCCGGGGCGTCTAGGACCTGGATAGCATCGGGATGAAATAGCCCATGCAAAACCGAACACTCAAATCAAAAAAACTTGTGTTTTTTGCATACTTGTTTGTTACTTTGGGTTAGTCGTTTTGGGGGTCGAGAGTTTCAACACGTGTGAGGGGATGTGTGCGTACATTAAAATTTATATAGATCGTGAGAAAGTGAAGTAATTTCATCTTAGATCCCAAAGAGATTTTCAATGCTTTCTAAACGGCCTCAATCGGAGCTTGTTCTTATTCATGTTGTTACTCTTAACTACTTCCCTCTTCTAGATGATGCCTATAATCAATTTCGTCACCGTATCTTCTCTAATGTGACACCAACACCCTATCGTAGACATCCGTATCTCTGGGCGTCTAGGACCTGGATAGCATCGGGATGAAATAGCCCATGCAAAACCGAACAGTAAAAACAAAAAAACTTGTGTTTTTTGCATACTTGTTTGTTACTTTGGGTTAGTCGTTTTGGGGGTCGAGAGTTTCAACACGTGTGAGGGGATGTGTGCGTACATTAAAATTTATATAGATCGTGAGAAAGTGAAGTAATTTCATCTTAGATCCCAAAGAGATTTTCAATGCTTTCTAAACGGCCTCAATCGGAGCTTGTTCTTATTCATGTTGTTACTCTTAACTACTTCCCTCTTCTAGATGATGCCTATAATCAATTTCGTCACCGTATCTTCTCTAATGTGACACCAACACCCTATCGTAGACATCCGTATCTGGGGCGTCTAGGACCTGGATAGCATCGGGATGAAATAGCCCATGCAAAACCGAACAGTAAAAACAAAAAACTTGTGTTCTTTGCATACTTGTTTGTTACTTTGGGTTAGTCGCTTTGGGGGTCGAGAGTTTCAACACGTGTGAGGGGATGTGTGCATACACTAAAATTTATATAGATCGTGAGAAAGTGAAGTAATTTCATCTTAGATCCCAAAGAGATTTTCAATGCTTTCTAAACGGCCTCAATCGGAGCTTGTTCTTATTCATGTTGTTACTCTTAACTACTTCCTCTTCTAGATGATGCCTATAATCAATTTCGTCACCGTATCTTCTCTAATGTGACACCAACACCCTATCGTAGACATCCGTATCTGGGGCGTCTAGGACCTGGATAGCATCGGGATGAAATAACCATGCAAAACCGAACAACAACAAAAAAAAAACTTGTGTTTTTTGCATACTTGTTTGTTACTTTGGGTTAGTCGTTTTGGGGTCGAGAGTTTCAACACGTGTGAGGGGATGTGTGCGTACATTAAAATTTATATAGATCGTGAGAAAGTGAAGTAATTTCATCTTAGATCCCAAAGAGATTTTCAATGCTTTCTAAACGGCCTCAATCGGAGCTTGTTCTTATTCATGTTGTTACTCTTAACTACTTCCCTCTTCTAGATGATGCCTATAATCAATTTGTCACCGTATCTTCTCTAATGTGACACCAACACCCTATCGTAGACATCCGTATCTGGGGCGTCTAGGACCTGGATAGCATCGGGATGAAATAGCCCATGCAAAACCGAACAGTAAGAAACAAAAAAAAACTTGTGTTTTTTGCATACTTGTTTGTTACTTTGGGTTAGTAGTTTTGGGGGTCGAGAGTTTCAACACGTGTGAGGGGATGTGTGCATACACTAAAATTTATATAGATCGTGAGAAAGTGAAGTAATTTCATCTTAGATCCCAAAGAGATTTTCAATGCTTTCTAAACGGCCTCAATCGGAGCTTGTTCTTATTCATGTTGTTACTCTTAAATACATCAATATAAAACATCATAACTAAAATCAATAAAGACACCGTATCTTCTCTAATGTGACACCAACACCCTATCGTAGACATCCGTATCTGGGGCGTCTAGGACCTGGATAGCATCGGGATGAAATAGCACATGCAAAACCGAACAGTAAAAACAAAAAAAACTTGTGTTTTTTGCATACTTGTTTGTTACTTTGGGTTAGTCGTTTTGGGGGTCGAGAGTTTCAACACGTGTGAGGGGATGTGTGCGTACATTAAAATTTATATAGATCGTGAGAAAGTGAAGTAATTTCATCTTAGATCCCAAAGAGATTTTCAATGCTTTCTAAACGGCCTCAATCGGAGCTTGTTCTTATTCATGTTGTTACTCTTAACTACTTCCCTCTTCTAGATGATGCCTATAATCAATTTCGTCACCGTATCTTCTCTAATGTGACACCAACACCCTATCGTAGACATCCGTATCTGGGGCGTCTAGGACCTGGATAGCATCGGGATGAAATAACCCATGCAAAACCGAACAAGTAAAAAACAAACAACTTGTGTTTTTTGCATACTTGTTTGTTACTTTGGGTTAGTCGTTTTGGGGGTCGAGAGTTTCAACACGTGTGAGGGGATGTGTGCGTACACTAAAATTTATATAGATCGTGAGAAAGTGAAGTAATTTCATCTTAGATCCCAAAGAGATTTTCAATGCTTTCTAAACGGCCTCAATCGGAGCTTGTTCTTATTCATGTTGTTACTCTTAACTACTTCCTCTTCTAGATGATGCCTATAATCAATTTCGTCACCGTATCTTCTCTAAATGTGACACCAACACCCTATCGTAGACATCCGTATCTCTGGGCGTCTATGACCTGGATAGCATCGGGATGAAATAGCCCATGCAAAACCCTACACTAAAAACAAAAAAAAACTTGTGTTTTTTGCATACTTGTTTGTTACTTTGGGTTAGTCGCTTTGGGTTCTCGAGAGTTTCAACACGTGTGAGGGGATGTGTGCGTACATTAAAATTTATATAGATCGTGAGAAAGTGAAGTAATTTCATCTTAGATCCCAAAGAGATTTTCAATGCTTTCTAAACGGCCTCAATCGGAGCTTGTTCTTATTCATGTTGTTACTCTTAACTACTTCCCTCTTCTAGATGATGCCTATAATCAATTTCACACCGTATCTTCTAATGTGACACCAACACCCTATCGTAGACATCCGTATCCGGGGGCGTCTAGGACCTGGATAGCATCGGGATGAAATAGCCCATGCAAAACCGAACAAGAAAAACAAAAAAAACTTGTGTTTTTTGCATACTTGTTTGTTACTTTGGGTTAGTCGTTTTGGGGGTCGAGAGTTTCAACACGTGTGAGGGGATGTGTGCATACACTAAAATTTATATAGATCGTGAGAAAGTGAAGTAATTTCATCTTAGATCCCAAAGAGATTTTCAATGCTTTCTAAACGGCCTCAATCGGAGCTTGTTCTTATTCATGTTGTTACTCTTAACTACTTCCCTCTTCTAGATGATGCCTATAATCAATTTCGTCACCGTATCTTCTCTAATGTGACACCAACACCCTATCGTAGACATCCGTATCTGGGGCGTCTAGGACCTGGATAGCATCGGGATGAAATAGCCCATGCAAAACCGAACAGAAAAACAAAAAAAAAGTTTGTTTTTTGCATACTTGTTTGTTACTTTGGGTTAGTCGCTTTGGGGGTCGAGAGTTTCAACACGTGTGAGGGGATGTGTGCGTACACTAAAATTTATATAGATCGTGAGAAAGTGAAGTAATTTCATCTTAGATCCCAAAGAGATTTTCAATGCTTTCTAAACGGCCTCAATCGGAGCTTGTTCTTATTCATGTTGTTACTCTTAACTACTTCCCTCTTCTAGATGATGCCTATAATCAATTTCGTCACCGTATCTTCTCTAATGTGACACCAACACCCTATCGTAGACATCCGTATCCGGGGCGTCTAGGACCTGGATAGCATCGGGATGAAATAGCCCATGCAAAACCGAACAGGAAAAACAAAAAAAACTTGTGTTTTTTGCATACTTGTTTGTTACTTTGGGTTAGTCGTTTTGGGGGTCGAGAGTTTCAACACGTGTGAGGGGATGTGTGCATACACTAAAATTTATATAGATCGTGAGAAAGTGAAGTAATTTCATCTTAGATCCCAAAGAGATTTTCAATGCTTTCTAAACGGCCTCAATCGGAGCTTGTTCTTATTCATGTTGTTACTCTTAACTACTTCCCTCTTCTAGATGATGCCTATAATCAATTTCGTCACCGTATCTTCTCTAATGTGACACCAACACCCTATCGTAGACATCCGTATCATGGGCGTCTAGGACCTGGATAGCATCGGGATGAAATAACCCATGCAAAACCGAACAGTAAAAACAAAAAAAACTTGTGTTTTTTGCATACTTGTTTGTTACTTTGGGTTAGTCGTTTTGGGGGTCGAGAGTTTCAACACGTGTGAGGGGATGTGTGCGTACATTAAAATTTATATAGATCGTGAGAAAGTGAAGTAATTTCATCTTAGATCCCAAAGAGATTTTCAATGCTTTCTAAACGGCCTCAATCGGAGCTTGTTCTTATTCATGTTGTTACTCTTAACTACTTCCCTCTTCTAGATGATGCCTATAATCAATTTCGTCACCGTATCTTCTCTAATGTGACACCAACACCCTATCGTAGACATCCGTATCCGGGGCGTCTAGGACCTGGATAGCATCGGGATGAAATAGCCCATGCAAAACCGAACAAGAAAAACAAAAAAAAACTTGTGTTTTTTGCATACTTGTTTGTTACTTTGGGTTAGTCGTTTTGGGGTCGAGAGTTTCAACACGTGTGAGGGGATGTGTGCGTACATTAAAATTTATATAGATCGTGAGAAAGTGAAGTAATTTCATCTTAGATCCCAAAGAGATTTTCAATGCTTTCTAAACGGCCTCAATCGGAGCTTGTTCTTATTCATGTTGTTACTCTTAACTACTTCCCTCTTCTAGATGATGCCTATAATCAATTTCGTCACCGTATCTTCTCTAATGTGACACCAACACCCTATCGTAGACATCCGTATCCGGGGCGTCTAGGACCTGGATAGCATCGGGATGAAATAGCCCATGCAAAACCGAACAGTAAAAAAAAAAAAACTTGTGTTTTTTGCATACTTGTTTGTTACTTTGGGTTAGTCGTTTTGGGGGTCGAGAGTTTCAACACGTGTGAGGGGATGTGTGCGTACATTAAAATTTATATAGATCGTGAGAAAGTGAAGTAATTTCATCTTAGATCCCAAAGAGATTTTCAATGCTTTCTAAACGGCCTCAATCGGAGCTTGTTCTTATTCATGTTGTTACTCTTAACTACTTCCCTCTTCTAGATGATGCCTATAATCAATTTCGACACCGTATCTTCTCTAATGTGACACCAACACCCTATCGTAGACATCCGTATCGGTGTCGTATAGGACATGGATAGCATCGGCATTACATAGCCAATGCAAAACCGAACATTAAAAAAAAAACTTGTGTTTTTTGCATACTTGTTTGTTACTTTGGGTTAGTCGTTTTGGGGGTCGAGAGTTTCAACACGTGTGAGGGGATGTGTGCGTACACTAAAATTTATATAGATCGTGAGAAAGTGAAGTAATTTCATCTTAGATCCCAAAGAGATTTTCAATGCTTTCTAAACGGCCTCAATCGGAGCTTGTTCTTATTCATGTTGTTACTCTTAACTACTTCCTCTCTTCTAGATGATGCCTATAATCAATTTCGTCACCGTATCTTCTCTAATGTGACACCAACACCCTATCGTAGACATCCGTATCTCTGGGGCGTCTAGGACCTGGATAGCATCGGGATGAAATAACCCATGCAAAACCGAACAAGAAAAACAAAAAAACTTGTGTTTTTTGCATACTTGTTTGTTACTTTGGGTTAGTCGTTTTGGGGGTCGAGAGTTTCAACACGTGTGAGGGGATGTGTGCGTACATTAAAATTTATATAGATCGTGAGAAAGTGAAGTAATTTCATCTTAGATCCCAAAGAGATTTTCAATGCTTTCTAAACGGCCTCAATCGGAGCTTGTTCTTATTCATGTTGTTACTCTTAACTACTTCCTCTCTTCTAGATGATGCCTATAATCAATTTCGTCACCGTATCTTCTCTAATGTGACACCAACACCCTATCGTAGACATCCGTATCCGGGGCGTCTAGGACCCGGATAGCATCGGGATGAAATAGCCCATGCAAAACCGAACAAGAAAAACAAAAAAAAACTTGTGTTTTTTGCATACTTGTTTGTTACTTTGGGTTAGTCGTTTTGGGGGTCGAGAGTTTCAACACGTGTGAGGGGATGTGTGCGTACACTAAAATTTATATAGATCGTGAGAAAGTGAAGTAATTTCATCTTAGATCCCAAAGAGATTTTCAATGCTTTCTAAACGGCCTCAATCGGAGCTTGTTCTTATTCATGTTGTTACTCTTAACTACTTCCCTCTTCTAGATGATGCCTATAATCAATTTCGTCACCGTATCTTCTCTAAAATGTGACACCAACACCCTATCGTAGACATCCGTATCAGGGGCGTCTAGGACCTGGATAGCATCGGGATGAAATAGCCCATGCAAAACCGAACAAGAAAAACAAAAAAAAACTTGTGTATTTTGCATACTTGTTTGTTACTTTGGGTTAGTCGTTTTGGGGGTCGAGAGTTTCAACACGTGTTAGGGGATGTGTGCGTACATTAAAATTTATATAGATCGTGAGAAAGTGAAGTAATTTCATCTTAGATCCCAAAGAGATTTTCAATGCTTTCTAAACGGCCTCAATCGGAGCTTGTTCTTATTCATGTTGTTACTCTTAACTACTTCCCTCTTTCTAGATGATGCCTATAATCAATTTCGTCACCGTATCTTCTCTAATGTGACACCAACACCCTATCGTAGACATCCGTATCCTGGGGCGTCTAGGACCTGGATAGCATCGGGATGAAATAGCCCATGCAAAACCGAACAAGAAAAACAAAAAAAACTTGTGTTTTTTGCATACTTGTTTGTTACTTTGGGTTAGTCGCTTTGGGGGTCGAGAGTTTCAACACGTGTGAGGGGATGTGTGCATACACTAAAATTTATATAGATCGTGAGAAAGTGAAGTAATTTCATCTTAGATCCCAAAGAGATTTTCAATGCTTTCTAAACGGCCTCAATCTGGAGCTTGTTCTTATTCATGTTGTTACTCTTAACTACTTCCCTCTTCTAGATGATGCCTATAATCAATTTCGCCACCGTATCTTCTCTAATGTGACACCAACACCCTATCGTAGACATCCGTATCTGGGGCGTCTAGGACCTGGATAGCATCGGGATGAAATAGCCCATGCAAAACCGAACAGTAAAAAACAAAAAAAACTTGTGTTTTTTGCATACTTGTTTGTTACTTTGGGTTAGTCGTTTTGGGGGTCGAGAGTTTCAACACGTGTGAGGGGATGTGTGCGTACATTAAAATTTATATAGATCGTGAGAAAGTGAAGTAATTTCATCTTAGATCCCAAAGAGATTTTCAATGCTTTCTAAACGGCCTCAATCGGAGCTTGTTCTTATTCATGTTGTTACTCTTAACTACTTCCCTCTTCTAGATGATGCCTATAATCAATTTCGTCACCGTATCTTCTCTAATGTGACACCAACACCCTATCGTAGACATCCGTATCAGGGGCGTCTAGGACTCGGATAGCATCGGGATGAAATAGCCCATGCAAAACCGAACATGAAAAACCAAAAAAAAAACTTGTGTTTTTTGCATACTTGTTTGTTACTTTGGGTTAGTCGTTTTGGGGGTCGAGAGTTTCAACACGTGTGAGGGGATGTGTGCGTACACTAAAATTTATATAGATCGTGAGAAAGTGAAGTAATTTCATCTTAGATCCCAAAGAGATTTTCAATGCTTTCTAAACGGCCTCAATCGGAGCTTGTTCTTATTCATGTTGTTACTCTTAACTACTTCCCTCTTCTAGATGATGCCTATAATCAATTTCGTCACCGTATCTTCTCTAATGTGACACCAACACCCTATCGTAGACATCCGTATCTGGGGCGTCTAGGACCTGGATAGCATCGTGATGAAATAGCCCATTCAAAACCGAAAAGTAAAAACAAAAAAAACTTGTGTTTTTTGCATACTTGTTTGTTACTTTGGGTTAGTCGTTTTGGGGGTCGAGAGTTTCAACACGTGTGAGGGGATGTGTGCGTACACTAAAATTTATATAGATCGTGAGAAAGTGAAGTAATTTCATCTTAGATCCCAAAGAGATTTTCAATGCTTTCTAAACGGCCTCAATCGGAGCTTGTTCTTATTCATGTTGTTACTCTTAACTACTTCCCTCTTCTAGATGATGCCTATAATCAATTTCGTCACCGTATCTTCTCTAATGTGACACCAACACCCTATCGTAGACATCCGTATCAGGGGCGTCTAGGACCTGGATAGCATCGGGATGAAATAACCCATGCAAAACCGAACAGTAAAAAAAAAAAACTTGTGTTTTTTGCATACTTGTTTGTTACTTTGGGGGTCGAGAGTTTCAACACGTGTGAGGGGATGTGTGCGTACATTAAAATTTATATAGATCGTGAGAAAGTGAAGTAATTTCATCTTAGATCCCAAAGAGATTTTCAATGCTTTCTAAACGGACTCAATCTGATCTAGTTCGTATTCATGTTGTTACTCTTAACTACTTCCTCTTCTAGATGATGCCTATAATCAATTTCGGCACCGTCTCTTCTCTAATGTGACACCAACACCCTATCGTTGACATCCGTATCTGGGGCGTCTAGGACCTGGATAGCATCGGGATGACATAGCCCATGCAAAACCGAACAAGAAAAAACAAAAAACTTGTGTTTTTTGCATACTTGTTTGTTACTTTGGGTTAGTCTTTTTGGGGGTCGAGAGTTTCAACACGTGTGAGGGGATGTGTGCATACATTAAAATTTATATAGATCGTGAGAAAGTGAAGTAATTTCATCTTAGATCCCAAAGAGATTTTCAATGCTTTCTAAACGGCCTCAATCGGAGCTTGTTCTTATTCATGTTGTTACTCTTAACTACTTCACTCTTCTAGATGATGCCTATAATCAATTTCGTCACCGTATCTTCTCTAATGTGACACCAACACCCTATCGTAGACATCCGTATCCTGGGGCGTCTAGGACCTGGATAGCATCGGGATGAAATAGCCCATGCAAAACCGAACAAGAAAAACAAAAAAAACTTGTGTTTTTTGCATACTTGTTTGTTACTTAGGGTGAGTCGCGTTGGGGGTCGAGAGTTTCAACACGTGTGAGGGGATGTGTGCGTACATTAAAATTTATATAGATCGTGAGAAAGTGAAGTAATTTCATCTTAGATCCCAAAGAGATTTTCAATGCTTTCTAAACGGCCTCAATCGGAGCTTGTTCTTATTCATGTTGTTACTCTTAACTACTTCCCTCTTCTAGATGATGCCTATAATCAATTTCGTCACCGTATCTTCTCTAATGTGACACCAACACCCTATCGTAGACATCCGTATCTCGGGGCGTCTAGGACCTGGATAGCATCGGGATGAAATAGCCCATGCAAAACCGAACAAGAAAAACAAAAAAAAACTTGTGTTTTTTGCATACTTGTTTGTTACTTTGGGTTAGTCGTTTTGGGGGTCGAGAGTTTCAACACGTGTGAGGGGATGTGTGCGTACATTAAAATTTATATAGATCGTGAGAAAGTGAAGTAATTTCATCTTAGATCCCAAAGAGATTTTCAATGCTTTCTAAACGGCCTCAATCGGAGCTTGTTCTTATTCATGTTGTTACTCTTAACTACTTCCCTCTTCTAGATGATGCCTATAATCAATTTCTTCACCGTATCTTCTCTAATGTGACACCAACACCCTATCGTAGACATCCGTATCATGGGCGTCTAGGACCTGGATAGCATCGGGATGAAATAACCCATGCAAAACCGAACAAGAAAAACAAAAAAAAACTTGTGTTTTTTGCATACTTGTTTGTTACTTTGGGTTAGTCGCTTTGGGGGTCGAGAGTTTCAACACGTGTGAGGGGATGTGTGCGTACATTAAAATTTATATAGATCGTGAGAAAGTGAAGTAATTTCATCTTAGATCCCAAAGAGATTTTCAATGCTTTCTAAACGGCCTCAATCGGAGCTTGTTCTTATTCATGTTGTTACTCTTAACTACTTCCCTCTTCTAGATGATGCCTATAATCAATTTCGTCACCGTATCTTCTCTAATGTGACACCAACACCCTATCGTAGACATCCGTATCTCGGGGCGTCTAGGACCTGGATAGCATCGGGATGAAATAACCCATGCAAAACCGAACAAGAAAAAACAAAAAAAACTTGTGTTTTTTGCATTCTTTATTGTTACTTTGTGTTAGTCGCTTTGGGGGTCGAGAGTTTCAACACGTGTGAGGGGATGTGTGCGTACATTAAAATTTATATAGATCGTGAGAAAGTGAAGTAATTTCATCTTAGATCCCAAAGAGATTTTCAATGCTTTCTAAACGGCCTCAATCGGAGCTTGTTCTTATTCATGTTGTTACTCTTAACTACTTCCCTCTTCTAGATGATGCCTATAATCAATTTCGTCACCGTATCTTCTCTAATGTGACACCAACACCCTATCGTAGACATCCATATCCGGGGCGTCTAGGACCTGGATAGCATCGGGATGAAATAGCCCATGCAAAACCGAACAAGAAAAACAAAAAAACTTGTGTTTTTTGCATACTTGTTTGTTACTTTGGGTTAGTCGCTTTGGGGGTCGAGAGTTTCAACACGTGTGAGGGGATGTGTGCGTACACTAAAATTTATATAGATCGTGAGAAAGTGAAGTAATTTCATCTTAGATCCCAAAGAGATTTTCAATGCTTTCTAAACGGCCTCAATCGGAGCTTGTTCTTATTCATGTTGTTACTCTTAACTACTTCCCTCTTCTAGATGATGCCTATAATCAATTTCGTCAAACAAAATTCTCTAATGTGACACCAACAACCTATCGTAGACATCCGTATCCGGGGCGTCTAGGACCTGGATAGCATCGGGATGAAATAGCCCATGCAAAACCGAACAAGAAAAACAAAAAAAACTTGTGTTTTTTGCATACTTGTTTGTTACTTTGGGTTAGTCGCTTTGGGGGTCGAGAGTTTCAACACGTGTGAGGGGATGTGTGCGTACATTAAAATTTATATAGATCGTGAGAAAGTGAAGTAATTTCATCTTAGATCCCAAAGAGATTTTCAATGCTTTCTAAACGGCCTCAATCGGAGCTTGTTCTTATTCATGTTGTTACTCTTAACTACTTCCCTCTTCTAGATGATGCCTATAATCAATATCTACACCGGATGTTCTCTAATGTGACACCAACACCCTATCGTAGACATCGGTCTCTGGGGCGTCTAGGACTCGGATAGCATCGGGATGAAATAGCCCATGCAAAACCGAATAAAAACAAAAAAAAAAAACTTGTGTTTTTTGCATACTTGTTTGTTACTTTGGGTTAGTCGTTTTGGGGGTCGAGAGTTTCAACACGTGTGAGGGGATGTGTGCGTACACTAAAATTTATATAGATCGTGAGAAAGTGAAGTAATTTCATCTTAGATCCCAAAGAGATTTTCAATGCTTTCTAAACGGCCTCAATCGGAGCTTGTTCTTATTCATGTTGTTACTCTTAACTACTTCCCTCTTCTAGATGATGCCTATAATCAATTTCGTCACCGTATCTTCTCTAATGTGACACCAACACCCTATCGTAGACATCCGTATCAGGGGCGTCTAGGACCTGGATAGCATCGGGATAAAATAGCCCATACAAAACCGAACAGTAAAAACAAAAAAAACTTGTTTTTTTTGCATACTTGTTTGTTTCTTTGGGTTAGTCGTTTTGGGGTCGAGAGTTTCAACACGTGTGAGGGGATGTGTGCATACATTAAAATTTATATAGATCGTGAGAAAGTGAAGTAATTTCATCTTAGATCCCAAAGAGATTTTCAATGCTTTCTAAACGGCCTCAATCGGAGCTTGTTCTTATTCATGTTGTTACTCTTAACTACTTCCTCCTTCTAGATGATGCCTATAATCAATTTCGTCACCGTATCTTCTCTAATGTGACACCAACACCCTTTCGTAGACATCCGTATCTGGGCGTCTAGGACCTGGATAGCATCGGGATGAAATAGCCCATGCAAAACCGAACAGTAAAAACAAAAAAAAACTTGTGTTTTTTGCATACTTGTTTGTTACTTTGGGTTAGTCGTTTTGGGGGTCGAGAGTTTC
The DNA here is from genome assembly GCF_019359855.2 of Lolium perenne. Lineage (NCBI taxonomy): Eukaryota > Viridiplantae > Streptophyta > Magnoliopsida > Poales > Poaceae > Lolium > Lolium perenne. The sequence continues at coordinate 21,861 of NW_027249013.1, read as the reverse complement.
AACACGTGTGAGGGGATGTGTGCGTACATTAAAATTTATATAGATCGTGAGAAAGTGAAGTAATTTCATCTTAGATCCCAAAGAGATTTTCAATGCTTTCTAAACGGCCTCAATCGGAGCTTGTTCTTATTCATGTTGTTACTCTTAACTACTTCCCTCTTCTAGATGATGCCTATAATCAATTTCGTCACCGTATCTTCTCTAATGTGACACCAACACCCTATCGTAGACATCCGTATCTGGGGCGTCTAGGACCTGGATAGCATCGGGATGAAATAGCCCATGCAAAACCGAACAGTAAAAAAAAAAAAAAAACTTGTGTTTTTTGCATACTTGTTTGTTACTTTGGGTTAGTCATTTTGGGGGTCGAGAGTTTCAACACGTGTGAGGGGATGTGTGCGTACACTAAAATTTATATAGATCGTGAGAAAGTGAAGTAATTTCATCTTAGATCCCAAAGAGATTTTCAATGCTTTCTAAACGGCCTCAATCTGAGCTTGTTCTTATTCATGTTGTTACTCTTAACTACTTCCCTCTTCTAGATGATGCCTATAATCAATTTCGTCACCGTATCTTCTCTAATGTGACACCAACACCCTATCGTAGACATCCGTATCAGGGGCGTCTAGGACCTGGATAGCATCGGGATGAAATAACCCATGCAAAACCGAACAGTAAAAAAAAACTTGTGTTTTTTGCATACTTGTTTGTTACTTTGGGTTAGTCGTTTTGGGGGTCGAGAGTTTCAACACGTGTGAGGGGATGTGTGCGTACATTAAAATTTATATAGATCGTGAGAAAGTGAAGTAATTTCATCTTAGATCCCAAAGAGATTTTCAATGCTTTCTAAACGGCCTCAATCGGAGCTTGTTCTTATTCATGTTGTTACTCTTAACTACTTCCCTCTTCTAGATGATGCCTATAATCAATTTCGGCCACCGTATCTTCTCTAATGTGACACCAACACCCTATCGTAGACATCCGTATCCGGGGCGTCTAGGACCTGGATAGCATCGGGATGAAATAGCCCATGCAAAACCGAACAAGAAAAACAAAAAAACTTGTGTTTTTTGCAGACTTGTTTGTTACTTTGGGTTAGTCGCTCTGGGGGTCGAGAGTTTCAACACGTGTGAGGGGATGTGTGCGTACAGTAAAATTTATATAGATCGTGAGAAAGTGAAGTAATTTCAACTTAGATCCCAAAGAGATTTTCAATGCTTTCTAAACGGCCTCAATCGGAGCTTGTTCTTATTCATGTTGTTACTCTTAACTACTTCCTCTTCTAGATGATGCCTATAATCAATTTCGTCACCGTATCTTCTCTAATGTGACACCAACACCCTATCGTAGACATCCGTATCCTGGGGCGTCTAGGACCTGGATAGCATCGGGATGAAATAGCCCATGCAAAACCGAACAAGAAAAACAAAAAAAAACTTGTGTTTTTTGCATACTTGTTTGTTACTTTGGGTTAGTCGCTTTGGGGGTCGAGAGTTTCAACACGTGTGAGGGGATGTGTGCGTACATTAAAATTTATATAGATCGTGAGAAAGTGAAGTAATTTCATCTTAGATCCCAAAGAGATTTTCAATGCTTTCTAAACGGCCTCAATCGGAGCTTGTTCTTATTCATGTTGTTACTCTTAACTACTTCCCTCTTCTAGATGATGCCTATAATCAATTTCGTCACCGTATCTTCTCTAATGTGACACCAACACCCTATCGTAGACATCCGTATCTCGGGGGCGTCTAGGACCTGGATAGCATCGGGATGAAATAGCCCATGCAAAACCGAACAAGAAAAAACAAAAAAAACTTGTGTTTTTTGCATACTTGTTTGTTACTTTGGGTTAGTAGATTTGGGGGTCGAGAGTTTCAACACGTGTGAGGGGATGTGTGCGTACATTAAAATTTATATAGATCGTGAGAAAGTGAAGTAATTTCATCTTAGATCCCAAAGAGATTTTCAATGCTTTCTAAACGGCCTCAATCGGAGCTTGTTCTTATTCATGTTGTTACTCTTAACTACTTCCTCTCTTCTAGATGATGCCTATAATCAATTTCGTCACCGTATCTTCTCTAATGTGACACCAACACCCTATCGTAGACATCCGTATCCTGGGCGTCTAGGACCTGGATAGCATCGGGATGAAATAGCCCATGCAAAACCGAACAAGAAAAACAAAAAACTTGTGTTTTTTGCATACTTGTTTGTTACTTTGGGTTAGTCGCTTTGGGGGTCGAGAGTTTCAACACGTGTGAGGGGATGTGTGCGTACACTAAAATTTATATAGATCGTGAGAAAGTGAAGTAATTTCATCTTAGATCCCAAAGAGATTTTCAATGCTTTCTAAACGGCCTCTATCGGAGCTTGTTCTTATTCATGTTGTTACTCTTAACTACTTCCTCTTCTAGATGATGCCTATAATCAATTTCGTCACACCGTATCTTCTCTAATGTGACACCAACACCCTATCGTAGACATCCGTATCTGGGGCGTCTAGGACCTGGATAGCATCGGGATGAAATAGCCCATGCAAAACCGAACAAGAAAAACAAAAAAACTTGTGTTTTTTGCATACTTGTTTGTTACTTTGGGTTAGTCGCTTTGGGGGTCGAGAGTTTCAACACGTGTGAGGGGATGTGCGTACATTAAAATTTATATAGATCGTGAGAAAGTGAAGTAATTTCATCTTAGATCCCAAAGAGATTTTCAATGCTTTCTAAACGGCCTCAATCGGAGCTTGTTCTTATTCATGTTGTTACTCTTAACTACTTCCTCTCTTCTAGATGATGCCTATAATCAATTTCGTCACCGTATCTTCTCTAATGTGACACCAACACCCTATCGTAGACATCCGTATCGTGGGCGTCTAGGACCTGGATAGCATCGGGATGAAATAGCCCATGCAAAACCGAACAAGAAAAACAAAAAAAAAACTTGTGTTTTTTGCATACTTGTTTGTTACTTTGGGTTAGTCGGTTTGGGGGTCGAGAGTTTCAACACGTGTGAGGGGATGTGTGCGTACATTAAAATTTATATAGATCGTGAGAAAGTGAAGTAATTTCATCTTAGATCCCAAAGAGATTTTCAATGCTTTCTAAACGGCCTCAATCGGAGCTTGTTCTTAATCATGTTGTTACTCTTAACTACTTCCTCTTCTAGATGATGCCTATAATCAATTTCGTCACCGTATCTTCGCTAATGCGACACCAACACCCTATCGTAGACATCCGTATCAGGGGCGTCTAGGACCTGGATAGCATCGGGATGAAATAGCCCATGCAAAACCGAACAAGAAAAACAAAAAAAAACTTGTGTTTTTTGCATACTTGTTTGTTACTTTGGGTTAGTCGCTTTTGGGGTCGAGAGTTTCAACACGTGTGAGGGGATGTGTGCGTACATTAAAATTTATATAGATCGTGAGAAAGTGAAGTAATTTCATCTTAGATCCCAAAGAGATTTTCAATGCTTTCTAAACGGCCTCAATCGGAGCTTGTTCTTATTCATGTTGTTACTCTTAACTACTTCCCTCTTCTAGATGATGCCTATAATCAATTTCGTCACCGTATCTTCTCTAATGTGACACCAACACCCTATCGTAGACATCCGTATCCTGGGGCGTCTAGGACCTGGATAGCATCGGGATGAAATAGCCCATGCAAAACCGAACAAGAAAAACAAAAAAAACTTGTGTTTTTTGCATACTTGTTTGTTACTTTGGGTTAGTCGCTTTGGGGTCGAGAGTTTCAACACGTGTGAGGGGATGTGTGCATACACTAAAATTTATATAGATCGTGAGAAAGTGAAGTAATTTCATCTTAGATCCCAAAGAGATTTTCAATGCTTTCTAAACGGCCTCAATCGGAGCTTGTTCTTATTCATGTTGTTACTCTTAACTACTTCCCTCTTCTAGATGATGCCTATAATCAATTTCGTCACCGTATCTTCTCTAATGTGACACCAACACCCTATCGTAGACATCCGTATCCTGGGGCGTCTAGGACCTGGATAGCATCGGGATGAAATAGCCCATGCAAAACCGAACAAGAAAAACAAAAAAACATGTGTTTTTTGCATACTTGTTTGTTACTTTGGGTTAGTCGTTTTGGGGGTCGAGAGTTTCAACACGTGTGAGGGGATGTGTGCGTACATTAAAATTTATATAGATCGTGAGAAAGTGAAGTAATTTCATCTTAGATCCCAAAGAGATTTTCAATGCTTTCTAAACGGCCTCAATCGGAGCTTGTTCTTATTCATGTTGTTACTCTTAACTACTTCCCTCTTCTAGATGATGCCTATAATCAATTTCGTCACCGTATCTTCTCTAATGTGACACCAACACCCTATCGTAGACATCCGTATCTGGGGCGTCTAGGACCTGGATAGCATCGGGATGAAATAGCCCATGCAAAACCGAACAGTAAAAACAAAACAAAAAACTTGTGTTTTTTGCATACTTGTTTGTTACTTTGGGTTAGTCGTTTTGGGGGTCGAGAGTTTCAACACGTGTGAGGGGATGTGTGCGTACACTAAAATTTATATAGATCGTGAGAAAGTGAAGTAATTTCATCTTAGATCCCAAAGAGATTTTCAATGCTTTCTAAACGGCCTCAATCGGAGCTTGTTCTTATTCATGTTGTTACTCTTAACTACTTCCCTCTTTCTAGATGATGCCTATAATCAATTTCGTCACCGTATCTTCTCTAATGTGACACCAACACCCTATCGTAGACATCCGTATCTGGGCGTCTAGGACCTGGATAGCATCGGGATGAAATAGCCCATGCAAAACCGAACAGTAAAAACAAAAAAAACTTGTGTGTTTTGCATACTTGTTTGTTACTTTGGGTTAGTCGTTTTGGGGGTCGAGAGTTTCAACACGTGTGAGGGGATGTGTGCGTACATTAAAATTTATATAGATCGTGAGAAAGTGAAGTAATTTCATCTTAGATCCCAAAGAGATTTTCAATGCTTTCTAAACGGCCTCAATCGGAGCTTGTTCTTATTCATGTTGTTACTCTTAACTACTTCCTCTTCTAGATGATGCCTATAATCAATTTCGTCACCGTATCTTCTCTAATGTGACACCAACACCCTATCGTAGACATCCGTATCCGGGGCGTCTAGGACCTGGATAGCATCGGGATGAAATAGCCCATGCAAAACCGAACAAGAAAAACAAAAAAAAACTTGTGTTTTTTGCATACTTGTTTGTTACTTTGGGTTAGTCGCTTTGGGGGTCGAGAGTTTCAACACGTGTGAGGGGATGTGTGCGTACACTAAAATTTATATAGATCGTGAGAAAGTGAAGTAATTTCATCTTAGATCCCAAAGAGATTTTCAATGCTTTCTAAACGGCCTCAATCGGAGCTTGTTCTTATTCATGTTGTTACTCTTAACTACTTCCCTCTTCTAGATGATGCCTATAATCAATTTCGTCACCGTATCTTCTCTAATGTGACACCAACACCCTATCGTAGACATCCGTATCGTGGGGCGTCTAGGACCTGGATAGCATCGGGATGAAATAGCCCATGCAAAACCGAACAGTAAAAACAAAAAAACTTGTGTTTTTTGCATACTTGTTTGTTACTTTGTGTTAGTCGCTTTGGGTGTCTAGATTTTCAACACGTGTGAGGGGATGTGTGCGTACATTAAAATTTATATAGATCGTGAGAAAGTGAAGTAATTTCATCTTAGATCCCAAAGAGATTTTCAATGCTTTCTAAACGGCCTCAATCGGAGCTTGTTCTTATTCATGTTGTTACTCTTAACTACTTCCCTCTTCTAGATGATGCCTATAATCAATTTCGTCACCGTATCTTCTCTAATGTGACACCAACACCCTATCGTAGACATCCGTATCCGGGGCGTCTAGGACCTGGATAGCATCGGGATGAAATAGCCCATGCAAAACCGAACAAGAAAAACAAAAAAAAACTTGTGTTTTTTGCATACTTGTTTTTTACTTTGGGTTAGGCGGTTTGGGGGTCGAGAGTTTCAACACGTGTGAGGGGATGTGTGCGTACATTAAAATTTATATAGATCGTGAGAAAGTGAAGTAATTTCATCTTAGATCCCAAAGAGATTTTCAATGCTTTCTAAACGGCCTCAATCGGAGCTTGTTCTTATTCATGTTGTTACTCTTAACTACTTCCCTCTTCTAGATGATGCCTATAATCAATTTCGTCACCGTATCTTCTCTAATGTGACACCAACACCCTATCGTAGACATCCGTATCCGGGGCGTCTAGGACCTGGATAGCATCGGGATGAAATAGCCCACGCAAAACCGAACAAGAAAAACAAAAAAAAACTTGTGTTTTTTGCATACTTGTTTGTTTCTTTGGGTTAGTCGTTTTGGGGTCGAGAGTTTCAACACGTGTGAGGGGATGTGTGCATACATTAAAATTTATATAGATCGTGAGAAAGTGAAGTAATTTCATCTTAGATCCCAAAGAGATTTTCAATGCTTTCTAAACGGCCTCAATCGGAGCTTGTTCTTATTCATGTTGTTACTCTTAACTACTTCCTCTTCTAGATGATGCCTATAATCAATTTCGCCACCGTATCTTCTCTAATGTGACACCAACACCCTATCGTAGACATCCGTATCAGGGGCGTCTAGGACCTGGATAGCATCGGGATGAAATAACCCATGCAAAACCGAACAGTAAAAACAAAAAAAAACTTGTGTTTTTTGCATACTTGTTTGTTACTTTGGGTTAGTCGATTTGGGGTCGAGAGTTTCAACACGTGTGAGGGGATGTGTGCGTACATTAAAATTTATATAGATCGTGAGAAAGTGAAGTAATTTCATCTTAGATCCCAAAGAGATTTTCAATGCTTTCTAAACGGCCTCAATCGGAGCTTGTTCTTATTCATGTTGTTACTCTTAACTACTTCCCTCTTCTAGATGATGCCTATAATCAATTTCGTCACCGTATCTTCTCTAATGTGACACCAACACCCTATCGTAGACATCCGTATCCTGGGGGCGTCTAGGACCTCGGATAGCATCGGGATGAAATAGCCCATGCAAAACCGAACAAGAAAAACAAAAAAACTTGTGTTTTTTGCATACTTGTTTGTTACTTTGGGTTAGTCGCTTTGGGGGTCGAGAGTTTCAACACGTGTGAGGGGATGTGTGCGTACATTAAAATTTATATAGATCGTGAGAAAGTGAAGTAATTTCATCTTAGATCCCAAAGAGATTTTCAATGCTTTCTAAACGGCCTCAATCGGAGCTTGTTCTTATTCATGTTGTTACTCTTAACTACTTCCCTCTTCTAGATGATGCCTATAATCAATTTCGTCACCGTATCTTCTCTAATGTGACACCAACACCCTATCGTAGACATCCGTATCAGGGGCGTCTAGGACCTGGATAGCATCGGGATGAAATAGCCCATGCAAAACCGAACAAGTAAAAACAAAAAAACTTGTGTTTTTTGCATACTTGTTTGTTACTTTGGGTTAGTCGCTTTGGGGGTCGAGAGTTTCAACACGTGTGAGGGGATGTGTGCGTACACTAAAATTTATATAGATCGTGAGAAAGTGAAGTAATTTCATCTTAGATCCCAAAGAGATTTTCAATGCTTTCTAAACGGCCTCAATCGGAGCTTGTTCTTATTCATGTTGTTACTCTTAACTACTTCCCTCTTCTAGATGATGCCTATAATCAATTTCGTCACCGTATCTTCTCTAATGTGACACCAACACCCTATCGTAGACATCCGTACCTGGGGCGTCTAGGACCTGGATAGCATCGGGATGAAATAGCCCATGCAAAACCGAACAGTAAAAACAAAAAAACTTGTGTTTTTTGCATACTTGTTTGTTACTTTGGGTTAGTCGCTTTGGGGGTCGAGAGTTTCAACACGTGTGAGGGGATGTGTGCGTACATTAAAATTTATATAGATCGTGAGAAAGTGAAGTAATTTCATCTTAGATCCCAAAGAGATTTTCAATGCTTTCTAAACGGCCTCAATCGGAGCTTGTTCTTATTCATGTTGTTACTCTTAACTACTTCCCTCTTCTAGATGATGCCTATAATCAATTTCGTCACCGTATCTTCTCTAATGTGACACCAACACCCTATCGTAGACATCCGTATCTCTGGGCGTCTAGGACCTGGATAGCATCGGGATGAAATAGCCCATGCAAAACCGAACAAGAAAAACAAAAAAAACTTGTGTTTTTTGCATACTTGTTTGTTACTTTGGGTTAGTCGCTTTTGGGGGTCGAGAGTTTCAACACGTGTGAGGGGATGTGTGCGTACACTAAAATTTATATAGATCGTGAGAAAGTGAAGTAATTTCATCTTAGATCCCAAAGAGATTTTCAATGCTTTCTAAACGGCCTCAATCGGAGCTTGTTCTTATTCATGTTGTTACTCTTAACTACTTCCCTCTTCTAGATGATGCCTATAATCAATTTCGTCACCGTATCTTCTCTAATGTGACACCAACACCCTATCGTAGACATCCGTATCCTGGGGCGTCTAGGACCTGGATAGCATCGGGATGAAATAGCCCATGCAAAACCGAACAAGAAAAACAAAAAAAACTTGTGTTTTTTGCATACTTGTTTGTTACTTTGGGTTAGTCGCTTTGGGGTCGAGAGGTTCACCACGTGTGAGGGGATGTGTGCGTACATTAAAATTTATATAGATCGTGAGAAAGTGAAGTAATTTCATCTTAGATCCCAAAGAGATTTTCAATGCTTTCTAAACGGCCTCAATCGGAGCTTGTTCTTATTCATGTTGTTACTCTTAACTACTTCCCTCTTCTAGATGATGCCTATAATCAATTTCACACCGTATCTTCTCTAATGTGACACCAACACCCTATCGTAGACATCCGTATCCTGGGGCGTCTAGGACCTGGATAGCGTCGGGATGAAATAGCCCATGCAAAACAGAACATGAAAAACAAAAAAAAAACTTGTGTTTTTTGCATACTTGTTTGTTACTTTGGGTTAGTCGTTTTGGGGGTCGAGAGTTTCAACACGTGTGAGGGGATGTGTGCGTACATTAAAATTTATATAGATCGTGAGAAAGTGAAGTAATTTCATCTTAGATCCCAAAGAGATTTTCAATGCTTTCTAAACGGCCTCAATCGGAGCTTGTTCTTATTCATGTTGTTACTCTTAACTACTTCCCTCTTCTAGATGATGCCTATAATCAATTTCACACCGTATCTTCTCTAATGTGACACCAACACCCTATCGTAGACATCCGTATCTCTGGGCGTCTAGGACCTGGATAGCATCGGGATGAAATAGCCCATGCAAAACCTAACAAGAAAAAACAAAAAACTTGTGTTTTTTGCATACTTGTTTGTTACTTTGGGTTAGTTGTTTTGGGGGTCGAGAGTTTCAACACGTGTGAGGGGATGTGCGCGTACATTAAAATTTATATAGATCGTGAGAAAGTGAAGTAATTTCATCTTAGATCCCAAAGAGATTTTCAATGCTTTCTAAACGGCCTCAATCGGAGCTTGTTCTTATTCATGTTGTTACTCTTAACTACTTCCCTCTTCTAGATGATGCCTATAATCAATTTCGTCACCGTATCTTCTCTAATGTGACACCAACACCCTATCGTAGACATCCGTATCTGGGGCGTCTAGGACCTGGATAGCATCGGGATGAAATAGCCCATGCAAAACCGAACAGTAAAAACAAAAAAAACTTGTGTTTTTTGCATACTTGTTTGTTACTTTGGGTTAGTCGTTTTGGGGGTCGAGAGTTTCAACACGTGTGAGGGGATGTGTGCGTACATTAAAATTTATATAGATCGTGAGAAAGTGAAGTAATTTCATCTTAGATCCCAAAGAGATTTTCAATGCTTTCTAAACGGCCTCAATCGGAGCTTGTTCTTATTCATGTTGTTACTCTTAACTACTTCCCTCTTCTAGATGATGCCTATAATCAATTTCGCCACCGTATCTTCTCTAATGTGACACCAACACCCTACCTTAGAAATCCGTTCCTGGGGCGTCTAGGACCTGGATAGCATCGGGATGAAATAGCCCATGCAAAACCGAACAAGAAAAACAAAAAACTTGTGTTTTTTGCATACTTGTTTGTTACTTTGGGTTAGTCGTTTTGGGGGTCGAGAGTTTCAACACGTGTGAGGGGATGTGTGCATACACTAAAATTTATATAGATCGTGAGAAAGTGAAGTAATTTCATCTTAGATCCCAAAGAGATTTTCAATGCTTTCTAAACGGCCTCAATCGGAGCTTGTTCTTATTCATGTTGTTACTCTTAACTACTTCCCTCTTCTAGATGATGCCTATAATCAATTTCGTCACCGTATCTTCTAATGTGACACCAACACCCTATCGTAGACATCCGTATCTGGGGCGTCTAGGACCTGGATAGCATCGGGATGAAATAGCCCATGCAAAACCGAACAGTAAAAACAAAAAAACTTGTGTTTTTTGCATACTTGTTTGTTACTTTGGGTTAGTCGGTTTGGGGGTCGAGAGTTTCAACACGTGTGAGGGGATGTGTGCGTACATTAAAATTTATATAGATCGTGAGAAAGTGAAGTAATTTCATCTTAGATCCCAAAGAGATTTTCAATGCTTTCTAAACGGCCTCAATCGGAGATTGTTCTTATTCATGTTGTTACTCTTAACTACTTCCTCTTCTAGATGATGCCTATAATCAATTTCGTCACCGTATCTTCTCTAATGTGACACCAACACCCTATCGTAGACATCCGTATCCTGGGGCGTCTAGGACCTGGATAGCATCGGGATGAAATAGCCCATGCAAAACCGAACAAGAAAAACAAAAAAAAACTTGTGTTTTTTGCATACTTGTTTGTTACTTTGGGTTAGTCGCTTTGGGGGTCGAGAGTTTCAACACGTGTGAGGGGATGTGTGCATACACTAAAATTTATATAGATCGTGAGAAAGTGAAGTAATTTCATCTTAGATCCCAAAGAGATTTTCAATGCTTTCTAAACGGCCTCAATCGGAGCTTGTTCTTATTCATGTTGTTACTCTTAACTACTTCCCTCTTCTAGATGATGCCTATAATCAATTTCGTCACCGTATCTTCTCTAATGTGACACCAACACCCTATCGTAGACATCCGTATCTGGGGCGTCTAGGACCTGGATAGCATCGGGATGAAATAGCCCATGCAAAACCGAACAAGTAAAAAACAAAAAACTTGTGTTTTTTGCATACTTGTTTGTTACTTTGGGTTAGTCGCTTTGGGGTCGAGAGTTTCAACACGTGTGAGGGGATGTGTGCGTACATTAAAATTTATATAGATCGTGAGAAAGTGAAGTAATTTCATCTTAGATCCCAAAGAGATTTTCAATGCTTTCTAAACGGCCTCAATCGGAGCTTGTTCTTATTCATGTTGTTACTCTTAACTACTTCCCTCTTCTAGATGATGCCTATAATCAATTTCGCCACCGTATCTTCTCTAATGTGACACCAACACCCTATCGTAGACATCCGTATCCTGGGGCGTCTAGGACCTGGATAGCATCGGGATGAAATAGCCCATGCAAAACCGAACAAGAAAAACAAAAAAACTTGTGTTTTTTGCATACTTGTTTGTTACTTTGGGTTAGTCGCTTTGGGGGTCGAGAGTTTCAACACGTGTGAGGGGATGTGTGCGTACATTAAAATTTATATAGATCGTGAGAAAGTGAAGTAATTTCATCTTAGATCCCAAAGAGATTTTCAATGCTTTCTAAACGGCCTCAATCGGAGCTTGTTCTTATTCATGTTGTTACTCTTAACTACTTCCCTCTTCTAGATGATGCCTATAATCAATTTCGCCACCGTATCTTCTCTAATGTGACACCAACACCCTATCGTAGACATCCGTATCCGGGGCGTCTAGGACCTGGATAGCATCGGGATGAAATAGCCCATGCAAAACCGAACAAGAAAAACAAAAAAAAACTTGTGTTTTTTGCATACTTGTTTGTTACTTTGGGTTAGTCGCTTTGGGGTCGAGAGTTTCAACACGTGTGAGGGGATGTGTGCGTACATTAAAATTTATATAGATCGTGAGAAAGTGAAGTAATTTCATCTTAGATCCCAAAGAGATTTTCAATGCTTTCTAAACGGCCTCAATCGGAGCTTGTTCTTATTCATGTTGTTACTCTTAACTACTTCCCTCTTCTAGATGATGCCTATAATCAATTTCGTCACCGTATCTTCTCTAATGTGACACCAACACCCTATCGTAGACATCCGTATCTCTGGGCGTCTAGGACCCGGATAGCATCGGGATGAAATAGCCCATGCAAAACCGAACAGTAAAAACAAAAAAAACTTGTGTTTTTTGCATACTTGTTTGTTACTTTGGGTTAGTCGCTTTGGGGGTCGAGAGTTTCAACACGTGTGAGGGGATGTGTGCGTACACTAAAATTTATATAGATCGTGAGAAAGTGAAGTAATTTCATCTTAGATCCCAAAGAGATTTTCAATGCTTTCTAAACGGCCTCAATCGGAGCTTGTTCTTATTCATGTTGTTACTCTTAACTACTTCCCTCTTCTAGATGATGCCTATAATCAATTTCGGCCACCGTATCTTCTCTAATGTGACACCAACACCCTATCGTAGACATCCGTATCTGGGGCGTCTAGGACCTGGATAGCATCGGGATGAAATAGCCCATGCAAAACCGAACAAGAAAAACAAAAAAAAACTTGTGTTTTTTGCATACTTGTTTGTTACTTTGGGTTAGTCGCTTTGGGGGTCGAGAGTTTCAACACGTGTGAGGGGATGTGTGCGTACATTAAAATTTATATAGATCGTGAGAAAGTGAAGTAATTTCATCTTAGATCCCAAAGAGATTTTCAATGCTTTCTAAACGGCCTCAATCGGAGCTTGTTCTTATTCATGTTGTTACTCTTAACTACTTCCCTCTTCTAGATGATGCCTATAATCAATTTCTCACCGTATCTTCTCTAATGTGACACCAACACCCTATCGTAGACATCCGTATCTGGGGCGTCTAGGACCTGGATAGCATCGGGATGAAATAGCCCATGCAAAACCGAACAGTAAAAACAAAAAACAGATGTGTGTTTTGCATAGTTGGTTGTTACTTTGGGTTAGTCGCTTTGGGGGTCGAGAGTTTCAACACGTGTGAGGGGATGTGTACATTAAAATTTATATAGATCGTGAGAAAGTGAAGTAATTTCATCTTAGATCCCAAAGAGATTTTCAATGCTTTCTAAACGGCCTCAATCGGAGCTTGTTCTTATTCATGTTGTTACTCTTAACTACTTCCCTCTTCTAGATGATGCCTATAATCAATTTCGTCACCGTATCTTCTCTAATGTGACACCAACACCCTATCGTAGACATCCGTATCTGGGGCGTCTAGGACCTGGATAGCATCGGGATGAAATAGCCCATGCAAAACCGAACAGTAAAAAAAAAAAAAACTTGTGTTTTTTGCATACTTGTTTGTTACTTTGGGTTAGTCGTTTTGGGGGTCGAGAGTTTCAACACGTGTGAGGGGATGTGCGTACATTAAAATTTATATAGATCGTGAGAAAGTGAAGTAATTTCATCTTAGATCCCAAAGAGATTTTCAATGCTTTCTAAACGGCCTCAATCGGAGCTTGTTCTTATTCATGTTGTTACTCTTAACTACTTCCCTCTTCTAGATGATGCCTATAATCAATTTCGCCACCGTATCTTCTCTAATGTGACACCAACACCCTATCGTAGACATCCGTATCGGGGGCGTCTAGGACCTGGATAGCATCGGGATGAAATAGCCCATGCAAAACCGAACAGTAAAAACAAAAAAAAACTTGTGTTTTTTGCATACTTGTTTGTTACTTTGGGTTAGTCGATATTGGGGACGAGAGTTTCAACACGTGTGAGGGGATGTGTGCGTACACTAAAATTTATATAGATCGTGAGAAAGTGAAGTAATTTCATCTTAGATCCCAAAGAGATTTTCAATGCTTTCTAAACGGCCTCAATCGGAGCTTGTTCTTATTCATGTTGTTACTCTTAACTACTTCCCTCTTCTAGATGATGCCTATAATCAATTTCGTCACCGTATCTTCTCTAATGTGACACCAACACCCTATCGTAGACATCCGTATCTGGGGCGTCTAGGACCTGGATAGCATCGGGATGAAATAGCCCATGCAAAACCGAACAGTAAAAACAAAAAAAAACTTGTGTTTTTTGCATACTTGTTTGTTACTTTGGGTTAGTCGTTTTGGGGGTCGAGAGTTTCAACACGTGTGAGGGGATGTGTGCGTACATTAAAATTTATATAGATCGTGAGAAAGTGAAGTAATTTCATCTTAGATCCCAAAGAGATTTTCAATGCTTTCTAAACGGCCTCAATCGGAGCTTGTTCTTATTCATGTTGTTACTCTTAACTACTTCCTCTTTCTAGATGATGCCTATAATCAATTTCGTCACCGTATCTTCTCTAATGTGACACAAACCCCCTAACGTCGACAACGGTAACCGGGGCTTCTAGGACCTGGATAGCATCGGGATGAAATAGCCCATGCAAAACCCAACCGAAAAACCAAAAAAAAACTTGTGTTTTTTGCATACTTGTTTGTTACTTTGGGTTAGTCGTTTTGGGGGTCGAGAGTTTCAACACGTGTGAGGGGATGTGTGCGTACATTAAAATTTATATAGATCGTGAGAAAGTGAAGTAATTTCATCTTAGATCCCAAAGAGATTTTCAATGCTTTCTAAACGGCCTCAATCGGAGCTTGTTCTTATTCATGTTGTTACTCTTAACTACTTCCTCTTCTAGATGATGCCTATAATCAATTTCGTCACCGTATCTTCGCTAATGCGACACCAACACCCTATCGTAGACATCCGTATCAGGGGCGTCTAGGACCTTGATATCATCGGGATTCAATATCCCATTCAAAAACGAACATTAAAAAAAAAAAAAAACTTGTGTTTTTTGCATACTTGTTTGTTACTTTGGGTTAGTCGTTTTGGGGGTCGAGAGTTTCAACACGTGTGAGGGGATGTGTGCGTACATTAAAATTTATATAGATCGTGAGAAAGTGAAGTAATTTCATCTTAGATCCCAAAGAGATTTTCAATGCTTTCTAAACGGCCTCAATCGGAGCTTGTTCTTATTCATGTTGTTACTCTTAACTACTTCCCTCTTCTAGATGATGCCTATAATCAATTTCGTCACCGTATCTTCTCTAATGTGACACCAACACCCTATCGTAGACATCCGTATCTAGGGCGTCTAGGACCTGGATAGCATCGGGATGAAATAACCCATGCAAAACCGAACAGTAAAAACAAAAAAAAAACTTGTGTTTTTTGCATACTTGTTTGTTACTTTGGGTTAGTCGTTTTGGGGGTCGAGAGTTTCAACACGTGTGAGGGGATGTGTGCGTACATTAAAATTTATATAGATCGTGAGAAAGTGAAGTAATTTCATCTTAGATCCCAAAGAGATTTTCAATGCTTTCTAAACGGCCTCAATCGGAGCTTGTTCTTATTCATGTTGTTACTCTTAACTACTTCCTCTTCTAGATGATGCCTATAATCAATTTCGTCACCGTATCTTCTCTAATGTGACACCAACACCCTATCGTAGACATCCGTATCTCTGGGGCGTCTAGGACCTGGATAGCATCGGGATGAAATAACCCATGCAAAAACTAACAAAAAAAAAAAAAAAAAACTTGTGTTTTTTGCATACTTGTTTGTTACTTTGGGTTAGTCGCTTTGGGGGTCGAGAGTTTCAACACGTGTGAGGGGATGTGCGTACATTAAAATTTATATAGATCGTGAGAAAGTGAAGTAATTTCATCTTAGATCCCAAAGAGATTTTCAATGCTTTCTAAACGGCCTCAATCGGAGCTTGTTCTTATTCATGTTGTTACTCTTAACTACTTCCCTCTTCTAGATGATGCCTATAATCAATTTCGTCACCGTATCTTCTCTAATGTGACACCAACACCCTATCGTAGACATCCGTATCTCTGGGGCGTCTAGGACCTGGATAGCATCGGGATGAAATAGCCCATGCAAAACCGAACAAGAAAAAACAAAAAAACTTGTGTTTTTTGCATACTTGTTTGTTACTTTGGGTTAGTCGCTTTGGGGGTCGAGAGTTTCAACACGTGTGAGGGGATGTGTGCGTACACTAAAATTTATATAGATCGTGAGAAAGTGAAGTAATTTCATCTTAGATCCCAAAGAGATTTTCAATGCTTTCTAAACGGCCTCAATCGGAGCTTGTTCTTATTCATGTTGTTACTCTTAACTACTTCCCTCTTCTAGATGATGCCTATAATCAAATTCGTCCACCGTATCTTCTCTAATGTGACACCAACACCCTATCGTAGACATCCGTATCTGGGGCGTCTAGGACCTGGATAGCATCGGGATGAAATAACCCATGCAAAACCGAACAAGAAAAAACAAAAAAACTTGTGTTTTTTGCATACTTGTTTGTTACTTTGGGTTAGTCGATTTCGGGGTCGAGAGTTTCATCACGTGTGAGGGGATGTGTGCGTACATTAAAATTTATATAGATCGTGAGAAAGTGAAGTAATTTCATCTTAGATCCCAAAGAGATTTTCAATGCTTTCTAAACGGCCTCAATCGGAGCTTGTTCTTATTCATGTTGTTACTCTTAACTACTTCCCTCTTCTAGATGATGCCTATAATCAATTTCATCACCGTATCTTCTCTAATGTGACACCAACACCCTATCGTAGACATCCGTATCCTGGGGCGTCTAGGACCTGGATAGCATCGGGATGAAATAACCCATGCAAAACCGAACAAGTAAAAAACAAAAAAAACTTGTGTTTTTTGCATACTTGTTTGTTACTTTGGGTTAGTCATTTTGGGGGGAGAGTTTCAACACGTGTGAGGGGATGTGTGCATACATTAAAATTTATATAGATCGTGAGAAAGTGAAGTAATTTCATCTTAGATCCCAAAGAGATTTTCAATGCTTTCTAAACTGCCTCAATCTGAGCATGTTCTTATTCATGTTGTTACTCTTAACTACTACCTCTTCTAGATTATGCCCATAATCAATTTCGTCACCGTATCTTCTCTAATGTGACACCAACACCCTATCCTAGACATCCGTATCTGGGGCGTCTAGGACCTGGATAGCATCGGGATGAAATAGCCCATGCAAAACCGAACAAGAAAAACAAAAAACTTGTGTTTTTTGCATACTTGTTTGTTACTTTGGGTTAGTCGTTTTGGGGGTCGAGAGTTTCAACACGTGTGAGGGGATGTGTGCGTACATTAAAATTTATATAGATCGTGAGAAAGTGAAGTAATTTCATCTTAGATCCCAAAGAGATTTTCAATGCTTTCTAAACGGCCTCAATCGGAGCTTGTTCTTATTCATGTTGTTACTCTTAACTACTTCCCTCTTCTAGATGATGCCTATAATCAATTTCGTCACCGTATCTTCTCTAATGTGACACCAACACCCTATCGTAGACATCCGTATCTCGGGGCGTCTAGGACCTGGATAGCATCGGGATGAAATAGCCCATGCAAAACCGAACAGTAAAAACAAAAAAAACTTGTGTTTTTTGCATACTTGTTTGTTACTTTGGGTTAGTCGCTTTGGGGTCGAGAGTTTCAACACGTGTGAGGGGATGTGTGCATACACTAAAATTTATATAGATCGTGAGAAAGTGAAGTAATTTCATCTTAGATCCCAAAGAGATTTTCAATGCTTTCTAAACGGCCTCAATCGGAGCTTGTTCTTATTCATGTTGTTACTCTTAACTACTTCCCTCTTCTAGATGATGCCTATAATCAATTTCGTCACCGTATCTTCTCTAATGTGACACCAACACCCTATCGTAGACATCCGTATCCTGGGGCGTCTAGGACCTCGACAGCATCGCGATGAAATAACCCAACCAAAACCGAACAGAAAACACAACAAAAAAACTTGTGTTTCTTGCATACTTGTTTGTTACTTTGGGTTAGTCGTTTTGGGGGTCGAGAGTTTCACCACGTGTGAGGGGATGTGTGCGTACATTAAAATTTATATAGATCGTGAGAAAGTGAAGTAATTTCATCTTAGATCCCAAAGAGATTTTCAATGCTTTCTAAACGGCCTCAATCGGAGCTTGTTCTTATTCATGTTGTTACTCTTAACTACTTCCTCTTCTAGATGATGCCTATAATCAATTTCGTCACCGTATCTTCTAATGTGACACCAACACCCTATCGTAGACATCCGTATCCATGGGCGTCTAGGACCTGGATAGCATCGGGATGAAATAACCCATGCAAAACCGAACAAGAAAAACAAAAAAACTTGTGTTTTTTGCATACTTGGTTGTTACTTTGGGTTAGTCGCTTTGTGGTTCTATAGTTACAACACCTGGGAGGGGATGTGTTCTTACACTAAAATTTATATAGATCGTGAGAAAGTGAAGTAATTTCATCTTAGATCCCAAAGAGATTTTCAATGCTTTCTAAACGGCCTCAATCGGAGCTTGTTCTTATTCATGTTGTTACTCTTAACTACTTCCCTCTTCTAGATGATGCCTATAATCAATTTCGTCACCGTATCTTCTCTAATGTGACACCAACACCCTATCGTAGACATCCGTATCCGGGGCGTCTAGGACCTGGATAGCATCGGGATGAAATAACCCATGCAAAACCGAACAAGAAAAACAAAAAACTTGTGTTTTTTGCATACTTGTTTGTTACTTTGGGTTAGTCGCTTTGGGGGTCGAGAGTTTCAACACATGTGAGGGGATGTGTGCGTACATTAAAATTTATATAGATCGTGAGAAAGTGAAGTAATTTCATCTTAGATCCCAAAGAGATTTTCAATGCTTTCTAAACGGCCTCAATCGGAGCTTGTTCTTATTCATGTTGTTACTCTTAACTACTTCCTCTCTTTCTAGATGATGCCTATAATCAATTTCACACCGTATCTTCTCTAATGTGACACCAACACCCTATCGTAGACATCCGTATCCGGGGCGTCTAGGACCTGGATAGCATCGGGATGAAATAACCCATGCAAAACCGAACAAGAAAAACAAAAAAAACTTGTGTTTTTTGCATACTTGTTTGTTACTTTGGGTTAGTCGCTTTGGGGGTCGAGAGTTTCAACACGTGTGAGGGGATGTGTGTACATTAAAATTTATATAGATCGTGAGAAAGTGAAGTAATTTCATCTTAGATCCCAAAGAGATTTTCAGTGCTTTCTAAACGGCCTCAATCTGAGCTTGTTCTTATTCATGTTGTTACTCTTAACTACTTCCTCTTCTAGATGATGCCTATAATCAATTTCGCCACCGTATCTTCTCTAATGTGACACCAACACCCTATCGTAGACATCCGTATCCTGGGGCGTCTAGGACCTGGATAGCATCGGGATGAAATAGCCCATGCAAAACCGAACAAGAAAAACAAAAAAAACTTGTGTTTTTTGCATACTTGTTTGTTACTTTGGGTTAGTCGTTTTGGGGGTCGAGAGTTTCAACACGTGTGAGGGGATGTGCGTACATTAAAATTTATATAGATCGTGAGAAAGTGAAGTAATTTCATCTTAGATCCCAAAGAGATTTTCAATGCTTTCTAAACGGCCTCAATCAGAGCTTGTTCTTATTCATGTTGTTACTCTTAAGTACTTCCTCTTCTAGATGATGCCTATAATCAATTTCGTCACCGTATCTTCTCTAATGTGACACCAACACCCTATCGTAGACATCCGTATCCGGGGCGTCTAGGACCTGGATAGCATCGGGATGAAATAGCCCATGCAAAACCGAACAAGAAAAACAAAAAACTTGTGTTTTTTGCATACTTGTTTGTTACTTTGGGTTAGTCGCTTTGGGGTCGAGAGTTTCAACACGTGTGAGGGGATGTGTGCATACACTAAAATTTATATAGATCGTGAGAAAGTGAAGTAATTTCATCTTAGATCCCAAAGAGATTTTCAATGCTTTCTAAACGGCCTCAATCGAGCTTGTTCTTATTCATGTTGTTACTCTTAACTACTTCCCTCTTCTAGATGATGCCTATAATCAATTTCGTCACCGTATCTTCTAATGTGACACCAACACCCTATCGTAGACATCCGTAGCCGGGGCGTCTTGGACCTGGATCGCATCGGGATGAAATAACCATTGAAAAACCTAACCTAAAAAAACAAAAAAACTTGTGTTTTTTGCATACTTGTTTGTTACTTTGGGTTAGTCGTTTTGGGGGTCGAGAGTTTCAACACGTGTGAGGGGATGTGTGCGACATTAAAATTTATATAGATCGTGAGAAAGTGAAGTAATTTCATCTTAGATCCCAAAGAGATTTTCAATGCTTTCTAAACGGCCTCAATCGGAGCTTGTTCTTATTCATGTTGTTACTCTTAACTACTTCCCTCTTCTAGATGATGCCTATAATCAATTTCGTCACCGTATCTTCTCTAATGTGACACCAACACCCTATCGTAGACATCCGTATCAGGGGCGTCTAGGACCTGGATAGCATCAGGATGAAATAGCCCATGCAAAACCGAACAGTAAAAAAAAAAACTTGTGTTTTTTGCATACTTGTTTGTTACTTTGGGTTAGTCATTTTGGGGTCGAGAGTTTCAACACGTGTGAGGGGATGTGTGCATACACTAAAATTTATATAGATCGTGAGAAAGTGAAGTAATTTCATCTTAGATCCCAAAGAGATTTTCAATGCTTTCTAAACGGCCTCAATCGGAGCTTGTTCTTATTCATGTTGTTACTCTTAACTACTTCCCTCTTCTAGATGATGCCTATAATCAATTTCTACACCGTATCTTCTCTAATGTGACACCAACACCCTATCGTAGACATTCGTATCTGGGGCGTCTAGGACCTGGATAGCATCGGGATGAAATAGCCCATGAAAAACCGAACAGTAAAAACAAAAAAAAACTTGTGTTTTTTGCATACTTGTTTGTTACTTTGGGTTAGTCGATTTTGGGGTCTAGAGTTTCAACACGTGTGAGGGGATGTGTGCGTACATTAAAATTTATATAGATCGTGAGAAAGTGAAGTAATTTCATCTTAGATCCCAAAGAGATTTTCAATGCTTTCTAAACGGCCTCAATCGGAGCTTGTTCTTATTCATGTTGTTACTCTTAACTACTTCCCTCTTCTAGATGATGCCTATAATCAATTTCGTCACCGTATCTTCTCTAATGTGACACCAACACCCTACCGTAGACATCCGTATCCGGGGCGTCTAGGACCTGGATAGCATCGGGATGAAATAGCCCATGCAAAACCGAACAAGAAAAACAAAAAAAAAACTTGTGTTTTTTGCATACTTGTTTGTTACTTTGGGTTAGTCGCTTTGGGGGTCGAGAGTTTCAACACGTGTGAGGGGATGTGTGCGTACATTAAAATTTATATAGATCGTGAGAAAGTGAAGTAATTTCATCTTAGATCCCAAAGAGATTTTCAATGCTTTCTAAACGGCCTCAATCGGAGCTTGTTCTTATTCATGTTGTTACTCTTAACTACTTCCCTCTTCTAGATGATGCCTATAATCAATTTCTGTCACCGTATCTTCTCTAATGTGACACCAACACCCTATCGTAGACATCCGTATCCGGGGCGTCTAGGACCTGGATAGCATCGGGATGAAATAGCCCATGCAAAACCGAACAAGAAAAACAAAAAAAAACTTGTGTTTTTTGCATACTTGTTTGTTACTTTGGGTTAGTAGCTTTGGGGGTCGAGAGTTTCAACACGTGTGAGGGGATGTGTGCGTACATTAAAATTTATATAGATCGTGAGAAAGTGAAGTAATTTCATCTTAGATCCCAAAGAGATTTTCAATGCTTTCTAAACGGCCTCAATCGGA